>NW_003852605.1:2277722-2279771 GCF_000181295.1 Otolemur garnettii | reverse complement strand
CATGACCAAGTGGGTTTTATCCCAGGATCTCAAGGCTGGTTCAACATATGCAAATCTATAAACATAATCCACCACATAAACAAATTAAAAAAACAAAGACTATATGATCCTCTCAATTGATGCAGAAAAAGCTTTTGACAATATTCAGCATCCATTTGTGATCAGAACATTTAAGAGAATTGGCATAGAAGGGACTTTCTCAAATTGATAGAGGTCATCTACAGCAAACCCACAGCCAATATCGTATTGAATGGAATCAAATCAAAATCATTTTCACTCAGATCAGGAACCAGACAAGGTTGCCCATTGTCCCCATTGCTCTTTAACATCATAATGGAAGTCTTAGCCATCGCAATTAGGGAAGAAAAAGCAAACAAGCGTATTCACATAAGATCTTAAGAGATCAAACCCTCACTGTTCGCAGATGACATGATCATATACCTGGAAAACACCAGGGACTCTTCTACAAAACTCTTAGAAGTGATCAAGGAATACAGCAGCATCTCAGTTTACAAAATCAACACCCATAAGTGAGTAGCCTTTATATATACCAACAACACTCAAGCTGAAAAACACTCAAGAACTCTATTCCATTCACAGTAGTGCCAAAGAAGATGAAATATTTGGGAGTTTACCTAACAAAGGACATGAAAGATCTCTATAAAGAGTATGAAACTCTAAGAAAAGAAATAGCTGTAAATGCTAACAAATGGAAAAACATACCTTGCTCATGGCTGGGAAAAATTAACATTGTTAAAATATCTATACTACCTAAAGCAATATATAATTTTAATGCAATCCCTATTAAGATTCCATTGTCATAATTTAAAGATCTCGAAAAAGTTATACTGCATTTTATATGGAATCAGAAAAAACCACAAATAGCCAAGACATTACTCAGAAACAAAAACAAAGCAGGAGAAATCATGCTACCAGACATCAGACTATACTATAAATCCATTGTGATCAAAACAGCATGGTACTCGCACAAAAACAGAGGTAGATGTGTGGAACAGAATAGAGAACCAAGAGATGAACCCAGCTACTTACCGGTACCTGATCTTTGACAAGCCAATTAAAAACATTGAGTGGGGGAAAGATTCCCTATTTAACAAATGGTGCTGGACAAACTGGCTGGCGACCTGCAGAAGACTGAAACTGGACCCACACCTGTCACCACCAACTAAGATAGACTCTCACTGGATTAAATACTTAAATTTAAGACATGAAACTATAAAAATACTAGAAGAAAGTGTAGGGCAAACTCTTGAAGAAATTGGCCTGGGCAAATATTTCATGAGGAGGACCCCCCCAAGGCAATTGAAGCAACATCAAAAATATACTACTGGGACCTCCTCAAATTAAAAAGCTTCTGCACAGCCAAGAACACAGTAAGAAAAGCAAGCAGACAGCCCTCAGAATGGGAAAAGTTATTTGCTGGTTATGCTTCCGACAAAGGTCTAATAACCAGAATCCACAGAGAACTCAAATGTATTAGCAAGAAGAAAACAAGTGATTCCATGTCAGGGTGGGCAAGAGACTTAAAGAAAAACTTCTCTGAAGTAGACAGATGCATGGCCTACAGACATATGAAAAAATGCTCATCATCCCTAATCATCAGAGAAATGCAAATCAAAACTACTTTGAGATATCATCTAACACCAGTAAGATTAGCCCATATCACAAAATCACAGAGGCTGGTGGAGTTGTGGAGAAAAGGGAACACTTCTACACTGCTGGTGGGAATGCAAACTAATACGTCCCTTTTGGAAAGTCATATGAAGAACACTTAGATCTAAATATAGATCTGCCATTTGATCCTATAATTCCTCTGCTAGGTATATATCAAGAAGACCAAAAATCATGCTACAATACAGATATCTGTACCAGAATGTTCATTGCAGCCCAATTCACGATCGCTAGGTCATGGAAGAAGCCCAAGTGCCTATCGACCCATGAATGGATCAATAAATTGTGGTATATGTATACCATGGAATATTATCCAGCCCTAAAGAAAGATGGAGACTTTACCTCCTTCATGTTTACATG
>NW_003852605.1:2274655-2276968 GCF_000181295.1 Otolemur garnettii | reverse complement strand
AAAAAAAAAAAGTACACTATGCAGACACTAACCCTAAATCAGGTGAGTGGTTTTCATTATATAAGACAAAATAGACATTAACACAGATATATTATTATTTATAAAAATGGACATTTCATAATCATAAAAGGGTCAATATATCAGGAAAGTAGAATAATTACATGTTATATGTACATTTTACATATATATGGGATCCTGAAATAATGCAAAACAAAAACTGACAAAGTTGAAGGAGAAATACAAAATTCAATAATTATAACTGGTTTTTTTAATTATCACATCTCCATAATTTATAAAACAACTAGACTGAAAATCAGAAAGGATCTGTTGTATAACTTGACCTGACATTTATAAAACATTTTACCCAAGGTTACAGAACATGCATTGTTTTCGAGTGCATGCGAAAGTGCTCCCTATAATAGATTTCATATTGGCCCATAAAACAAATATCAATAAATTTAAAATGTTTGGAACCACAGAAAATTTGTTCTCTAAACATAAACTGTTAGATTTGGAATCAATAATAGAGGGTCAGATGGAGCAGAGAATATCCTTGTTTCTCCGCTATCTCACTGTGGTGGTCCTCCTGCAAGTGACTTCATCAAATTCAAGTGGGAATTGCTTTACATTTCTATTAGAGAGTTTTTCTGATAAGGAGGCTGCTGACCAGGCAGAAAAAGAACAGCCCTACTCTTCATCAATTCCCATCCTCATCCCCATCCTTCTCTTGCTCCAGTTTTTTGGCATAAGAAATAGTCTCACCTGAATAACTCATGAGCGCCAGCCCTGGCAAAGTGATTGCCAAGTTGGCAAGTAAGAAGAGTCATTCTATCTGGGGAGTAGTGAAAAACAAACTAATATAAGACAACACATGAACAGAATTCACACAGTGTTAGGAATACCCAGAGTTTGGCTGTTTAGTGAAATATTCACAGTAATGATTACATCTTACTGAAAGTAGAATTTGAATGGAATGAATCCTGAAGAAACAAATAGGAGTCTGAAGGGAGAAGTAGATATTTCTAGCCATTTATTTGGTGCCTCAATTTATTCAACTTCCTATAACTTGATAATTACTTAGTTTCAGTGTTCAGGATTAGAGGCTGTGGTGAACAACATATGCATGTATCTTTCACATATAACAACTAATTTTCTTAGAGAAAATTCCTGGAACTCTAAGTCTCTAATAAGTCTGAACTGCCCTTACCAAAGGGTAAAGGGTAACATACATTGAGGGTAGTTATGGAGATTCAGGAGAGGCCAAAGACATTTGGGTCAACTAGTGATAGCACCTGCTATGCTACATAAAGGTACAAGTAACCTACAGGGGTATATATACAAAACTTTATTTATTGTATCAGTGAAAACTCAAACATTTCCCAGTTTTCTGTTGTTCTTATTCTCCTTTCAGTTTACATTGGGTTTCTAAACTCTTGGCAAGCACAGAAGAGATTGTCAGGTTTAGATAATTAACTGTTCATTACTCATAAGCAAATCATTACTGTGAAATATAAGTGTAGCTGTCTTCTGGCCTGGACTGCCAACTTCAGATTAGAATCTGGTATCAGTGTTTACAGGATAAATCACATTACTTGGCAGAAATGGGCCAGCACTATCAGGAAGTAGTTTTTTTGTTGTTAGTATTTCAAGGTCCATTCCAAGGCACTGCCTGAATCAGATGAAGTGAGAGAACTTTGCCTTTTACTGAGTATTCAAACAAAGCAATTATTAATTAAATACAGCAATGTTTTTTATTTTTCTGGCATTTTACTTTTTAGTACCTTGCATTGATTGACATCCTGAATAGCTGGCCCTTCATTTATTAATCTTATTTTATGCTCATGGCTTCCTTAGGGGCATAGAGTAACCAAAAGAAGGTAAAAACCACTTTATAATAAGTTGGAAAATTTTGTTATCCTTGTGAAATTGGGAAACCTAATTAAAAGTATAAGGCAATAATTCAAAAAGAGATCATTTCAAATAAGGCCTTTACATTGGAGAAGCTCCTTTTTCCCAATGGGCAACAAGAGTGCAGTTAGCTCTTGTTAGATAGTTCATACAAGGTCTGATAACTGAGTTCGTGAACTTGCCACCATGTGTTTATGTTGGCAGCACTGTACAAACAGCTTGGTAAGGTTCATAACCGTGGCATATCAGTGTCTCACAGTTGTGTTTCTGTTGACATGTGGCAGTGTCTTGCTGAGTGGCATTCATTATTGTTGCTGCATGTTTTTGTGTGCCACCACGAAAATGTCAGAGCTTGAATTAGAACAGTGAACAAATGTTAAGTTTCTTCTTAAACTTGGCAAGAGC
>NW_003852605.1:2270425-2274458 GCF_000181295.1 Otolemur garnettii | reverse complement strand
CAGACCAAGTTAATATCAATAGACAAACAGGAAAATCTTAACTGAAAATCTTGGCATGAGAAAGATGTGTGCAAAAATAGTCCCAAAGGAATTCACTAGTGAAAGAAGCAAGGGAGACTCTAAGTTTGCCAAGACTTTTTGGAGAAGCAGGATGATGTTTTGAGCCATGTTGTCACTGGGGGTGAAACATGGGTGAACCAATATGACTTTGAAATAAAACATCACAGTGCACAATGGAAGGCAGGCCAGATAGAGGTCCTCGGAGGCACAGCTTCATGGTAACTGCAAATATCTATCTTAAAAATGTTCAGATATTTCCTCACATTTTGCACCTGAAATTCTATAGGAATAAGGCAGTCAAAATGCCATTAATGAGATGAACTCTAAGATGGCCTCACCACTTGGTCTCCACTCTATTGTGTAATTCCCTCCCCTTGAATGTGGCTGACCTGTCAACTTACTTCTAACCAATAGGCTACTTTAGTGTTGAAGGGTTTTCACTTCTGTGATTAGTTATGAAAGATTCAGACTTACCTCTTACTAATGCACTCTCTTCCTTGCTGGATTTGATGAAGCTAGTTGCCATGTTGGGAAAGATTACAAGGAACTAATGGTGGCCTCCGGCTAATAGGTAGGAACAAGGTCCCCAGTCCAATAGTCCAACAGAAGTTGAATTCTGTCAATAATCATGTAAGTGATTTTGGAAGTGATCTTTCTCTATCAAACCTTCATATGAGAGCCCACCCTGGCTGACACCTTGATTACAGCCTTATATGCAACTCTAAACAAAGGGCCCACATAAGCCATACCTGGATTTCTAACTACAGAATCTATAAATAATAAATGCTGTCTGTTTTGAGCTGTTAAGCTCATAGTAATTTTGTGTGCATCAAAAGTTAATACTTATAATATGTAAAAATGCTTGAAAACAAATAAGAAAAATGTACATCTGAGTGGAAAAATAAAATTATATAGAAAAAATGTAAATCAACAATTCACAGAATAATATACATAAAAACGCACATATACATGCCCTCTGCCAGAGGCAAGCCAATATGGCAGAGCAGCTGGCCAGTACTGGTCCTCTGAAGGGGTCCAATATGGCTGGGGATATGGGAAGGCTAAATGCAAGGGTGTGATGAGCAAAACTATATAAGTGGCTTGCCATTGGCAGGGTGTATGAACAGGATGGAGTTTCTCAGAAGTGGCTGCTAGCAGAAAGTCTGTGGTCTACATAAATATAGCTCTAGCTGGTCGAATGGCTGCTCCTGTTTTTGAGTGGAGTCTGCTATAAATATCAACCAGGTTAGACTGATTCACAGTGTAGATAAAATCTTCTACTAACTTTTTGATACTTATTCAATGAGTTATTGAGAGAGGTATTTTTGTAATCTCCAAGTAAATATGAGAATTTGCCTATTGATTCTTTTAGTTTTAAAAATACTTGCTTTGTATATTTTTAAACTTTGTTATGGGCATAAATATTCAAAATTCTTGTGTCTCCTAGATGAATGTTCTTTCATGATTATGTAATGACTCTATCCTAGGTAATAGTCTTTGTTCTAAAATCTACTTTGTCTGTATTAATTTAGCCATTTGAGCTTTCCTTCCATTAGTGATATATAGGTATATCTTTCTCCACTCTATTACTTAACCTAATTGTGTCATTTTACTTAAAGTGGATTTATTGTGGGAAAATACCAGAAGCATTTCCAGTATGCCACATCCACCTAGAAGAGCCAAAATAGTATGTAGACAATTACAGTTTGAACATGTTATCCAAGAGAGAATATAGGAGTTCAATAGAAAAGTGAAAGAAAACTTCAAATTCTAGGACAGAGAAAGAAAACAGGCAGCTTATATGTCCAAGACTTGCTAAAAACCAGGAGTGCATCCCATTACAAAAGAAGATGGGTATCTTTCTGTGGTTCACTTTTCCACTGAGGAATCATACAATTCAGGCCATAGCAGATCACCTTTATTCTCCAAAGCCTTGAATCTAATTTAAATTGCAGCTAGGAAACTGAGAAGAAACTGCTTGAGGAATTATCTTACACAGAACTGCTTGGATACAGTACATACTGAAGATAGCATTCCTAATCCTAGCTCTTAACAAGCTTTGCATGGTCCCTCGATCTACTGG
The DNA here is from genome assembly GCF_000181295.1 of Otolemur garnettii. Taxonomy (NCBI): domain Eukaryota; kingdom Metazoa; phylum Chordata; class Mammalia; order Primates; family Galagidae; genus Otolemur; species Otolemur garnettii. The sequence continues at coordinate 2,272,315 of NW_003852605.1, read as the reverse complement.
TGGTGCCAGACCCAGGATGGGGATGGGCTCCTGCATTCAGAACTGGGAAATGAATAAGTTGTAGGCTCCAGCCATAGGCTTTGGAATTGGACCCTCTCCTAACTCTCCAGTACAGAAGGAGTTTGTCCCAGAGGCTTGATATTAAGCCAGGTAGCATCTCCCATATCCCAGTCTAGATGTCATCTACTGACTCTGACTGAGCAGCCCTAGCTGCTGCCACACTCGGGCTGGGGAGGAAGGCCTGCAGACAACAGGACAGGGAAGGGGAGGAAATTTCACTGCTGTCAGTCAATGCTGTGGCTACTGGGGCTTCCTTCCCTCCTGATGTTAAGACCTCAGTGAAACTTGGATATCCTTCATGGAAGCATTTAGCCAGAGGCCTGAGGACTGCCCCACCATCCCTGTCAAAGTAGGTGTGTGCATCTGCCATTAGGGCCCCTGAGTGCAAATTGCCCAGTCAGCTTCACTCAGCTTCACCTCCCTCTCTCCACCAAGGCATAGTATGGGATACAGGGTCTGGGGGTTCCACAACCCATCTATCACCTGGTACGCCTGAACACTTCTCCTAGGAAACTGAGGTTAGGCATAAGTCTTACCATTACCACCACAATTGTTTCTTCCCTGTAAGTGCCAACTTCTGGCCTGGAGTCTGACTCACACAGCCTACTGCAAGAACTCCTAACATAAGAGCACAGCACTCAGGAATGAAAGTCTTCGCAAGACTACTCACATCTCCCTTGTCCATACTACTCTGGCTGCCAAGGAAGTTATGAGCCTATTCACCTTCATGGTATACTAATACTACAATTGGCATTTGAGAAAGCCATGTGGAAGCCTAAAAATCAGCCTGCCTGGCCCTTCTGACACAGATTCAAGCATACACTGCTCCAGATGACAAAGACTGACATGCTTACCCCACCACTAAACCTGAAGAAAGAAGCATCAGGCTTTCCAGTCCCCAGCAAAACTTCACCATAGTCACTATCAACATTCACATCTAACCGAGAGGAATTCACTAAGGCTATTCATAATTCATGCAACTTCATACGATATTTCAAAAGGAAAATACATATTATTCAATTGCTTTGGATGAATCAAGTGATACTACTAATTGGCTCAGGTTTTGTACTTACATCCAGTCATAACAGAAAACTTTCTTTGATATGAAAAGTTACTTGCTTGCAGCACGCTTGTGAACAGAACAGACTCCACAGATAAAAAAGCATTAAGAGATCCAGATGTTTTTATTTGTTTCCATTGTATCTTGCATCAGCAAAATTTCTGTGCTAAAGATACTATTTTGACTATATTCATGCAAATGCAAAATGGCATCATCAGTTTCATGACATGCTAATGTTGAAGGGTGATTTATCAGTATGGATCTTCCATGTCATTGTAAAGTGTGTTGGCTATCACAGGAACAGGTGTTAGCCAAAATAGTATCTCTTTAAGGACAGATACCATATTTTTCCATGTATAATGGATACCCTTTTGCCCAAATTTTGAAAGAAAAATAAGGATGTGCCTTATACATGGGTACAATTAATTCCATATCTATGTAAATGTTTTTAATTTTTTTACTTATGTTTATGCTTTAAAATGTAATTCCAGAAAGCAATAATGATATCTATATGCAAAATAACAACCTGAAATATGGTAACTGGTTTTGTTGAACTTACAACGCACTTGCAATGAAAACATTTTGGGCCAATGAAGAGCGATGTATTTCTCTTCATATGCTTTAGGTGGGAGCTAGTAATCGTGCTGACATTTTTACAAAAATTACTGGAAAATCCCTTGAAAAGTCTTGAAAACAATCCCAGTGGACTTGAAAACCTAACTTGCTATGATACCTGGTGGGCTAACCAGCCAGCTGCAACTTCTTGATGT
>NW_003852605.1:2268656-2269405 GCF_000181295.1 Otolemur garnettii | reverse complement strand
AAAAAAATTTTTCTCCTGAAAGTTTGGGCCAAAAACATGATGTGTATTATAAAATGGAGTGCATTATACTCAGAAAAATATGGTAGTTAAAATTTATGAATAATTAAATCAGCAATGTGAATTATTGAAAGAAGATTTCTATAGGAATGTAGCTTTCTTGTGTGATAGCATTTAAAATAAAAAGACCTCAATATTTCTTTGAAAGGTAAAACTAAGTCTACATATGAAATGTGGCAAAAAAATTCCAGTTTTTTCAAAAAAAGCTATCTTTTTCAAAACACTTCTTCAAAATGGAATTTCTGATGTACATTTTCCTCAGTAAAGGTCATTGATGAATAGAATGACATATGCAAATCATTTGAAGAATAGTTCTAGACCCATTAATTGGAGAATACAATTAAAGTTTCATTGACTTGGTGCATCATGACATCACACTCAAACTAGCAGTCTAGTTTCAGTCTTACCTAGTTGATATCACCAAGGCACCTAAACAACTACACATGGAATTGATTGAGCTCTCATTAGATGCCATTTTATTTTTTTTTATTAAATCATAGCTGTGTACATTAATGCAATCATGGGGTACAATGTGCTAGTTTTACATACAGTTTGAAATGCTTTCATCAAACTGATGAACCTAGCCTTTACAGCATTTTCTTAGTTATTGTGTTCAGACATTTATATTCTACACCTACTAAATTTCACATGCACACTTGTAAGATGCACCATAGGTGTGGTTCCACCAATTA
>NW_003852605.1:2260561-2265985 GCF_000181295.1 Otolemur garnettii | reverse complement strand
CTTTTGTTTTCAATTTCATTTAATTCTGCTCTAATTTTGGTTATTTCTTCTCTTCTCCTGGATTTGGGATTGGAATGTTCTTCCTTTTCCAGTTGCTTGAGATGTCCCATTAAGTTGTTAACTTCCATTCTCTTGAGGAAGGCTTGCAGTGCTATAAATTTCCCACTTAGGACTATCTTTGTGGTATCCCAGAGGTTCTAATAATTCATGTATTCATTATCATTTTGTTCCAAAAATTTGGTAATTTCCTTCTTAATCTCATCTCTGACCCAGTTATCATTCAGCAGAAGGTTATATAGCTTCCATGTTTTTGTGTAAGTATGCAGATTCCTGTTGTTACTGAGTTCAACTTTTATTCCATGATGATCTGAGAAGATGCAAGGAATGATTTCTATTCTTTTAAATTTGCTGAGGTTAGACTTGTGACCTAAGATGTGATCGATTTTGGAGTATGTTCCATGGGCTGATGAGACAAATGTATATTTAGTTTCGTTAGGATGAAATGTTCTGTAGATGTCTGTTAAATGCAAATGTTGAATGGTTAAGTTTAAATCTAAAATTTCCTTGCTTAGCTTCTTTTTGGAGGATCTATCCAACACTGCCAAAGGAGTGTTAAAATCTCCAACAATTGTGGTGCTGGAGGAAATCAAGTTGCTCATGTCTGTTACATTCTCTCTTACAAATTGAGGTGTATTCTGGTTGGGTACATAAGTATTGATAATTGAAATCTCATCATATTGAGTATTACCCTTAACAAATATGAAGTGACCATCATTATCTTTCCTTGATTTTTGTTAGTTTTAAAGCCTATTGTATCTGTGAATAAAATTACAACATCTGCTTTTTTCTGATTTCCATTTGCTTGAAATATAGATGATCATCCCTTTACCCTAAGTCTATATTTATTTTTTAAGGTAAGATGAGATTCTTGTATGCAGAAGATGTCTGGCCTGAGTTTTTGTATCCAGTCACTCTGAATACAACCTGTGCCTCTTTAGAGGACAATGTAAGCCATTCATATTAATTGAGAATATTGATAAGCCTGGTAGAATTTTGGGTATCAAGTTTTTTGGAAGTCCAGTGGACATGTTTAATCCTTTCACCACAAAGTTGAAATTTGATCAAAACTTTCTGAGTAAGTTTACTTTGGTGGTGGAGGATTGCACTGGTCATTATGAAGGATAGGTCTGAGAAAATCCTGGAGGGCTGGTTTAGTTATGGCAAATTTCTTTAACATGTGAATGTCATTAATGACATCATAAATGAAGCTCAGTTTAGCTGGATACAGGATACTGGGTTGAAAGTTATTTTGTTTTAGGAGATTAAAAGTCGATGACCACCCTCTTCTACCTTGAAAGGTTTCAGCAGAGAGAGCTGTAATCATTCTCATATTCTTTTCCTTGTAGGTTATGGTTTTCTTACATCTGGCTGCTTTCAGAATTTTCTCCTTCATATTAACTTCAGTGAAGTTAATTATGATGTGTCTGGGGCTTGTCTTATTTGGGTTGAGTCATGCTGGGGTTCTGAAACTGTCTGCTATCTGCATTTCAGAATCTCATGGCATGTCTGGAATGTTCATAATCTCATGAAAAAGGGCCTCTATGCTTTGCAAAGCAACTTTGTTGCCTTCAGGAATTCCCATAAGGTGAATATTAGTTTTCTAAAAGTTAGGCCAAAGCTTTCTGAGAGAATGATCCATTTTTGCTCTCCATTTCTCTTCCTCTTTGAGCGCTTGGGAGTGGTCAAAAGCTTTGTCTTCAATACCAGAAATACTTTCTTCTGCTTGCTCGAGGCTGTTACTGAGGGTTTCTACTGTATTTCTTAAATCTTTGAGGGCTGTGAATTCTTGTCTCAGTGTGTCAAAATCATTGGTGATCTTGTCTTTGAATTCATTGAATTCTTGAGACAACTTTTGAATTTCTCCTTGAATTTCTAATTCCAACTTTACCTCCATTCTATTAATCTTATTTGCAATCCAAACTCTGAATTCAGTTCCTGACATCTCATTCATTTGTCTATGAACAGGGTCTTCAGTTGTGTCTGCCGCATTGTTCCTTGGGGGAGTTGATCTGCTCTAGTTATTCATGTAACCGGAGTTTTTCTGCTGATTCTGCCCCATGATTATTTTATACCATTTGGCTAGATGAGCAGATAAGGTGAAGTTGGGTTGGGGAGCTCCTGGAGTAGTGATTAACCAACCCTTTACCCAAGAGCTGGGACTGGTGTCTGTACCTTTTCCCCTAGAGCTTTGCAAAAGTCCCATACAATGCTGTGGCCTGAGGCACTGGGGACTTACATGGTGTGGTGAGGCTAAGTGGCTCTGTCTTATTTTCAGCTGGTCTCTGCCCTACCCTAGTGAATTAGTTACTCTGGGTTGAAGTCTCAGCTGTGGAGAAATACCAGCAATTAAGACACTCCATCCACCACAGGCAACATCTAGAAAAGGAAAATCAAACCTTCCCACAACCACACACCCAGGGTACCACTTTGGATAGTCCTCAAGTGATTGTTCCAGTCTGAGAGATCCAAATCAGTTGGATCTAAACCAGTCAGCACCTGGTCTCAAGTGAAGAAGTTCTCTGGCAATTAGATAGCAGGGGTCTGCTAGAAGCTCAAATATGACTCATTCTGGTGCTTCATGGAATCAGAAGGACCCCCCCCCCAAGCAAATGAATTAGCCTCCTTCCCCACCTTGCACCTCTGTCACACCCAGTCACTGGTAACCCCGCAGGCCTATGACCCAGTTCCTTCCAATGAGCAGATGCTCCAGGGGTTTGAGACTGCCTGAGTCTCAGAGGGATCTTATGTCTCCTTAGCCAGGCCTCCACACTCTGCCACCATCCGGCAGGGGAAGCTGAGGCCTGACAACCTCGGCAACCTCGGGTAGTTAATGGAAGCTGGGGTGATTCACTCAGTTCCAGCCCCACCCCTGATTAATGTTGCTGGCACTTATATTTGCACAGAATTTGTGATTCTGTCCTGGCTATATTCCACTGTGCACCAGGTGCTGTTTCAGTTCACAGAAACTGCAACTCAGCCCTGGTCTGTGTCACTGCCCCGAACTGGTGTTTCTGTTTCCCCTGCAGTCTATGTTGGGGCAGGTTTGGTTAGAGTTTACACTCAACTTTCGGTTTCTAGCCTGCCTTTGTCTCAGCTATGATCCCCTGAGGACCAGGTGTTCCTTAGGCTCACTAAGCAATCCTGACACAGCCCGCCCTGGGAGTATGCCATCTCCGCCCCAGCATCTTCAATTCTCCGTCCCACTGAGCTCTGCCCAAGCTGGTACTGCCTCAGGCATACCATTTCCTCATGGGGACTGTGTTACCATCCCATAACTATTCTGCCACTGGAGAAGATGCCCAGCTTCCCAGAGAAACTGGGTGTGTCCTTCCAAAATATCCCCAGGGGTGTGAGCCCTATTGTTCCCACTGCTGCTACTGCTGCTCTGTGCCATGGGGTAGTTCCTCTCCCTTTCCCATAGGGTTCCTTCAGTCGACCATTTTCTCCTTACCCCCATGCCGTAGAATCAGCACAGACCTGCAACAGTACATGCCCTGTCCACACCTCTCGAGAAAATGCCCAAGAATCTGGACTCCATGAGGGATAGGCTTCCAGACCTTGGGTTGAGAGTGGAGAGGAGTGCTGGGGGTTAAGAATTGCAGGTAGAGAATATATACAGTTTTGTGCCTATCAGGGGAGTGCCATGGCACCCTAGTAGGGGAAGGAGGTCCAGTTTTTAGAGGGTCTCTCCTGTGGTATAAAATTGGAGGATGTTTAAACTCTGTTCATTTGTTTGTAGTAAGTATACTGTGAGCCGTTCTCAAGGGGGAGGGGACTCCCATCCTCTTGGTGATGGATTTTACACCTTTTGTTTGTATCCTTTGGGTTGCAGCTCACCTCAGCAGGATTGATATGTGTTCTTCAACCTTCTCTCTTAGCTCAGCTCCAAACCATCAGCTAACTTGCTAATCTTCTGTCCTTTAACTCTCCTTCTGGATGGAAGCCTCTGTAGAAAGCTGGCTCCAGTCAGCAATCTTGCCTCCACCCAAGACCATTCTTCTTTCTTTCCTTTAAAAATTATACTTGATCCTTTCATTCTCCCTGAAGCAAAAGAGTATTGGCAGTTGTTTTTTTGTTTGTTGTTTGTTTGTTTGTTTGTTTTTCCTTTATCAGGTCAGGCAAGGATTCTTCTCAGAGAACGAAGCATGGACTTCGGTCACAGAACCATCCCAGGGACCACACTGCTAAAGGAGGGGCCTGGGCACAGCAAGATACTAATAGTGGAAACATCCTGCCTCTGCCACCCTCACACCAAGAACATGCTTTGTAAGTGAAAGGGCCAGTCTAAGACCCCAGGAGCCAGTATCTCAGAGCTTCCAGCCATTTCCCCCACAGCTGCCCCCAGGAATCCTAGATGCCATTTTAAAGTTATTGTTTGATGTTAAAAAAAGATCTAATTGAAATATGGAAAAATCCAATGGAATATCCATACCCTTGGCAACATACCTAGAAAATGCTTTTTCGCTTTTCAACCACTTATTGCTGTGAATCTAGGTTCTCCTACCCAGACCAAATCAAGACACCATTAAGGTCACAAATGACCAATACCTATGTAGAGTATCAACTGAAACTGCAGACCTCCATACTGCAACCAAATACTCAAATGCTTTCCAACAAAAAGCACAAATAATAAAGTCACTAAAGGGTTAGTTAATTTTAAAATTAGCAAATAGTTTTTTTTTATTTTTCTTACTTATACATGTGTGTATTAGGTTTCCACTTTTGCCTTCACAGAATTAAAAAGGCTAAATTTAATGACAATAACAATGTTCAACATAAGGACTGAAAACAAAAACCTCATAAAGAATGAATGAAGATAAATACATTCAGAAAAGAAATCAGACAATCGCTGCAACAAAATACTAAGCAATAAAAATAGTAATAATGCAAAGAAAGTAACATTCACATTGTCAGATAGGGGTATGTCTATTATAGAATACTTTGATCAGGTAACTTCTTATTATTTTGTTTCTTCCAAAGTCTCAAAAAAAAGACATCTAATATTTATAAATAAAGATAAAAGATAATTTCAAAAAAACAGATCATGCCAAAACTTGTAGACAATAGAAAAAGAAATACTTCAAAATCATTCTACTTAATCTGGATACACTTGATATTAAAATTGTAGAAAATATATTATTATAAAGGGGAAGTTACAAACATATTTCACTAATAAAAGAGGATGCAATATGATAAACAACATATTAACATATTGAATTAAAAATTAATGTTTAAGTAATGTACTTTGGTCAAAATTAAATACAATTTATATGAGAATTAGTCACTATTTTCTTTCTCTTTTTTTGCCTTGTCCATACCCCCTCCCTCCTTCTCTGTCTGGTCTCCCCTTCCCTCATGTCCCAC
>NW_003852605.1:2244675-2259900 GCF_000181295.1 Otolemur garnettii | reverse complement strand
CTTTACCACAAGGCAAGACTGTACCAGGACCTTGTCCCTTCACAGACTCATAGTCCAAAGACTAACCCTCTGTGAAAGGATCCAGACACAATGGCAGTTTCTCTGGCATCAGAAGTGCTGTCTCAAAGGCATCTGTGCTGTCTGCCCTAAATATAAATATTACAGGATGTGCACTGGTAGCTCAGCCTCAAATCCTTTTCAGGCTGAGAAAAGATATATATGAATGACTGAATAATAAATAAAATTAAAATGTGTCCTCTTGTATTTTATTAACCATGAGTGGACACCCTGACCTAGACATACACAACAGAGAGAAGTCAGACGTTGGACAGAACCACCAGCTGTGTTCCTTAAGCTAAGCAATTTAAGCTGTACACCTATTATACATGAGTGCCATCTAGAGGCAAAATCTGTACTGCAGCGTTGTTAAAGGTTGCTCCTGTAAGAGAAATTTGCTCTTGAAAATGCTAAATGATGAAAAACCTTTTCATCACAGCCTGATGGATCTCATCCTATAGTTAATGACTGGCAGTAAACAAGTTTTTCACATCCTGAGTCAAAATGTCCTTCCGCCTTCCCTGACCACTGCAGGCCACAATAACCTCCTCTTCTCTGATAGATTCTAGTGTATTTTCTTTACCATTTAATCAGTGCTACTCAGAACTTTCTCTCAACAACAAATATTTTCCTTTATATATTCTTTCTGTGAGATTCTGTGTTCAGCAATAGGATTTCCTGCTGATTGGCAAGTTAGTCCCAACTTGAACGTATCTGAAATACATTCTTTAACCTTTGTAAAACCAGATTCTCTGGAAAAGCACATCACCTCTAGGACAGATGAACATTTTCAGGCACAAAACTTTCTGTAGTGGAGATCGTGGGTTTGGAAGCAAATGAGATACACTACTGCATCCTAGTTCCATATTTATGAAATGTGCAAACTATTGAAATTTAACAAAATTATGTAATTTCTCTAAAACTTGATGTCCTAGTTTTTTTAAATGAAATAATAATATCCACCTATGATACCATGGTAAAGATTAGCAGTGGTATTTGTTAGGGATTGGGGGGATCACAGTTCCCCAAACCCAGTTGATCTGATGCAATTACTCCGCTGAGCTAGAAAGTTTAACTGAGGCAGAGTGGTAATCGAAAGCAAAAATGAAGGAAAACAGAAAATAAAATTGGAGCAGTACAGGCAGCATTAATAGAGACAAAAAGTAGCCTGCACAAGTTTTAGTGTAACAAAGAGAAATTTTATTTAGGAAGAACAAAAAGAAAGTTTAGAGCTTTCAAAGGAAGTTAGAAGTGGGTCCCTCTTATGAAGCGGCAAAGATGAGAGAGACAGACACAAAGACCATGCAGAAGTATAAATACACTCCTTCCCTCCATTTAAAATTAGTTGCAGTCTTTCATTGGCTTCTCTACGCCTCTAAAAATCATTGCTCTTTTCTATTGGTCATTGATTATTGTCCCTTTCTTTCTGTCATTGCCTTCTCTATGCCTCCAGGAATCATTGCCCTTTTCTATTGGTCATTGATTATTTGCCACTTTCTTTTAATCATTGGTTAACTACCTTAACTTATACGCACATTCTTACATACCCTTCAGACCTCCTGGTTCCGCAGGCTAGGCTTCCCTCCTCTCCTCCTTGAAGTCCCTTATTTCTTGTCCCTTCTCAGTATTATATTTATTATTTATATACAACCTATCACAATTCCCAGAACAAAGAAAACACTAAGCAAATGTAAGTTTCTATTGTCATTGTGATAATAATAAAAATTCTAACTATGAGATTAAATCGCCTACTTTGAAAATTATTGTGAGGATTAAATTATATGCACATGAATGAAAGACTGCCAGGCAAGGCAGAACTTAAATTTTTTTTCATCAAGAGAACCTGCCAGTGTCCTTCTATCTGATAGACATTGTAAATTTTATCACCCTGAAATAGATGTTTGATTTTTCCTTGAACACTTTAGTTGCATCTCTTAGTTATTGCAAACAAGGTATACACCAAGATGTAGAATAGCTGTAACAGGATTCTTTAAAAGGCTCCCAAACATTGTCCTTTGCAAAATGTCCCACGACTTGGCTACTTGGGAGAAAAGGCCAAATTTGCATGGGGTCAAGCCTATCTCTTCCCTCTGATAATCATGGAGATTAGATTTTTTTCTGATGGATGGAGTACATTTGGAAGCATCACCAATGACTTTCCACTACACGATGCTCATGAGAAAGTCAAGGAAAGTAAATATCATAGGGAAATAGAACTTGAGTAAATTACATGAAAAGTGAAAGTGATGTAACCTATTTTTAATGCCTTGAACTGGCATAGAGAGCGGTCACTCAAGCTATCCCTGTGCAGCATCCCATCTGGCACATGGTAGCATTCAATCAGTGATGGTTCTCATTACTGGTGTTACTGTTCCACGTGGTCTCCTGCTAATCCAATCCAGAGCTCCTGTCATCTGGCTGCAGTCTCATCTGGGCTCAGTTAGCAGCCTCTCTGTGAATGCTCACTCAGTGGTTAAACCAGAGCCTGTTAGGATGGAGGGAGAGACTGCAGGGCAGGGTGGTCAGGACAGGGCCCAGCACAGACACAGCTCATAATTTTAAAATATTCTTCACATACCCTCCCTTTACTGCTCAGTTTTCCCCAGCAGGGAGACAGTCGAGAAAGGCCTCGAAATGATGCTTGCCTCTCAGGCATCTCTAATTGGAGCAACTTGCTGCAAGTAGCACGTCTGAGAAGCAGCTCCTGGAGCTGTAGATTATTTTTACTTTTACTTTTCCCATGCCAGTGTTACATTTCTTGCACAGAATACAGGGAGAAGGAACAGAGAAGGGAATGAAGTAATAGTGCGTAGGGATGTGACAAAAGCCAGAGGCCTTGAGTCATCTCTGTGTGTGTTGCATTTTCCCTCCCAGTGGACCTCCCGTGTTTGCTCCATGAATAATGCCCTCTTAAGTGCCGAAACAACACAATGGTTACCTTAACGAAATGGCAATTTGAAGGTAAACTGCCATTGCTAATTTGCATCTCAATAGCACAGCTTTCTTTATAATGCACAGTTAATTACATTAGAGGCATGGAGAATAAATCATATTCCCCTGGCCTATCATTGGGATCACTTTATGGATGCAAACATCGTGATCTATCTTTAACTTTATTGGTGACAAATATCAGCCCATTGCCCTAATGGTGAAATAACATCATCTACCACCAGATACAAATTAAATTTAGTGAAATTTCTCAAAATCAATCTCTGCATCACAGGCAGTAAGAGCTGGAAGGGTCCAAAAAAATAATGTACACCTGATTCTCAGCCACAGAGGCACTCTGGAATCACCTGGGGAGCTTTTAAAGCATGCAACACACAGGCTCCAGCTCAGACCATTAAGTTGGAATCTCTAGGGATAAGGCCCAGTTATCAGTATCTTTTAAAACTTTTCCAGGTTTATAAGTGCAGAATGGAATGAGCACCACCAGTACACATTAAACATGATTGCACAGGCAGAGGTTTGGGGCCCACAGGAGAGTGCAGCTAGTGCTGGGTTCCTGGGGCCACTGGAGCGTGGGGCCTGGAGCCCCAGGTCCTGCCCCAGCTGGCCCCTTCCCGCCTGTCTTAGCACCTCTTCTCCTTAGCTCCCTCCTCCCCTGAGGGCCCACCCCTGCCTCCAGTTCTCTACTTCTGTCACTAGCTCATCAAACTTGTATGGAGCACCTACTATGCGCCAGGAAACTCCACTCCTAGGATATCCACTTACCTGTTAGGGCAGCCTACCTTTTCCACTGTGGTGGGTTGTTTTAGCATTTCTGAAAGGCATTGCCTCCCTCAAGTTTCTGACTAGTCAGACCACAAGAGGGAGCCAAGAACCTCACTGTTTTCTGTAAAAATCCATAGATTGAACAAATCAAGCGGGAGGTGAACCAATTATAGGAGGAGGCCCTCCTGAGAGAGGCCAAGGGCTATAAGAAATGTCTTCTGAGTGACCTTGCAGGGCTGAGACACAAAGAAGGCCATAGGGTACCCCAAATACAGGCAGGCACACCTGGGGCCTTTCTCACTGAGCGTTCACCTTAGATCCTCCACCTGTAAAACAAGCATAGAACGTGGTATGAGGATCCCCTGAGGCTGAGTCCACAAGTGTGCCTGGACCAGGGCCAGTGCTCAGTCAATGGCAGATTCCATCTCCTGACAGCCCCTTCCCTTGTTCTCTCCAAGACCACTGGATTTCATCCTCATCTCAGTCCCTTTCCTTTTCCATGTTGCAGCCACAGAGTGCAGGGAAAGCCTAAGCCACAGAGTAAACCCTCACCTCCACGGAGGGAAGTGATTCATTACTTAGCCTTTAAGGCGGGGAAAACTGTAATCTGTACCTGCTCCAGGCACACGATGGGCAATGCCAAAAATAGTTCTGTTTGTCACCAGCCCTTCCCTGGACAAGCTTTTGGTCAGGGCATCTGAGTCAGGAGCCCTGCAGACCTGTGGTGTCCCCACACTGCACCCCCACTCTCCCTGCCTGCCCAGCCTCTACTGAGCACTCCCAGGTCTGGAGGCCATATCCACTAGGCAGACCGGCCCTGCAGTAAGCTGAGACTTGGCTTTGCCCCAGGGGTTTGGCCTTTCAGAGATTTGGAGACAGAGATAAGCCCCTGAATCTTCTCTCCTTCAGATTTTAACCAATAAATCCCTGCCCACCCTAGTGAGATCTTCCCCAATTTGTGGCCCTTACACTTAAAGATACGTGGTTCAGCGTGGTTCCCAGGGCTGAGGAACAATGGACTCTTACACGCTTTGGTCTAAACCTCCACACACTTGTTGCTGCTGGCCATGACTGCATCAGCCTGAGGGCAGCAGGTCAGCCTGCCCTTTCTTGTCCACCTGGTGGCTTTCTCTGGTTCTCAGGTCCTTTTCCCATGAATGGTGCAAAAGACTGAGCTCCCTGAAATTAGGAGTTTAGAGTTGGGGATTTAAACATAAAGGCAAATTGGTCTCATCGGCATCAATGGGACTGATCAGGGCTGATGGGCCTGTCTCATTCCCTTTGCCTCTTCCGCATCCCTCTCCTCAGCACACAGGATGGAATCTCACAGAGCTCAGCTAATAAAAACTGCTTATTGATCTGAGAGGCCAAGGCAGGTGGACTTCCTAAGCTCACAGGTCTGAGACCAGCCCGAGCCAGAGCAAGACCTCATCTCTAAAAATAGCTGGGAGTTGTGGCAGGCACCTGTAGTCCCAGCTACTTGGGAGGCTGAGGCAAGAGGATCACTTGAGCCCAAGAGTTTGAGGTTGCTGTGACCTATGAGGCGATGGCACTCTACCGAGGGTGACAAAGTGAGACTCAGTCTCAAAAAAAAAACTGCTTATTGAGAGTCCAACTCCTAGATTCTTCTTCAGGAAATGCAAGTCATCTCAAATGAAGAGCCCTGTTCCTACGCTCGGCCTTGTACCTCCAAAGTTGATCTTGACCAGTAGGTACAGTAACTGATCCTCCCAGGGCTGTGAATGAGGATACACCTTTCACAATGACCCATATATCCTTTTCTTGCTTTCTCCCTCCCTCCCAGTATACGCAGACAGACACACACAAAACACACTCATACAAAGAGACATGCAAACACAGAGATACATATGCACGTAGACACACATACAAAATGCACACAAAGACAGACACACAGACAGACAGATAGAAATACACACCCCCACACAGAGATACACACGGACACATACACCCACAGACATCACACAGAATACCACACACACACAGGCTGCCTTCTCACCCAGCTAACTCTCTCTTCAGGCGTGACCATTGTCCCCATTTTCCTCTTTCTCCAGCAAAGTGCCTGGTACCAGCACATGCTTAATAAATGCTGACCTGAGCCGTCACAGTTACTTAGAGCAGCAATGACAAAAAAAAAATAGCAGGTATATGTTTTTTTTAAAATGAGTCCTGTCTGACTTTTATGCTGATTAAATCTTGCATAGAAAGTTCTTACTATGGACTTTAGACACACATACAAAATGCACACAAAGACAGACGCACAGACAGACATACAGAAACACACACACTGACAGAAACAGACACACACAGACACATATACCCAATAGACCATCGTAAAATCATTTCTGTGGCCCTCCTGCCTTCTTTTCCCACAAAGCTCAGGCTCTGTCTTGAGCTTACCGATGTGGCCCCTCATGTCTTGGCTGCAGCCTCTTGGGGCAGAAAAGGCAGATTCAGATTCAGGCAATTCTTCCAGAGGTCTCCTGCTCCTCGTTTGGCCTTTGGTGTGTGCTCCCAAGACACCTGGGATTCTGGGGAGCCCCATCCCCAGGCAGCACCTGCCTCACTGAGAGTCCTTCCACCCGAGGGTCTCCTGAGCAATGCTGTGACCCAGGTTTGCCTGACTCCAGGGTCTGCCCGCAGCCCCCAACACCGCCAGCAGGGGGAGGGCCCCAGAAACAATGAGCACAGCATTACCCAACCAGGACAGTAGGCCCACATGCTGTAGCAGGACAAGTCACAGGAGACAAGCCCAGTCTCAAGAGGACAAGATGACCACATGTAAGGACTTGTGCTCATTCGTTCATTCTGTTAATAGAAAAAGGCATTACAGAACAGCAGCAAAGCAAGGGGGCTGGAGTCAGACAGAAACTGGGCTGAAACTTCAGCTCTGTCACTAAAAAGGTAGGTGACCTTGGGCAAGTCAGCTGAACCGCCTCACTCTCACTCAACCATAAATTTGAGAATGATTATATCCCTCTCTTAGAGTCTGTTGTGAAGATTACATGAGGTAATATGTACACATATAACATGTTTGTTTAACCCTCACAAAGCCTGAGAGACAGATATTGTTATTCCCACTTTCCAGAGGAGGGCGCTGTGGCAGTGAGAGGGAAGGGAGGTTTCCAGGTGTGCACGATGTGCCGGTGGCAGAGGTGGGACCCGGATACAATCCTAACTGACTTGTCAGACTCTGACTTCTCAGGATGTGGGTCCCCAACCACAACTGGGGTTCCCTACCAACTGGGTGCCCATTCTTGCAGGGCCAGACATCACCACGGCGTGGAAAAACCAGCCCTTAGGATGTGTGGTGCTCCCTTCCCTGGAGTCCTTCACAGCACCAAAAACTGAGTTTTCCTGACTCAGTTTCCTAATAGGTTTGGGGAAAACAAAAGCCCCACATCCTGCTGCCAATAAGCGCATCAGCTAAGATGGCCTTGCTCCTGGCTGCAGCGGGCACATGGCGCTGCCAGCCTGAAGCTCTCTCCTGCCTCTGAAATGACCCACACAATTCCAGGCCTGTGGGGAGCGAGCAGCCTGTGTTCACAGCAGGTGCCTGGCCCATCACCCGGGGACACTCACCCCAGGGTGAGCTCTTTAACCCCATCTCACCCACCCACCCCCATTCCTCTCAGCTCAGGACATAGGCCTCCTTGATTTCACCACTCTCTTTTCCCCTTTCTAGAGGACAAGCTCCCCCAGCCCCACGCTAAGAACTTGTCTGGGAGAAGCCATCTCAACATCATGAGCAAAAGCTAGATTTTTATGACTCTAACAGATGGTGAGAACCTAAGAATCACCTTAGGTAGTTGTTTAAAATTATCCCCCTGATTCAGAAGAGCCTGAGGTAAGGCCCAACGAGCTGCAATGTTAACTCAGGGGTCTCCAGACACTGGCGCTGGGGTCCAGGCTGCTTTAAGATCCCTGACTCAGAGTCTTAGAGCGGGACACCAGCTATGAAAACCCAGCCAGGACCTCCGAGGTGAAACTGACAAAGCACAGGCTTCTGCATCAGACAAAGCCGGTTCACATCCCAGCCACACCATCTTCTAGCCTTCTGGTTGGGCAAAGGGCCCCCCTCCCTTGTGCCTGTTTTTCGGATATCATGAGGATTAAGTGTGTGAAATCAGCCTTCCTCAGCCTCTGCATGCATTTCTACCAGGGAGATCCCACACCTGTGTCTTTGGCTTAGAATTTATTACAACACAGAGAGAATAGGCAGTTACGTCTCTTTCTCCTCAGTGAGCTGTGAGCTCCATAAAGATGGGGTCACAATTAATCCCTCTTTCTATTTCCAGGGCCTACTGAAGAGCCCAGCACACAGTCGGGGCTCTGTGAGTTGTGGGTCTATTATACTAAAGAGAAAAGACATTTCCTTCCATCCCTGTAACCTCAGTCAGTTCAGCAAGAATAACAAAATGTTCCAGTGTTCACTGAATAACTTAGTGCCACCCCTGTGGCTGGGGCCTGACTTACCTCGCTTCTAATCCAATTCCATCCCTGTGTACAACTTACTAACGCTGAAACCCCCACCCACACATACACTGCTTTTTCTTTTTATTTAGGAGGTGACTATGGTTTAGAAAGACAAGGTAACTTACCAAAGGTCAGGCAGCTGGAGGATGTCATGGTCAGAAGTGGCACTGTAACCCCAAAGCCTGTCCCTCCACACCGGAGGCAACAGCCTTTCCTCCACCACCAAGAACTAACCTCTTTTCCTGAAGACTGTTCCCCATTCCCAGGACTCACAGAGGTCAGGGTGAAAGGCATAGAAGGAGCCAAGCAAGTCTCAGGGTCCACACTTTGCCTCAATGCCCATCTGATATGTACTCATCTAAAATTCTCCACAGATTGAGGCCATAAAATCATAGCCTTATTTAGTGTCTCTGCAAAAGTCTGACTCCGAGGCAGCTTCACAACTCTTGGCTAAGAATATTATCTCAAATAATTCATGCGGACAGCTGTGCAACCAAGAGAAGAGATAGATGGATCTTGGAATGCCCCTTCGCTGCAGATCATAACAACCCCCCAACTCTTGTGCCCTCCCCCAGCTGCCTGAGCAGAAAGAGGTCAATGATTAATTATGCTAAGATAAACAGAGTTAATTTTCTTCCTGGATAAAACTAATTACAACTGTGTTTGTTTTGGTAGGACACGGAATTACTGTCCCTGGTGACAAATCTTCCTAATTGAAAAGAGTGTTTATTTTAAAGAGGTGGGGGTTGGGGTCACTAAACAACAGTTGGCTAGTGTTTTCCCCATTTTTCATTTGAAGACAGACAGTGATTAGGCATCGGGCTCAAAAGAACATGCAAAATCCCTTTCTCTGTGTCCCCCTCCTGCAAGGCTACTTGAGAACCTCGACAGCAGCATGGGGAAGAAGCATTTGGCAGTTTGGAGGTTTCTGAGAAGCCATTCCCTGTGGTTGATTACCTTTTGCAGGTGGCAAAATCAGGGTAGCATCCTCTTTGGCACCCCGGGAAGAAGCGAAGGAGTGTTTTGCATCCCACCGCCCACCAACCTCATAAACCATGGGAGAACATGTGACCAAACTCAAACAAGCTCTTGCAGCATTATGGCTTGGTCAATGGCCGTGATAGGTCCCTGGGGGTAAAGAAGCGAGAAGCAGAGTCCCCACCCTTATTTTTTTCCTTTATTAAACCATAACTGTGTGCGTTAATGCATTTATGAGGTACAATGTGCTGATTTGATATACAATGTGGAATGCTTACATCAAACTGATTAATATAACCATCTCCTTGCTTACTTAATTGCTGTGGTAAGACATTTATACTTTATTCTTAATAGTTTTTCAATGTACCATTGCATTATGCACATAAATAGGTCATAACAAGTCAGATGGAGAAGAGGTGGGCAGGTAGAGAAGACGAAGAAGACGAGCGTGAGCAAAGGTGTGCAGGTGTATGGTGTGTTTGGAAAGCTGTACATGACCCAGAGCGCCTGAGACAGCAGAGTGAATGGAGGCACGTGACTGCAGACAAGAACACACTGGAGTTTGGATTATGCCAGTTTGTATTTATTTCCTTCATAACAAACTACCACAAACTGGGTGGCTTCAGACAACAGAAATTTATTGTTTTGTGGTTCCAGAGCCTGGAAATCCAAAATCGAGACATTGGCGGTGTCACGCTCCCTCTATGGAGCCTCGGGGCACAATCCTTTCGTTGTCTCTTCCAGCTTCTGGCAACAGCCCCTGGCTTGTGGCAACATATCAGTAACTACAATCTCTGCCTCTGCTGCACATGGCCACTCTCACTCTATGCCAAAGTCGTGGTCCCAAAGGCCCTCTTCTTATACAGATTCCAGTTATAATGGACTGAGAACCTGTCCTTATCTGATATGAGCTCATCTGAGCTGATCACATTTCAATAACTCCATTCTCAAATAGGGCCACATTCTGACATAGCAAAGGTTAGAACTTCAACATACCATTCTGGGGGACATGATTCTGCTCATGACAAGTTACAGATGCCACCTTCAGGAGTGTGTAGTTTACTCTGTGAGCAGAGGGAAGGTACTGAAGGGCTGTAAGTGATGGACTGGATTGGTTTGTTTTCTTTAAGAAGACTCCTCTGGGTCCAGGGTGGAGAAATGATTGGTGAGCAAGACCCAAACAAGGTCAGAAGCCCAGTTGGGTAAAACGTTGTTATAATAATCCAGGTGAGTCTTGATCATACTTGAAATTTGACAGTAGCAAAAAATATGAGTAGGTAGGAAAGAAATCTGTGATGGGTGATTAGAAGGCCAAGATCCTATGATTCAACAAATGGGATGTTGGAGGAGTGAGGGCCCTGGAGGAGTTAGGAGTGATATCAGACTTTTTTTTTTTTTTTTTTGAGACAGGGTCTTGCTCTGTTGCCCAGGCTGTTGCAGTGGTATCATCATAGTTCACTATAGCCTCAAACTCCAGGGCTTAAATGATCCTCCTGCCTTGGCCTCCTAAAGTGCTAGGATTATAGGTGTGAGCCACTGTGCCTGGTCAACTTCAGGTTTCTGATTAAGAAAATGAGTTCAAGGAAGACAAGTAGGTTGGAGGGGAAATGGGTTCCACTGGGGACATGTGGCATTTGAGCTGTCTGATCAGAACTGTTCAGGAAGCAGAAGGACATAAAGGATCAAAAACTCATAGAAAGCCAGGCACAGTGGCTCATGCCTATAATCCTAGCTCTCTGGGAGGCCAAGGTGGCCGTGGATCATCTGAGCTTTCAGGTTTGAGACCAGCCTGAGCAAGAAGGAGACCCTGTCTCTAAAAATAGCGAGACCCCATCTCTAAAAATAGCATTGTGGTGGGTGCCTATAGTCCCAGCTGCTTGAGAGGCTGAGGCAAGAGAATCACTTGAGCCCAAGAGTTTGAGGTTGCTGTGAGCTATGTTGCCCCAGCACTCTACTGAGGGCAACAAAGTGAGACTCTGTCTCAAAAATAAATAAATAAATACTCATAAAAACACTTCCCTCTGGAGACATAAATTTAGAAGCCATCAGACACAGATTATCACCAAAGCAGGAAAATGGACAATATTCCAGAAAGACACATGGAGTGAGCAGGGAAGATGGTCTGAGACAAAA
The DNA here is from genome assembly GCF_000181295.1 of Otolemur garnettii. Taxonomy (NCBI): domain Eukaryota; kingdom Metazoa; phylum Chordata; class Mammalia; order Primates; family Galagidae; genus Otolemur; species Otolemur garnettii. The sequence goes on along the minus strand of NW_003852605.1, from coordinate 2,248,524 downwards.
GCCCAAGGAATGGGTCATGTGAGAGGTTAAAAGAGAAGGGGAGTCTAGGGATTAATTAGACTGACAAAGTGCAGTCTCAGGGCTGGGCAGAAAATCAGAAGCAGCAACAACATCTAATTTCTCAGATTTCCAACCTCAAACCAAAGTAACCCCCTGCCACTAAGGTTCACACTGCAACTGTGATGTCTACTGAGCCTTCTCCTGGATGCTAATTATCTGCCTTGGTGTGTGTAGGCGCATGCGCGTGTGACTCTCCCTACCCCCCTCAAGTCTGCCTACTCCTTAAAAGCACTGTGGATCAGCTGATCGTCCACAGCCTCCCTAAAAAGAGTTTAGCACAAAGCAAGTGCTGACTGCTAAATAGGAGAAAAATGTGAATAATTAATCTACCATGGAACATTTATTTTATACCTATTATAGGTAAGGTTCTCTAACAGAAACCTAATATAGGGCCCAAAATAAAACAGGTCCTTACTAAATGTTGCTAGAAGGAAAAGAGGAAGGGGGAGACACCAGCTAATAGCCACGACTACAACAGAGAGGCCGCAGGACTGTGTGGTTGAGACAGGGAGAAAAGGGCAGGTGGCCAGAAGTGTGGACACCTAGATGCTAGTCCTCCTCTCACAGTGGCTCCTTGTGTAAATCTCTCCGCTTTCTGGGCCCAATTTGCCCTTCTAGAAAGTTAGTGGTATAAGGCTATACATTTTCCTCTGTGAAGTCAGAGTCCAACTTTATAAACTGTTAGAAGACAGAGAGGTACAGGGAAAAGATACACACTGAAGTGCCACACGTTTCCTCATGTAATCATTATCCCTGTCTCACAGAAGAGAAACTGAGGCTCAGGGTTTTGATTTGTCCAAAGACTGAGAAGACAGGAGCGCGGTGCCCAGAGCCGCGGCGGAGGGCAGCATTGTCGCTATCACAGTGGCGGGACCGCAGGGAGGCAGCGTTGAGGGGCAGTTAAGACACTGCCTCTGGGGACGACCCCTACCCCCCGCCCCGCCCCCAGCGTGAATCCTGAATCAGGCAAAGACATGTTTCACAAAGTTTTGAATTATTTGGGGCTTGGAGTTGCTCCAAAAGCAGCTAAAGGCACTGACTCAGAGAGGAGGGTCCTTCCCGGAGTTTCCCCAAAAGAAATTTCAGATCCCGAGGCTAGTGGGGAAATGACAGTGTTATAACCACAGAGAGCTGCGGTCAGCAGGGCCGGGGAGCAGGGGGAGGCCTGCACTTGGGCTCTGTTGTGAGCAAGTCCTCTGTGGCCTCAGGCTCTGTATCATTACTGCCTGAGCAGCTAAGGTCATTCTCAACTCTGACACCCGGTAAAATCCCTCAGTCTCTGATTTCAGGATCTCAGGGGGGAGATCTGTGCTGCACGGTTACACGGCACGCTCTCCTTTGGCTGCCACTCTCGATAACCCTAAGGCAGTGGCTTCCGAACACAGATCCCTGCCACAAGCTGAATCATAACCTGCAGCACTTTATAAAAGTGTGAGTGCCTGGGCCCCACACAGAGCCCACAGCATCAGAATTTCAGAAAAGGATCCTGGGTGTTTGTGTTACCAGGACTCTCCCAGGTGAGCCTGGAGTTCTCCAAGCCCAGGTAGAACCGGTTGTGCAGCGGCCTCACCTGCATTTCCGAAGCGGCACCTGCCCCCTGGTGCACACCGAAGGTACTACAGGGACTCCGAGGGACCACACAGCCCACCGGCTGCGTGGAAAAGGACCCAGATTTCTCATCTGGGTAACCAAAGTCAGGCTGAAATCTTCACTCTGACACCTCTAGCAGGGTATTCAGAGATGTGCTTAGAAAAGCTGGGCAGAAATCCAGTGTCCAATGGGAGTTCTCTCCAGGAATAGCCAAAAATATTCCTCTTCTTTCTCTTGTGAATGAGGAAAGTGTTTTTTGCTATGCAAAAATATATTTCTTGAGGGTTTTAAGACATAGACTAATGATAGGAGGGGAAGCAAAGACGTGGAGAAAAGAAGAGCCTGTTTGGGTTCGTTTGGACGTTTTCTTTCAGTGGGGAAGAGAACTTACTGAGTAATAAAGGGCAGACAATAACAGTGGCTAATCCTAAACAGAGCAGAACACGCACCAGGCACTGACCAAGGGCTTGGTCTGTGCTGACACTTTGGTCCTGACTTCAACCCAATAAAATACGCGCTACTGTAATGCTCATTTTACCTGTAAGGAAACTGAAGCACAAGGAGGTTAAGCGATTGATTTGAAGCCTCTCACCCGGACACAGCTCTGTGTGCACTCATCCAACATTTATTTCATCAGCATAAAACGAATGTTTTCCCCAAACATCCCCTTTCCTCATCCACTTCCATTCCAGGTGCCAAATTTTCCTTGCCTCATTAGAAGGTGGATTGACAGAAAATAGCTTAGGGAAATGGAAAACACTCTGAACACAGCAAAAATGTTTATAAAAGCAAGAATAAGAGCAAAGGGGTTAAGGAGAATAGGGTTTTCAATGAACTGGTGAGATACATGTGAAATTTCCATACTCTTATGTTCAGGCAAATCAATTGTCCCTTGGTTTCCTTCATCTCAAATGAGGGCAATAAATTAGTGCATAGCTTATAGGGTAGGAAGAGAAATGAAATGATGTATGGACAGCACTCAGCACGGTTCCTGTCTCCAGCTGTTGTTAGAAGATCAGACATAACCAGTTTCCTGCGAAGCCTCCCTGTGTTGAGGGTAAGTATAAATTGTTCAATTTATGTCCTCTAGATACTGCAGTTAACGAGGAGTTGTTCTATCTCTCAGTCTCATCTCCTAACGACTTCTCCAGGCAGATCCCATTGTCTTCCTGTCAATATCAGTCACTAAACATCCCATCTAGACCTGTCCACAGCTGTTGTCTCCTATCTAATTTCCATAGCATCGCCTCTCCTTGCTTCAATATTGGCCGGACTTAGACCTCACATTACACATTACAGAAGATGTACGGTTGGCTTTTACTCTTCCTCCTTTCTTTTCTGGCTCTGGTTCCTCTGACATTGAGGGAAGAAAGGGAATCAAGAGAGAGAATAGAAGTCACCCTATATAAGTAGCAGCTTGTCATCACAGAAAGAAGCTCCTGGTTTGATCTACTTCCCTCTGTTGATGCCAATATGTTGATTTCCTATCAGAGACAGTGGCATGTAGAGTTACATGATTTTGAAGGGGGAATGTTCTTCTTTATGCCACTCTCTTCCATCACGGAAGGCCCCCAAGAGGGGGAGCTGTGTCACTCTCTGTCCTACTAGCCGCCTGTGTTCCCAGCTTCCCCTCTGGTTGATATCCTCTCATCTGGTCCGCAGCCACCAGAGCTTCCTTCTTCTCCTCTAACTTCTGTTCTTTCCTAATAGTGGAGCCCTGATAAACATGGAGGTCTTCTTCACTCTCCAAGGGCTGAAGGGAAATTGATGAGGTGGACACAGAGCAGAGCATTTTCTTCTTCCCTAGAAAAATTCACAGGAATGCCTCTCTTCCTTCAGAAGTGGGTCGCTCCACTAAACTCTCAGACATCAGAAATCTGTGGTAAGAAGTGGACACCTGGAGGTTTTTGCTTTTGACCAAGATAAAGTTATAGGGGCGGGATTTACCCTTCTGCCTGAAGCAAACTATAAACACAACATGCCAGAAAAAGCAAGTTCAAGACACTGGACATAAGACAGCAAAGGATAGCGACCCCTGAGAGACAAGAAACAACCAGGTAAACCCATAATTATCTTGACTTGCTGCCTTCAGGGAGTTCCTAGGCTGAGAGCAAGAAGAGAAATCTGAGTGGAGCCCCGTAGGATCCTTGAACTGAGGCAATGAAGCTGAGAGTTGGGGAGACCAAATGGGCTAAAGTT
>NW_003852605.1:2200489-2244465 GCF_000181295.1 Otolemur garnettii | reverse complement strand
TCATCAGTGTTGGGTGGAGTACACAGGAAGGTCTTGCTCAGTAGTAGGGAATAATTAGCCCCAGACTACTCATATATGCCAGAGTCATAAAAGCAAGACCCAAGAAAATTAAACTGTTCCCAACTAACTTGATACATCCCAGAACAAAGCTCAAGAAGATTCTTAGGCATAAAAAAGATTCACTACCCATCAAGGTAAAAGTCACAATTCCCAGCACCTAATCAGAGTGCCAGGTAAGCAAAGGAGCAAGAAAACACAGGGCGAATAATCAATCAATAAAAATAGCTCAAAAACTGAGATAGATTTAAAATTAACAGGCTTAGATGTCAAAAATAATAGCTATAACTGTATTCTATATGTTCTATATGTATTTATACCTAAATAATTATAACTGTAGAGACATGGAAGATTTCAAAAAGATGCCAATAGAACCTAGAGATAAAACTATAATGTCTTAGAAGAAAAATATTCTGCATAGGAGTAAGGATATATTAAACATGGCAGAAGAAAAGATTAGTTAACTTGAAGACATAGTAATAATAAAACTAGAGCAAATTAAAAATCAAATAAGAAATAAAATATAGTTTGATGCAGAAATCAATGAAATAGATTTAGAAAATAGTACAATAAAAAAAATCAGTGAAAGCAAGAGCTGATTTTTAAAAATCAATAAAATTAATTAGTATCTAGCAAGGTTGACCAGGAAGAAAATAAATAAGACACAAATTACAAAATTAAGGATGAGGTGACATCCCTACAGATTGCACAAATATTAAAAAGGAGTAAGAGAAAATTATGAGTAACTTTAAGCCTACAAATCTGATAACTCAATGGAAATGGACCAATTCCTTAAAAGACACAAACTACCAAAGCTCATTCAAAAAGAAATAGATAACCTTAATATATTTATATCTATTAATGGAATAGAATTTGTAGTTATAAAACTCTCCCACTAGTGAAGAAAACTCTAGTTTCCTTACTAATAAATCCTACCAAACACTAAAGGGAAAAACAACACCAGTTCTATGCAGACTTTTCCAGAAAATAGAAAAAGGAATGCTTCCCAACTTATCAGATGCCAGCATTACCCTGATACTGAAACAGTATAATGACATTACCAGAAAAGAAATCTACCAGCCAATATCTTTCAAAAACATAGATGCAAAATTCTAAACAACATTTTAGCAAATCAAATCCAGATTAAAATTTAACAAATCAAATCCAATACATAAAAAGTATAATAAATTCTTGCCAAATGGAGTTTTTCCAAAGAATGCAGGATAAGTTTAACATTCAAAAATTAATGCCAGTTCTGGAGATCTGTTGCAAAACAGTGTGAATATATTTAACAGTAATAAGCTGTACACTTAAAAATGGTTAAGATGGCAAATTGTATGTTGTGTGGATTGTGCCACAATTAAATTTGTTTTAAAAATCAATACAATTCATCACATTAACAAATCCCCAATAAAACACATGATCATGTCAATAGGTGCAAGAAAAAGCATTTTAAAAATCCAACATTCTTATAAAACCCAATCAATCCAGATAAAAACCCTTAACAAACTAGGAATAGAAGAGAATTTCCTCAGTTTGAGGAGTACCTACAAAACCCCAAAATCTATAACTAATATTTTACTTAATAGTAAAAACTAAAAGTTTTCCCTCTAATATTAGGGAAAAGAAAAGGATGTCCACCACTTTCTTAAACATTGTTCTGGATGTTTTGGCTAGTACGAGCAGTAAAAAATAAAAGGAATCCAGTTTGGAAAGGAATAAATAAAATTATTCTTATTCCCTGGCAATCTGATCATCTAGGTAGAAAATATTGTGATGTGCAAAAAGTCGACTAGAGCTAAAAAATAACTTGAAGATAAAGTCAATACACACAAAAAAATCAATTGTATTTCTAAATGCTAGAAATAAAATTTAAAACAATACATTACCAATAGTATCTGCCAAAACATACTAAAGAATTAGGGGTAAATTTGACAAATGATAAGAACAACCTGAATGTTGAAAACTATAAGCTATATCTGAAAGAAAGTTAAGAAGATCAAAATAAATGGAGATATGACTTGTTCATGAGTTAGAAGACTCCCAGGATTAAAATGTCTCCCCAAATTGATGCGTAGATTCATGAAGTTTCCATCAAAATCTCTATAGACTTTTTGTATAAATTGATAAGCTTGTTCTGAAATTCATGTGACAGTATAAAAGATATAAAATAACAAAAACAATTTTGAAAAGAATAATGTAGATAGAATAATTCTACATTTCAAGACTTATTATAAAGCTACAGTATTCAAAAGCATGACATTAGACTCCAGACAGATAAATAGATCAACAGAATAGAATACAGAGTTCAGAAATACATCTACATATATGTGGACAACTGATTTTTTACAAAGATGTAAAGACAATTTAGTGGAAAAAGAGAGTCTTTTCAACAAATGTTAGAATGACTGAATGTGCACAAACAGAATACCAAGCAAATCTAACTCATGCCTTATGTGAAAAATTTACTGAAAGTGGGTTATAGACCTCAATGTAAATCATAAATTTTAGAAGAAAATCTTTGTGACCTTAGGATAGACAAAGTTGTTTAGATTCAACATCAAACTACAGTTTCATAAAAGAAAATTTCCATAAATGGAACTTTATCAAAATTTAAAACTTATGCACTTTAAAATCCACTATTAATGGAATGAAAAGACAAGCTGCAGACTAGGTGAAAATATTTGCAGAGTATATATTTGATAAAGGATTTGTATCATCCAGAATCTATAAAGAACTCTCAAATTCAATAAAAAAAAAAACAAACAAGAAACCCCATAAAATACATACAAACTATCTGAACAGACATTACACCAAAGAACATATATAGGTGGAAAATAAGCACCTGAAAAGGTGCTCATTATCATTAGTAATTTTTAAACTAATATGTGTACAACAAGAAACAACTACACACATAGTGAAATATCTGTAATTAAAAAGTATCATCATGCCAAGTGTTGGCAAGAATGTGGAGGAACTGAACTTATATATGCTGCTAAGAGGAACGTGAAATGGTAGAACCACTTAAGACAACAGTTTGGCAGTTCTTAACATACACAACTACCATATGATCTATGGTAGACCCAACCATTCCACCTGAAGATATATAAGCACTTAGGTCCATGAAAACACTTGTACATGAATGATCAAAGCAGCTTTATTTGTAATAGCTCAAATCTGGAAACAACCTAAAGGTCCATCAATAGGTGAATGGATAAATAAATAGTTTTGTGTGGGGGAACAGAGTCTCACTTTGTCACCCTCGGTAGAGTGTCCTGGCATCATAGCTCACAGCAACTTCAAACTCTTATACTCAAGCATTCTTCTTGCCTCAATCTCTCAAGTAGCTGGGACTACAGGTGCCCAGCTATTTTTCCTTAAGAGGCTGGATCTCTTGCTCGGGCTGGTCTCAAACTCCTGAGCTCAGGCAATCTACCCGCCTTGGCCTCCCAGAGTGCTAGATTATAGGTATGAGCCACCATATCCAGCCAATAAATAAATTGTTTTATATACATATACATACATATATGTGTGTATATGTATATATACCTATATATACATATATGTATACCATGGAATGCTAATCAGCAATAAAAAGGAATGAAATGGCAATATAGCAGCAGTCTGAATCTCAAAATATGTCATCTAAGTGAAAGAAGTCAGGCAAAATAGATTCTGTATGAATCTATATAAAATTCTAGAAAATGCAAACTACGTATAAGAAAAGAAAGAAGGTCAGAGGTTGCCTGGGAAGGGTGGGTGGGGGTAGGATGGGGGAGTTTCACAACAAGAAAAACTTTTAGAAAAGAGACTCAGGGACAATGGGTCTATTTGCTATCTTCATTGTGATGATGGCTTCAGGAGTGTATACACATGTCAATATTTATAAATTCTCACACTTTAGATATGTGCGGTATGCCAAGTATATCGCAATAAAGTTGCTTAATTAAAAAAAAAAAAGAAGCAGCTGCAAGTGCCAATCTTTCGTTCATGTGCGTCCTTAAATTCCAGTGAATTTCGAAGAGTCCAAGCTCTTTCTGGAACTTCCCCTTTTAGGTTTTGCTGTGCTCTAACAGCAAAGCTGGGATGGGCCTGCAGATTCAGCGCCTCAGCAAGCACCCAATCAGGGAAAGAAGCCCTCCCTGCACTGTCTTCCCATAGGTTCTCCCAGGCTCTAAGGTTCTCTTTCTCAGAACCTCCTCTCCCACTTAGATTAAGTTAGGAAAGAAGTAGAGAGGAGGGTGTATCCTCTCCACAAACCCTGCCCTTCCCATGGTGATGATGACAAATTTCAGTAACTCTCTTAACCTATCATCTTGTGCAGACAGGGGCCTGGGGTTCTTCAGAGCTCCAGTGAAGACTGGGTATGCTGGGGCGTTTATTTACCTCCAGAGGAGGTATCTGATCCCATTTGTTAGCAGCAGCAGGGAAGCCTCCTGCTCAGATAGAAAAGTCAAGAGGCCAAGCTGGAGGGAAGGACTCTGCTAACTGGCTCAGGCCTCGTGAGGAGGAGGAAGTTTTCTAAGTGCGGAGTGGGTAGGGGCAGCCGTGGGCCCAGAAAACTTCAGGCTGGATATTGAGCTAAGTCAACAAATCTTTAATGACTTCTCTCTTGGGGGGATAAAGAGTGGGGTCAGCCAGATCCTACAGTCAGCAGAGCTTTGTCTCAGGCTCTTCCCCCACATTCTTCCTCCCTCTTTTGCTCCTCTTTGCAGCATTCGGTGTTGCTGACCAGGGAGACATAGAGAACTCTTTGTATACTTAATGCTTTTCTACTAGGAATATAATCTTCAATGCACAATTGTTTAGACTTTACCAAAAACAATTTTAATATTCAAATCGTGTATGTATCATGTCAATTCAAATAGGTTTTAACGATACCTACTGTATGTTAAGTCTTGTTCTGAATATTCTGAGAGGGATAGGGAAAAGAGGAGGGAAATCCTTATAAGGATCCCATAGGAAACTCTAGAAAGTTCTTTTTCTGAGCCATTACCTTTACTATCCATCCCACAGAACTGACCTCTTGCTTCTCACCTGGTGTGAAATTCTCTGCCTCATCTTTGAGACCTTTGAGCAAGCCTTGCGAGGATGCCAGAGATGCTGGCTCCCAACCAGCCTGGGGTGAATGAGGAACTCTGCGGGCAGACCTGCCAACGAGCATTCTTTTGGGCTCCCAACCTTGCCCAAATGGGCCACATCAATCACTGCTCAGACTTCCTTCTGAGGAAGTGAGGATAAAGGTTATTTATGACAACCTCCTGAGGACTTCCCTCTGCCAACTAGGTTCCCCAGGAGAGGAGGTGGCCATTAAACCACTCACCTCCTCTCTGCCCTTCCCTTACAAACAAGACCCCATTCTTTAAGTGGATACTGATGCCAAGAAAGAGGTTAGGTTGGTGGGGGAGAGGGCCCAAGAAAGAAAAACACAAACAGATAAGCTTACATTGAATCTTAAAGCTAGAGGAAAAGTCACCTTGCCCACTTTGTAACAAGATCCCTAAGATCCTGGGAGGGAATGGGTTCAAGGCTAAACACACCATTGAGAGACAGGACCGGAATTAGAAGTCAAGTGCCCACCTCTCCGTCAAGGGTCCTTTTCTGCAGCCATTTTTATTTTCAGAGAAAATTTCTGAGTCACTGAGAGATTTCTCAGAATCCTGCTTCCAGTAAGCTTGGTGGTGGAAACTTCTTACAGACTTATTCCTTTTCCTCTCTTGGAAAACTGAGTTCAAAGATCAGAATGAAATTTCCTTTTCTGGAATGGGGTGTCACAGAGTCCCGATTAGAAGGAGGGGTCCCTTTGCAGAATGTAGGTAACATTCTGAACAATCGCTACAAGGCCAATTTTATTAACTCTGTGTTGTAGGTTAGCACACAGAAGACCACATAGTTAGAACCATTTCCTGTACTCAGTACTTTAATCCATGGCTGAGTAAATCTCAGTGATTTAAGAAATAAAAGAAAATGTAGATGAAGGCCAAAATACTATATTTACAGGTTAGAGACAGAGACATGTGGGCCTTGGGGAAGAGAATAATAAATGCTCCACAAACCTGCTTCCTCTTTTTTCTGACCGTCAGCTGGACTACACTTCCCAGCCTTGTTCAACATTAGGCATGGTCACATCACTTAGCTTTAGACAGTGGAACTGGGTGGAAGTGTTATACATCACTTCCCAGCAAGACCCACAAAATCTTCCACATGTAATTCCCTGCTCCCCCTCTTTTTCATCATCTGATAATCCAAAAAGGCCCCAGAACAGAAATTTTTTTTCCTGAATAATCCAAAAAGACCCCAGAACAGAGTTTTTCAACCTCAGTGCCACTGGTATTTGGAGCCAGACAATTCATTGTTGGAGGTTATATTGTGTGTTATAGGCGATTCAGCAGCATCTCTGGTCTCTACCTACTAGATGCCAATATCATTTCCCACTTCCCAGTTGTGACAAACAAGAGGTCTCCAAACATTTCCAAATGCTCCCAAGGAACAAAATCATCCTTGGCTGAGAATTGCCGCCTTAAGAAAACCCCAAAGCTGCACAATGGAATAAATTTGGGTCCTGAGTGACTTCATGGAGCAGAACTCCCTTCCCATATCTGTCAGTAACATGAGCAAGAAATTAAATTTTATTCCAATGTGGGAGCTGTTCGTTCAAAATTTAGCCTATCATGACTGGGCTAGAACTGCTCAATCATCCCCATAAGCACATAGACTTACCCAACCTGACAGTGTAGCACCATACTGGGCCCCCCCTTGCCTGCAGGGACAAGCCCCAGGAGCACAGCAGAAGTGTGCTCTTGGGGAGCAGACAGCTCTGAAAAGAAAGGAAGGAGCAGAGCAGAGCTCTATAGGCCCAGACAGTCTGTCCACATTCACCAATCAGATCAGTCATTACTCATCTACAGGAGACAACTCTGAAATGGGCTTAGTGGGAAAGCTTCTTCTCAGAAACCACCTCCTCACGAAACGAGGCTGCCGTGCTCAGGGTGATTCCAGGTCCTGCTGCCTTTTTCCTGTTCATTTTCCCTACACATTATCTTCTGTGCAGAGCTTCTCTTCTATACAGAAAATCTGGCTCAGCCTAGAAATGGCCAGTACTCCTCTGGGTACAAAACACGGCTGTGTTCTCATTAAGTAAACCCTTTATCTTATTTTGTTATTGAAGTCAAGGTGCAACCTTTGACCAAGGTCGAGGGTTAGTCTATAAGTGGACTGAGGACTCAGTTTGTGACCAAGCCCAGGTTCAGCCCATCAAGGACAAGACAAAAACAGAACTGGGCTACAGAAGAGTAAAAAACTCACAGCCTTACCCTGAACTAGCTTGGGAATTTTGCCCAGAGTCCCCATCACACAATTCATTTCCTCTCCTCATTGTCCGTTATATTTCCATTTATCAAACAGCCCAGTGATATACTCACTGCTTCCCATAAAGCTGTCAAGAGAATGAAATGAGTGACCTCGGTCTAGGAGAAGCAGACCCGTGGAAAAGAAATAGCTGGCTGGAAGGCAAGCACCGTGGATCCCTGTTCAAATCTGATCTGTCATTAACTGATTATTCCAAACTGGAAGAGTTGCTTTCTGCCTCTGGACCTCTGCTTTCCCAACATAAAGTAGGAACTAGGTTGGGCGTCCTTTTTAATTTTATGTTGACTGCACTGAGAAATATAAAATCGCCATCCTGTCTGTACATCCACCGCTGATGGTAACCACGGGCCGCTCCTTCCTGCCCTCATCACTGCCCAGCTCCAGCTCAAGCTCTCGATGTTGTGAATCTTAATAAAATCTGCGATCGCTCCCCACAGGTCCTTTGGCCAGACTCTCCCCAAACCTTAGCCTATTCCAACCTTGTGAAAAGAGTGTTGTGGACCCAGGGTAGAAGGAAGAGCAATTCAGCTTTTTTGTACAAAAGAGACCAAACCAGATACAGCCTTGGGCGCCTCAAGTTAAAATATCCCAGAAATCTAGGATTCTAAGATTCTAATAATCTACCTCTCTGAGAGTCTGGATTCTAGTCTAAATATCTGGTAGCCTAAAATTATAGAAGGCTTTGAGTCCTAAATTCTTAAGGCATAAGAGTCCAAAATTCTAAGTATAACTTAGAGTTAAACGAGGTTACATGATGGTAATAATTCAAATTTTCACTGCCTCCTACCCTCAAGGGGCCAAAATTCCTGATGTCCTCTATCTCTCATGTCCTCATGAACACATTTGGTCCCCAAGAAGGCAGCACATGGGTTCCTCTGTGCAGCTTCCGCCTTTCTCCCTCCTCTGCCAGGTCTGCCTGCCTGCTGCCAAGCACCACCTGCCCCTTCCCCCATGCACGCACCACCTCGCTAGCTGTGTCCAGCCTTGTCCACATCTCTGTGGAGGACAGAGGCCTAGACTCTAGCTGAGCACCTCACATCTTAATAGTCTTGCCATTCAAGACTTTTTTTTTTTTTTTTTGAGACAGAGTCTCATTATGTCACTCTCAGGAGAGTTCTGTGGCGTCACAGCTCACAGCAACCTTAAACTCTTGGGCTTAAACATTTCTCTTGCCTCAGTCTCCCAAGTAGCTGGAACTACAGGTGCCCGCCACAACACCCGGTTATTTTTTCAGTGTTGTTGTCATTGCTGTTTAGCAATCCTAGGCCAGGTTTGAACCTACCAGCCTCAGTGCATGTGGCTGGTGCCCTAACCACTAAGCCTGGGCACCAAGCCCATTTGAGAATTTATTACTCTTAATTCCTAAGCTCCAGGTAGTTTAGAATTCCAAGTTCTTCACAATTTATAACCTAACTGTTCATGGACGGTATTAATCTGGGCTTGAAAGGTTTTTTCAGATTTTGAAATACATGATTCTAAGACAATGGAAGATGACTATGAGATGCTCTGGGATGAAGGGAGGCCAGGAGGCCTTAGAGAGAGGCTGAAAGAGTGGGTAATAGGCCCTGGGTGTGGAAAGAGTGTTGCAGACCCAGGCTGGAAGGAAGAGCAATTAAGCTTCTTTAGAGAATGCCCAGAGTGGTCACGCCCCAGCAGGTTTCCCAGGCCCTTGGCAAGCAGTGAGTACCAACTTAACAGCCTCCAATCAAGTGTGTTATTTATTTTACAAGTGACAATAAATTCCAAAATAAAACTGAGAGTTTATGTCCATGAACAGGCCCCAGAGTTATTAAAGCTGCTTGTGGCTGTACATTTGGGAAGTTCTCTTTCCAGAGCTGAGGGTGGACCCCTGGTCTTTACGTCTCCCAGGGTTTGGATTGTTGGAGCTTTGATCCTTGCCAGCTTGGCTGTGGATCTCAGTGGCTTTAGTGAGAGGTGGGAAGGTGGAGTCAGAGCAGCGGAAGTGATCTAGGCATGCGTCAGGAAACTGACTAGGGCCAGCCGAAATCTCCAATTTCATAAGAAGCCCAGGATGCTGGCAGAAATTCTTGGCCTAGCACAACCCAGAGCCAGGAGCACCATCTGTACCTGAAGCAGGGAAGTCCCAGCTTGGAGGAAATTGAGGGCAAAAGGAAAATTATCTCCGTTGAAACAGGGCTAGGTCCTCAACAGAAGTGAGTCCAATATACTCTAGGGGTTACAGAGAATTTTCAACATGCCTTTATCAGCCAATCAATTTTCAACATGCTTCTTTATCAGCCAATCAATTTTCAACATGTGCCTTTATTGGCCAATCAACTAGTTTTATTAAGCATCTACCATGTATTAGTCAACATGGAGTTCAGCCAGGTCTGTCATAAATACAGCCAGATGTTAGCCTGGTCCCCAAATCTTCTGACCCAGGGCCTTCTCTAGTCTCACCTCTGGCTCTCTCCATGTGAACCCCCTGCTCCGCTGGTATCCCACACCACACAGCATGTCTCTGCCTGCTCTCTGCTCACTCAGCTGGAGTGCTCTCTCCCGCTCCTGGTGGTCCCCCACTTAGACGCAGCTCAAATGTCTCTTCCTCCTCTACTAATCCTGCTCTAACTTCCCACATGCTGGCATCAGGCTTCTCTTTGGTGCTTAAAACACCATTTTACAAGATTCCATTTAAATGTCAGCCTCCCCAGTGGGCTGCACCTTTTCTCATATCTGGAGTCCCAGCCCTTAACATGGGGCCTGGAATGGTATGTTATTTAGGATATTTGCAGACAGGGAGGAGTGAGAAGTATTATTGAAGCATGTCTGAATACAGTGGAAGGATCTGTTCTGATTCAGTGGGAACACGGCGGCATCCGAAGCAGCAGGAGAAAGACCAGAGTGAGACATGAGGACGGACTGTGCTGGGCTCTGACCTCAGGGAGACATCCGGGCTTTGTACTGCTGCTTCCTCCCTTCATGAATGACGTGATCACAGGCAGGTTACTTAACTCCTTTTCCTCATCTGTAAAATGAGGGTGGCTGTGAAGGTAACTGAGTTCATTCATGTAAAATAATTAGGACACTGCGTGGCACATACTAAGTGTTTGGGAGACATTACCCTTGGCAGTAGTAACAGACGTGCCAGGAAGAGTCATGCTGGTAGAAACAGCGTCACTGCATAGGGTAGGAGGAAAACAAAGTCTTGCCAGCCAAGCAGTATAAGTTGTCTTCCAGCAGAAGTCAAGCCCTCCCCATTTTTACCAATGTTATGACCTGCATGGATAAAGATCAGGTGCACTGCTGAGCCCAGAGTGAAGGCAGAGTCCTCAGTGTTCTGAGGACACCCTGGGGCTGTCAAGTAACATGCTTTGTAGGTCCCAGTCCTGGGTCCCTCTCTCTCTGCATATCTCTCTCTCTCTCTCTTTCTCTCTCTCTCTCCCTCTCTCTCTCTCTCCAGAAATATTTTTTCCCTTAGCTCTCCTTTTCTCAAGTTTGCCTTTTTCTTAGTTCTCCACCTTTGTTTTCTACCTTAAAGATGTGGCTGAAAGCATAATGCAGTATAAGGATCATGAGATGAGATAGGGATCAGAACGCCTAGCTTCCAGCCCTAGCTATGCCCTGGATTTCAGCTGTGATCTTGAATAAATCTCTTCCCTCCCTGAACCAAAGTTATGTCTCACAAAGAGGAACCTTTCCTTTCAGCAGTGAAGACCTCAATCTGTACGTTGCCTTAAAGCCCCTTCTGATTCTGAATATCTGTAAGTCTCTGGAAATATTCTCTTATATGGAAACACCTCTGTAAGCACAGAATTCATACAGAGAACTTGTTTTTTCAGTCATCATTCAGCCAATATTTATTGAGCACAGATAAAATGTCGGGCATTCCACTAGGTACTGGGAGTCCTGGGTGAACAAGTTAGATAAAGTTCCTGCCCTCAAGGAGCTCACACTGGAGAAGAAAGAGCAGATGACAAATTCACTACTTTGCAACCATGGATAGTTTAAGAGAGGAGGAAACCACGTGTACAGCATGCCTCCCGTGGTAGGCAGTCTGCTAGACAGGCCAAGGTCATCTCAGTGGGTCCTCACAATCACCTTAGGAAGTAGTTACTGTCACTCCCAGAGGAAAATGAGGCTCAGAAACATTCAAAAGGTTGGTCGATGTCACCTTGCTAGACATTGTGGAGATGACTCTAACCCCACCCCTATCATCCTCCTCCCATGAGCACACTTCTTATTTTGTCTTGATTCTGAACTCAGAGGCCTGGGCACACCGGGAGAGTAAAACCCAGAACTGTACTTCCTTAGAAAGTGGGCCCCACGTCCGCCCATCTGGCCCTAGCTGGAGCTTCCTAGGGCATCCGTGTTACAGCCCACTACACCTCACTCCCTCTATCCCACTGTCTCAGCAGCCAGAGTTAAGAGATTTGTAGCCGGACTCTGCCCTCCTGGCCTATAGTCCTATAAAATAGCAAGCAGACAAAAAAGGAGGGGGACAAAATTAAAAAATAAACACTGAAGCAGATTAGAAATGACTAGGGAGTCTTGGGGATTTATGTCTCATGAAGCAAGGTGGCCAAGGAGGCCAGACAGGGAGCAGACAGCCCTGACGCCTCTGCCTGGGATAATTTATGCCAGAATGTAGAGAGGCCTCTGTTTGCAACTCACACAGGCCAGGGTGGTTCTCTGGATCCTCCCAGCCCAGGCTGAGTCAGAAGTTTTGTTTCCCCAGACCAAACCCATACATTGGATACTTTGTTATTCCTTTCCACCTCTATGATCTTGTTGGAGGGTCATCTTACAATACTGGTGAAGCTGATAAGACAGGGACCCTTACCCCATTGGTCTGATCAGAAAGCTGAAACTAAGGACTGGCCAGGGCACCAGGAAGATGAGCCCCCATAGATTAACTCACCCAGATTCTAAGTATGCTCTAAGACTGTTGCAAACACAGAGAAGAACAAGATAAAGGCAGATGATAGAGACACCTTTTTAAATGTGTATAGCTGGTGATGATAAAGATCGTGTTCATCAAGGATCTCTCTCCAATATAGCAATCAACAGAATCGGAAAAGCAAAACATTAAATAAAAGCTTTGCAGAGAACATGGGAAAGAGAATCGATGCTGGAGTCAAACACAGGAGAGATTGTTCCTTGGCCACGTTCTTCCCAAGCAACTCGCTGGGCATTGGGAAGGCTCTTGTCCTGGGTGACGTCCCATCAAATGAGTCTGAGCACAGGAACATGCTTTGAGAATAAGAAGTAGGTGGAAGACAGCAGATTTTTGATGCAAATGCCTAACCTGTCTGTGTGACAGGCCCTCAAACATTATGCGAGGTGCTGCGGAGGTGAAGACTCAGTCTTCATAGTAGGATTTGAAATCTGATTAACGTGGGTTTCCTTTGAAACCGTTTTATCAACCACTGAATGGAGATAGTGATATCTACCTTGAAATTTTGCCCTGGTGAAAGGATTCTAAAAAATTAACTAGTTTAGTCCAGATTTCATGTGAGGCCAAAGCTATCGGACAACATGTCCTCAAATGCAGTTCAAGCCCCCCACACGAGAACTGTAAAAGGTGGTGTTGAAAACTGCTCTTGTGTGTTTTTGCTGACCCAACTCTGGCTTATAAGAGAGGTGGGAGAGGCCAAGAACAAAGTGGTGGATTAGACAGGGGATTTCTAGAAAGAGCTGTAAGTACAGATTTGTGTCTTTGTACACTCCTTCCCTTAACTCAAGCCTGGGGAAAGTGGCTTTAATGAGATCATTGGAAAACTTGATGTTTTCCCTCTGTTTAAGGGATTCAGTAAACTGGAATCTGACTCCCAGTGCTAAGTGTGAAAGGTCAGAAGCTGGCTGACCAACTGTTCTAACAGCAGAGTAAAAAGAAGTCGCTGCTCTGGGAACAACCTATACGCTCAGAACGTATCAAGTTAGAGAATGCAGAAGGGTTTCCTCAAACTAGGTAAGGACCCCACGAGAGGGAGATGTTCTAAGTCAGCCTAGATCATGTCAGAGGACCACCTAGAGGGACAAAAGCCTTCATGCATAGGGGCTGGGAAGAAGTCTGAAGGAACCAGCTGGAACAGAAGTGCCCTTACCCACATCAAGAGATCACCTGTGCAGGTCAGGGGAGGGAGCTGTTCACCAAAGAACCCACAAAAACATCCAGTAAAAGAACAAGAAAGTATAAATGCTTATCCAGCTAGAGAGATCCTGGGTCTTCAGTTCTATACGAATCCAGTTAGAACTCTCTTGTTCTTCTTTCCTTCTTTCTCTCTTCCCCTCCCTGACGATGGACAGATAAAAATCCCACCGTGCTCAGCAGGATACAGAAGGAAAGAGGGATGAAGGGATGGAGCCCTTCGCAGTGCAGGAGACTGGGCAGCAGCAATTCCAGGTCCAAGCATTGAGTGAGGAAAAGTGTTGCTTTTAAATGAAGTTTGAAGTTTATTACCGCTGTTATTGCTAACAGTAGCGCTATGGTTTGATGGTGTTCCCCGAAAGGCATGTGTTGGAAACTTAATCCCCAATGCAGCGGTGTTGGGATGTGGGGGCTACATGAGAGGTGATTTGGCCCTCGTGAATGGATTAATGCCAATTATGAAAGGGCTTGAGGCTGTGAGTTCAGTCTCCAGCTCTCTCTTTGCCCCTCCACCACGGCATGATGCAGCAAGCAGGCCCTCGCCAGGTGCCGGCCCCTCCATCTTGGATTTCCATTCCTCTAAAACTATAATAAATAAATTCATGTTCTTTTAAAATTACCAGTCTTAGGTAGTCTGTTATAGCAGCACAAAATGGACTAAAGCAAGTAGTCATAGTAGTATCTCAGATGGGACATGTTAATTATTAAATCAAAACAATATTTTGCGATTTAAAACAAATGAGGAACTTGGTATTATCTAAGAGAAAACAGAAAAGAGTTGTGGAACAAGTCCAAGTTTTTGTCAAAGGAGACGAAAGAGATTCAGCCCTGAAGATTGACTAATGGAAGTTTTTTTATTTTGTTTTATTACAGGTTATTAGGAGGGCACACATGATTAGGTTACATTGTTCGCATTTACTAGGTTAAAGTCACAGCCTCAGTTGTTTCCTTCACCCAGGAAGTGTGCATGTACCCATGCATTGTTTGCTTTGGGTGGGAACTTGCCGAAACCTCTCCCCCCACTTTTTGAATTTAATTGAGTTTTTATCTCAGGTGAGCACATCATTTATCTACTAGTTTCAATTTAGTATTGAGCACACGTGATGCTCATTTTTCCATTCCTTGTGATACTTAGGAGAGTGTTCTCCAAATCCACCCAGGTTGTTACAAAAGATACAAAGGCTCCATCTTTTTCATGGCTGAATAGCTTCCATAGTATACACATGCCACAGGTTATACCCCCAGAGTCTAGTTTATTCAATGCAAGTTACATGAGACAACGTATGTCATACCTTACACATGGCTGGCCTTGAGGATGTACACGTTTGCCTCTACCATGTCGCTGGGCTCGGTTGACCTTGATTAACCAGCAGTAGGAAGGGACAGACAGCTAAGTTGAGCAGCTATTGTGTATCTGTCCTGTACTATAGTCTGGGATAGAGATAGGAGAAGACCCTGCCTTAGCCCTTGGCCAAGACACAGTTCACAGGATCAGAAAGTCCCTAGAAATAGCCAGATGGAGAGACAGAGACCAAGAGAGGGGTAAGAATTTCTCAAATCCATTGTGAAGCCAGAATGGAACATGGCTCTCTGCTTTCCCTTATCTCTATCTGCCTCATTACTCCATAGCCTCTCTTCCTAGGAATCTACGACAGGACAGAATCAAGTGCTGAGTGGCTAATCTGATAGTGTCTGCCATTCATGGTGCATCCACCATGTGCCAGGTTCCTTGTGTATGCTGCTCCTAATTTTAACACTAGCTTTTCAAGTTCTTGGTATCAATAGCTTTTCCACAGGCAAATAAATTGAGACCCATGAGGTTAAGTGGGGTGTGTCTAGTCATATGGCCACTGAGGGGTAGAGTAGGGATTTAAACTAGTCAGTCTGACTCCAAAACCAATGATCTGATCACTCTATCTCTCCATCTCTCCCATGGCTTCTGGGAAAGAGATGTGCTAGCAGGACTACAGGCAGATCTGGGTCCTCAGAGCCCCAAAGGGCGCCCCCAGCCTTCCCACAATGCCATCTTTGTGGAAAAGAACCAGTCCAGACTGACCCACACATGCTTCAGCCATCCCAAAGCCAAGATGACTGGAATGGGCTCACACATTACCAGTTCATTCCAAGAAACAAATAGTGATGCAAATTTTTAACATTACGAAACTATGCATAATTTTTTAATTAGTTGGCAAATTATATGGCCAGAAGGGCCTTCCTCTATCCTCTGAAGTAGATATTAACCTTATTAACCTTTTTTCCCTTTTGCGAGTTAAGTTGGTTCTTTGTGAAGGTGGATGCGTGTGAGTGTGGTTAAGTTCTCATTTATTTGGCAGGAATCTTGGCTGGGGTTTACAAGGAAAACTTACTTTTAGATTTTTCTTCTGACAGTGAACTTGGCCTCCTTTATTCCCTGCTGAAACCATACACTTTGCAGGCGGAAACAAAGGATTAAAAAAAAAAGATAAAGAAAGAAATTAGGGGGAGAAAACAACTGAAGAAAAAATAATCCTCTTAAAATAGTCAGAGACAATGAGTCCTGGATGGCGGTGGAGTGGGTTCCAGCTGTGTGATTCACTTACTAGCTGGCTTTCTGACCTTGGACAGACAGCCTAACCTCTCAGCTCTGTTTCCCTTGTCTGCCACTTGGAGAGAATAAGCCCTGCTCAGAGGTGCCACTCCAGTCCGCTGAGAAGATCAAGTAGGATGTCATCTGATAAAGTGATTTGACTTTTACCAATCACTGTCCAAATACAAGGCTGTGGCATTATCTCTGACACCTGGGCAAAGGTCCTTGGGTGTCCCTGAAGCAAAATCTGACAACAATAAGGGAGACATCAGGGTGACATTGAGAAAGAATCTCTCTTAGCTCAGCTCCTAGAAGGGACCCTGAAGGGAGATCTAAAACGTGGGAATGTGGGTAGGAGCTGGGCATGCTTACCGTATGGCAGTACGTGCACCTGTGCCCTTGAATGTGCTCATCTAATTGCTCGTGTATGTGGGTGAGGCATGTTTGAATGCTTGCATCAATATTGGGGGTGGGATTCATTTATGCCCTCATTCCACAAATGGATTTTGAAGATTACTGTGTTCTCTGGGTGCTGGGGATTTAGTGGTGAACAACCCAGATGACTGTTTGTATGTATGTGAAGGTATAAAAAGCATGAATGAAGGAGAATTTGCACATGCACGTGAGGATGTGTGCCTGCCCATGTATATGAGGAAGAGTGTACTTGCATGCGTTTGCATGAGAATCTGTGTGTTTATGTACATATGCATGTGTGTAGTGAGAGAAAAAAAGAGAAAGAATTCCTGGTCACCCTAGAGGGCATAAAATTTTGTTAAAATATCTTAAAGCTGGAAGCCCCTGACTTTGTCTGTGCTAGTATAACAAAATGCCACAGACTGGATAATTCATAAAGAAGAGACATTGATTTCTTACAGTTCTAGGGGCTGGGGAAGCTAAGATCAAGGCATTGGTGTCTGGTGAAGGCTGCTCTCTGCTTCCCAGATGGTACCTTGTTGCTGAGTCCTCCAGAGGGGAGGAACATTGTGTCCTCACATGGCAGTTGCAAGATGGAAGGGCAGGATAGCACTCCCTCCAGTCTAATCCCATTCATGAGGGCATAATCCTCCTGATTTAATCACCTCCCCAAAGCCATACCTCTTAGCACTTTTGCATTGGGGATTAAATTGCAACAAGACTTTTGGAGGGGACATGATCATTCAGCCCATACCGGCCCCTGAGATAGCATCTAGTCCAACACATGATACTCCAGATGGGAACACAAGGCCCAGAGAAAGGAAACAGTGTGTAGATGTTGAGCCCACACCAAACAAAGACCTCAATGCACATCAGCAGCTTCTCGGCCTAAGGTTCTTTTCTTTTCTTTCTTTCTTTTTTTTTTTTTTTTTTTTTTTTTTTGAGACAGAGTCTCACTATGTCACCCTTGATAGAGTGCTGTGGCGTCACAGCACACAGCGACCTCAAACTCCTGGACTTAAGCAATTCTCTTGCCATAGCCTCCCAAATAGCTGGGACTACAAGCACCTGTCACAACACCCGGCCATTTTTTGTTGCAGTTGTCATCATTGTTGTTTGGCCTGGGCTGGGTTCCAACTTGCCAGACTTGGTATATGTGGCTGGCACCATAACCACTGTGCTATGGGCGCCGAGCCCAAGGTTCTTTTCTTAAAGAAGATATGTGAAAATGAAAGTGTAAAGGGTCTTCAGGGAAGAACCTGGGAGATAGAGTGGAAAGGTTGGCCTGGCTCATGTCCAAAAGGTCCTGACTGCCTTGACAACAGGAAGCTTTGAGCAGGAGAGTAGAGCGGTCAGGTGTGCGCTCTGTGTGTGTTGTTCTGCTGTGGAGGAAATCAACGACACCAAGAGACACGCAGGCAAGAGATCTGGGAGGAGCGGGTGTGACTGTCCAAGTGAGGCCTGAACTGGGGAGGGGATGAAGAAAGGAGGGAACGGGCAGAAGAAAATTTCTAGCCCAGAATCAGAGGCTTTCGCATCCATTAGGATGTGAAGGGTGGGCTCACATGTTTTAATCATAGGTGATGAGGCCGTTTCCCCTAAAACTGGGAGCTAGCAGGAGTCTGGGAGTTTTTACAAACATCTCATTAAGACCTCAGAACAGCCCTATGAGGTGAGTATTATTTCCCCCGTGGCACTGAGGAGACAACTGTGGCTCAGAGTGAAAATAGCTGCCCGAAGACATGCAGCCTGACTTTGGCAGATCCGAGGTGAGAACACAGGTCTGCCTTGATTCAAACTGAATATTGAATAAGTCCATGATCATTTATTTATTCAGCATCTATTTTGTGGCAGGAACTGTACATGACCCTTTACGTACCTTCTTTCATTTCAGTCTGCTGATGACTATGTCTCCATTTTTCAGATGAGGAAAATGAGATTCAGTGGTGTGGCCAAGGGTACACACCTGCTCCCACCTGCACCCAAACCCGAGTCATCTGATCAGGGCCCATCGTCTTTCAACAATTCTTCATGTTCTTCCTCCCAAAATCAGAACTAATGTGTTTGCAGATGTGGGCTGTTTAAGATGAAGTGGATTTATAAACTGCCATCCCTAGAGAATGTGCAGCCTGAGATTATAGGCTGGTTTAAAAATGTTTTTTCAAATGCCTGGATTACAAACTCATGCTGGAATTAAAGGTCCCACACCTCATTATCAAAAAAATCACATAAAGAAATTCACATTAGGCCTCCTAAATCCCAGTCCTGTCCCTTTTCGGTAGAGCAACTGTGGTCTCTATTGGGTTCCCAACAACAACCACATGGGACTGGGGGGTTGAAAATCAAGACACGTGGGTCATGGGGAACCCCTTCATGAGATTCAGCAAGTCTGTGCGGATCTGGGCCATTCCAGCTCCAGCCGTCTGAGATTGATTCTATGCCCTCATCCCCTCAGAGACAGTACTTTTCCTTTAGCGACAGGAGGCTGGGCCTTTGCATCAATGCCAGCCTGGTTTCCCTCAGCCGAGACAGTGCAGGCAATGAAGGCCCTCAGGCTGACCACAGAACCACTGGCTCCCTCTGACCCTGAACCCAGCCTGTGTGATGCAGAGAGGATAGCCAGCCCCACCCACCAAAAGGCAGGATCCGGAATTCATCTTATTTTTCTAAGCCGTGCCACTCTTTCTAAATGTTCCCTGTCCTCTCCTGTGTCCTTGTTTCCTCAGGGTGCCAACTGAAGTCCTACTGGTCAGGACACCCAGAACCTGGCTTCCAAGACTGCCATAAGCATTCCTGCGATTTCCACTGCCAGTCCGCCCATCAGAGGCCCCAGATGTGGCATTACAATGGATGGGGCCTGAAGACCCCTTGCCCTCCTGAACTTCATGCTCTGGTCACTGGAATATCCCGAGGGCCAGGCCAGTTCCAACACCAGCTTATCTGCCAAGACCTCAGCATGCCTTTGGTCAAGCTTACCCAATTCACCACAGTCGAGCTGATTTCTTCTGGCTTTTTGGTCCCAGAGTCTCACCCCACCCTAATCCCTGAAACTAATTCCTGGCCCCACTTCAAAGGCCTTTCAGACTGCATGAAAGTGATCTCCTGCCCCAAGTGCACTGACACCAAGACCCCATGGAGTCTTCTTCCCAACCAGAAATGTCATCAGAGAGTCATCAGGAAGGACTTGGCCCACAGCCCTCATCAAGGTCTTCTCAACATTCATTCCAAAAAAACATAGTTGTCAGAAAACACACCCAAGAAAGTGGTCAGGAAGCAACCAGTCGTCTGAATTATTTACTGTCCCCTGGAACTTAGCCAACTACATGCCAGCCATGCAGACTCTGGGAAAATATTTATGTGGGTCTTGATGGATGCTTGGCTAGGAAAGACTGCCCGCTGTCATCTTTTCTTCCTGCTGATAAGGCAAAGCCACACATGTCAGACAGCTCTTAGAAGAGCCTGGCGGCCAAAGCCTGGCATCCGATCAGAGGGGGCTGAATGGCCACAGTTCTCAGTCTCTGTTGTCTGCTACCAGCACGATGTGCCCTCCTAGGGCCTCAGCTGCTACTCTGTCACACCATGGAGTGGCCTAGAGGACCTCAAGGTCTCTGTGATCTTATGCAATTGTGGCTCAGACAGAGTCAAATGTATTTTCCAGATCTGCCATCATGATGCCATTGGTTCATCACAGAGCTATTTTTCTTGGCATCCTGGAACGTTCCTCAAATTCCAGCATCCTAGGATTTCTCTTTCCACTGATTCAATTTCTGTAACCAGATGGGAGAACTCCATCTGGAGGAGGAAGATCTGAGCTTAAAATAAAGGAAGGGAAATTAAGTTCAAGCTGTGTTTATCATGCATACATTATTTGCAAAGCTTGATGCCGAGCCCACAGTGGCAGTGAAATACCCCATGTCCTGTACCTCTAAGCCACACTGAGCCCCAGTCCTGTCCCTTAAGAGCTTATAAGAAGGCAAAAGGGAGGGTGGCCCACAAGGCTCCTTTTATGTCTGAATGGCTCCTCATTGTTCTTCCTTCCTGTATACCCCAAGCCCCCTGCCTGCTACACTCCTCAGCCATGGAGTCCCATCTCCATCCATGATCATCCAGAGCTCTTCTTCAGGAGGACTTCTGGCCTCCCAACTTCCCATTTCCCGTGGACAGCCTGCCCTTGCAAGTCCTTGGCCATTGCAGAGTTTACAGCTAGTCCCTTTGAAGACCTGCCTGAAGAAACAGTCATGGATACAGACACAGGGCAAGGGCTGAGGAACCCCAGAGGTCTCTCAAACATTGTGTCCACCCAGGAGCTCCTGATGTCTTCTCTGATCTGCTCAATGTGTTCTCAGGACCTCCTGCCTACTCCAGTTTCCCTAAGCAGGGAGCTTTCCCAGCCTTTCTCTCTCCTCAGACCCACAATTCCTTAGGAAGTATCCCTATTCTCCTCTGAAGATGTGATCTAGTGTCTATGGTGGCTACTGAGAAATTGGAACTTGGGAGCCTTCTAGCTTCCCCCAGACAGTGATCAAGATAAGCCTGGTTGGGCTGTGCTTCATCTCAGTTCATCTGGTTTGACGAACCATCCTGTGGACTCTCCTTTTCTCCATTCAACAGATACTCACTTAAGACCTAATCTGTACTGGACACCTCATGAGTGAGATGACATGCAAGGACTGATCTGCCCTATCCATCACCCCTAGGTGCCTGAGATCCTCAAGCCATGGCCTAAGACATGGCCAACCTGGGTTCTCAGCCTCTTGCACCTTGTGGCCTCATGACAACTCTCTCGAGTCACCTGCCTCACTCATGGAATCACAGCATCACAGGAGATCCAAGCAGAGGGGCCCTTAGAGACCAGAAAATCTACAAAATCAGCAAGGATGGAGCTGTCTGGTATAGGTCAAGAATGGTCTCCATTGGAAGTCCATGCCCAGTATGTCAGAGTTCTATGACCAAGTGTCACAGGTTGAAAAACTCTAATAATAGAACTTTATTATTTTACAGAGATCCAGAGAGGCAGAGCTGGGACCTAGATAGTAAGATTAATTGTTCCAAGCCTCAGGGCAAGACACTGTAGACATCTCTTATAATCCTCACAAGAACCCTAAGAGGTAGGCTTTGTTAAATTCTCCATGGTTCAAATAACGTAACAGACTGAGAAAGATGAAACAAATATTGCAGGTCACACAGCTTTGAAGTGGCTGGCTATAGATTCATATCCAGATTCCCCTGATTCAAGAGTCATTTTGTCTAGAACCCAGGTGCTCAGCTCCTAAAAAGAAGAAATAATAATGCCAAGGAACCAATGGCCAATATTGGTGGTATAACTAACCATAATTGGAATACCAGTCCTCCCAGGGAAGTTACATTTTAAAATTCTTTATTCATTTAAGAAGAAAAATAGCTAAAACCCAAATGACATATTCTGGTACCGTAGTAGAAAGAGCTATGACAGGGCATGAGAAGCCGTGGGAAGCAACAACTAACTCCACCAGGGGGTTGTCATGGGAATTGGGAAGGCTGTTCCAAGAGGGAACATTTGAGCAAGCCCTGGAAAAAGGAGTGGAAACTCACCCAGAGAAATGAGAAGAGGGGTTCCCTTATACCAAGCTAACCAGCTCTACAAGGCCAGTTTGCTGTCTCTAGGAGGCAATGGGGAATCTCTCCCTGGGGAGATTCAGCTAAGCAGGGATGCTGAAGAGTCTTGAGTGCAGGGCCCAGGATCATAGACATGTTCATCTAGAAAAGCAGCACTCTGTCCATTGAAAGTGACTCTGAGGATGAAGAAATTAATACATGCCAGGGATAGTAGTTCATAACATTGACCATGATACTAATAACTCATGACTTTATATGTCATATTATGACTTTTCTACTGGCAGAGTTTCACTTCGTCACTCCTGGTAGAGTGCTATAGCATCATAGCTCACAACAACCTCAAACTCTTGGGTTCAAATGATCCTCTTGCCTCAGCCTCCGAAGTAGCTGGGACTATAGGTGCCCACTATAATGCCTGGCTATTTTTAGAGCTGGATCTCGCTCTTTCTTGCACAGGCTGGTCTCGAACTCCTGAGCTTGGGCGATCCACCCGCCTTGGCCTCCCAGAGTGTTAGGATTACAGATGTAAGTGCCCATGCCCAGCCTT
This sequence comes from Otolemur garnettii, assembly GCF_000181295.1. Classification (NCBI taxonomy): domain Eukaryota; kingdom Metazoa; phylum Chordata; class Mammalia; order Primates; family Galagidae; genus Otolemur; species Otolemur garnettii. Next base: position 2,221,809 of record NW_003852605.1, on the reverse strand, counting down.
CATGTACATCATTCTTATAAATCTCAGAATAAAAAACTGCCAAGCAAGTTAATTTATTCTTAGCATCAGTCCTGTGAGCGAGAGAGCCTTCTCCCACTTTTACAGAAGGGGGAGGCAAAGCCCAAAGTCACTCGGACCTGTCTGCTCCAAACCCACTGCTATTCCTCAGGCACACCCCTGCAGATAGTGAGATCTTGGCCAGTGGTTAGTGTGCATACTGAGTCTGGATTTCTGCCCTGGGTGAGAGAGAATCTGTACCGGCTGCTCTCTGAGTCTCAACAACTTTAAGATTGTAAAATTCTGCAAGTCAGCACCAGAGCAGGCTGCCGTGTGGGGCTGCTGGCTGAGCTGTGGGTGGTCGGGAATGTTCCAGGACTTCCTGGGTCCAGTGTTTCAGGTGGGTGTGTCTGGATTAATGATCCATCTCCAGGCAGAGCCAGTGAAGCCTTGATGCTGGGCACGAGGCATTGATTAGACTTTACACTCCGAGCTCCTTTCATCTGAGGCTCTCCAGGTGGGCTGGGGCCTAATAATTAACATTCTCTGAGCCTTGCAACATGAATGAGCTGGAGGAAGGGAGTCTCTGAGAAGGACCCACTGGTGGTGGGAGAGGAGCCCCTAAAGCCCCGGAGTGACCTTGGCAGATAATCTACATGGCCAAGACTCCAATCCTGCCTGCAGTTTGTACAGCGAGTGGTTTTGGTCTCACCTTTAAGTTTGCAACATTTCTATGGGGCAGTTGAATCGGGATTATTATCCTTGTTGTACAGATGGGGAAACTGAGGTCAAGAGAAGGCAGAAGATTGCTAAGAGCAGAGGGATCAGGATTAGAACCTGAGTCTGCTTCCCTTTCTGGCATCTTTCTTGTGCAGGGGGCTATCTCCTTTGGGGGTGTTAGACCCTCCTGACACCTTCATGAGAGAAAAGGTAGGGGTGTGATAGTATTATTGTTTTCTTGAGACAGGTTCTCACTCTGTTCCTCTGGCTAGAGTACAGTGGTGTCAGCCTAGCTCACAGCAACCTCAAACTCCTGGGTTGAAGTGAACTTCCTGCCTCAGCCTCCAGAGTAGCTAGGACTACAGATTTGTGCCTCTTGAAAATCTAGTATGTTCCAGCTGCTGTGCCAGGTACTGCAAATAGCAAAATAAAGTCCCTGACTTCAGGAGCTTATAGTCAGGGAGGAGGGAATGTGGGCAGTGTGGCAGGAAAGAGTTAGATATACGAATGCTGGGTTCAGGGAGGTGTCCCAGAGCTATAAGGAGGGAGTACATTACATGTATTTAATATCACAGAGCACTGGGGACACAGAGTCTCCAGGAGGAAATGATAGAGTTCACTCAAGTAGTGAGGTACGGGCAGTAGTGTGGTTATGGTCAGAAAAGGCTGAAGAAGTAAGATAACCTTCAAATGGAACCTTACAGTGAGGAGAGGTGGGAGGTGGAGAACAGAAGGATGGGATGTTCCAAGGAGAAAGAGGGAAAGACAGGGAGAGGCATGAAGCCACCAAGTTAACTGAGAGCAATTGAGCTGACTGCAGAGTAGGATTTGAGTAAGAGATCGTGGGAGATGAGGCTGGAGAAATAAGCGAGGGACAGAACAATGAGGTTTCCTAACCCAGGTTAAGGGGACTGAAATTATCCTGAAAAATTTATGCAAGGAGGCAAGATGGCCAGAACCACGTCCTAGGAAGCTCACTCCCGCTGCAGCATGGACGGTGTACACATTGCAGGATTGAGGAAGACACTCTCCAGGAGGCAAAAAACAAGGGGGACCTGCTTTGATCACTTTGTGGCCATAAAGACACCCAAAACTCTTATCAGATCTAGAAAAGCCTACGTCTTGGGAATTCTCTTAATATAAAAATGTGTGTTCCATGGCTGTGCACGTATGCTCAGGTCCCCGGATCTAACCTGTTCCACATTCCTCTGATCAGAGAATAGATCACAGCTTTCCTTCCTCCGTATTACAGAACGCTCCATGCCACTATACCAACTTCTGCAGGTACACCTTTTCCCATCGTGAGCTCCCCTCAGCTGCCAACACAGGGGGCGAAGTGCCTCATGTTCACAACCCTCTGCTTCGAACCTTAGATGGCTCCATCTGGGGCAGACTTCCCCTTCTCTTCAGCACTGGGTATGGCTGAACTGTGTGCCAGGCACTGCTAGGTTCCAAGGATGCAGCCTCTGCCCTCGCCTCCACAGGGCCTTATAGGTCAAAGTGCAAACCCCCTCAGCCTATTCAAGATCTTCTTGGACAGACCCCAGCCAGCCCCTACGGTCTCACATTCTCCTCTCCCTCCAACACTCTGCTTGTCACACGGAGGTAGTCATTGTTCCCTAAATATCCCACAGTGTTTGTTTTTTTTTTCAAAATAAAAATATCTTTTTTATTAAAATGCTAATGCATAGACCCTCTAATTCAAACAATATCAAAGGTTGAAAGTAGAATTTGTCCTCCACCCCTTCTCACCCACCACGCTGAAAATCCCATTCCCCAGAGAAAAACACTGCTAACGTTTGGGTAAATATCCTTCTATATTCTTTTAAAAACTTCCTCCTATGTTTTGAAAACTCTTACCCAACCTTCAAGACCCATTGACACTGTCACCTTCCCCTCGGAGGCATTACTGTGCCTCATAGAGGCCCGATGCTTACATCTGACACAGCACCTGCCACTTGGCATTGAAGTCATGTGAACACACATTATGCCTCCAGCCAGTGGAGTATGAGACTGTGATCTGAGGTATCATCTCTGGGAGGACAAAGTGTGACAGTCTTGGTCACTGTCCTATTCACAATACCTAGGCCCTCATAATACCTATCAGATACATGGATGGATAGATTGGATGGACGGATGGATGGACGGATGGACGGATGGACAGCAGCCATGTCTGTGGGATACTCCCCAGGATAGACGTAAGGGAACAAAATTGTTACCAAGTTGTGGGAAAGATCTCAGTTGGGGGATTAAGGACCTGGATTCCTGTCCTGGCTCTGCCTTGTACTTGTCACCTAGCCTTGTCGCCCTCTCTAAGATTCCATTTCCCAGCCTGAAATTGAATAGTGGTGCTGGAAGGTTCCCCAGGACCCTCCCCAACGGATGCTACAGAATACTTAGCTGGCGCTGGCCCAACACCCCTATTTCACACCTCTGTAATTACCCACCTGCATGCCTTTTATTACAGAGATTGAGGTGGGGTGGGGCTCATTAAATAAAGGGCAAAAGGAAATTGCTGGCTTGCCGAAATGACATTGTTGGCATTAAATAGATTAACTTCTGAAATGAAAAGCCCACTAAAGCAAAACCAAAACAGAGAAGGAGCCGTGGCTTCCGCTGGGGGCTTCAGGGTCCTCTGCTTCAGCCTGCCTGACCTCCAACCCAGGCCTCCCCATCTGTTCTTGCAGGAGAGGTCACAGAAGCTACTGTCCCATCTTCATATAAGAATCACCTCAGCAGTCCCAGGAAGACGGTCCTGGGTGCTGAGCCCCTGACCATGAATTGAGAACTCCTTGTGAAGCCTCCAGACTATAAGAGAGATCGGCAGGGAACGAGACAACATAGTGGCCGATGGAAGCTGGGATAGGGAAGCAAAGCCTAAGGGGGTCCAGGGTCTAGGGATCCAGGGAAGCAACCCCTGAGCTGCACGATGAGCCATTCTCCAGGCAGAGGGAAGAGGAAGAGGAAGCCAGGAAGCATGACAGAGGACAGCACATCGGGCAGTCACGGGCAGCCCACATGGCTGCAGCATAAGGGAGGACGAGCTCAATTCCTTCTGGTGGCCCCCCAGGCCGTGCCTCTTGAGACCATTGGGGGGTGTCACTGCTGCCAGACCCATTACTGGTGCTAGGACAGAGGCAGGAAACCGATGGGCTCACACCAAGCTGCTTCCTCAGTCTGCAGTGTTTACAATCCTCAGAAGAGGCTGGGAGACCCTGAGGGCAGTGGATCCAGCCCTGCTCAGTGGTGCCAGCTGCCTCTAAGGGGCAGGAAAGGCTGAGCCTGAGGCCTGGCTAACCACCCAGTCTCACAGGGAGGCACCATCCCTGTCAGAACCTCCAAGTCCATGAGAAAAAGTCTCCAGCCCACACAAACAACGGTACACTACACCTCCTCTCTACAAAGGGTCAGCTAAGCCAGGGGTAAAAGGGGAGAAAATGAGTGAAGAAACACCCCCTAGTCTGTGCCTCTGTAATAATCAGAAACTTTGCGTATATTTTCTCATTTCATCTCAGAAGAGTCTAGACAGAGGTATAATTGTCTCCATTTGACAGATGAAGACACTAAGGATACAAGGCTTGCCCACAGCTTCCCTGTTAGGACTATCCAGCTGGGCTTGTGCTGAGGGCTTTCTGGTTCCAAATCTGTTCCCTCCCCCACACTTCTCTGCCTTCCAGACCCTTGTCCTTGTCCATGAGAAGCTTACAGTCTGATTGTGCAGCAGACCCAGTGACATCATGTCGACTTGCCAACCTGTGACCCAAGAATTCTATAATATCTCTGAGCTTCGTGGGTACCACAGCTGTCAGAGTGAAAGCCCAAGGAATATTTTAAAGAAAACTGAGGTTGGGGTGGCACCTGTGGCTCAAAGGAGTAGGGCTCCAGCCCCATATGCCAGAGGTGGTGGGTTCAAACCCAGCCCCAGCCAAAAACTACAAAAAAAAAAAAAAAAAAAAAAAACTTAAAAAAAAAAAAGAAAAAAGAAAACTGAGGTTGCAAGTTCCCCTGATCAGGGGCATTTGTGATGTCCTACTCCTGAGGAGTGACAATATGATGACAGAGTTCCAGGCACAGGATAGAAAGATCCTTTCAGGTAGAGGCCTTTCCAGCACCTACCTGCTTATAAGCCCACACCTGAGCCTGGAGGCCACCAACACTCTCGTGGGTCAGTCCTGGTCAGGTTCACCAGATGCCAGACTAGGTCACCGGGTATTAATAATTGCCAAGGGAGCAGTTAAACTGAAAGCCAGTTCATTAAAGATTAAGCTTCACCTCCACAGCCCTCAGGGAAAGGGAGATTGAGGTGGAAGCCAGGATCTGTTCCAGGAGGTCACCTTCTGTGCAAATCTTCCTGGATAGCCTGGGGTGAGGAGTCGAGAAGCCTGGGGTCCTGTCCTGGCTCTGATCTCTACCCGCTGGGGGACCTTGAGTGGGGCAGTCCCTCATTCTGAGCTCCCATTTCCTCCTTTGATCAATGGAGAAAGTTCCATTAGGTTGTGATGCTCTAGCAGATGCTGCCCAAGAATAGTCTATACGTGCCTGCCCTTCTCCATCTATACTAGCACTTTTCTTCCATGTTGTCGAGTGCAAGTTTGGCTTACTGTTTACAACCTCTGTGGCCATGGAAAGTAAGCAGTACATCACAACTCCACTAGGAGCTCTGGAATGCAGGGACTCAGATCACTCCTCGATCCACACACTGGACAGATTGCCTAAGCCAAATCTGGAGGAAACTCCTCAGAGCTCCCTGATCCATAAGAATAAATATTCCCATTTGGTCAATTTCTGATACCTTCCCTTGGATCATCCTATCTCAGTGGGATCTGTTAATCCAAAGCTTCAGAAACAGCAAAGCTGCAGGACCTTCACTAATCTTCATCTAATACCAAGAAAAAGATGCAATTGTGTAATGAACCAACCAATAAATGGATACTGAACCATCCGGTACCTTATACAAGGCACTGTGATGGTGTCAGGTCTCCACTGGTGGCACCAAATGGAAATGGCACCATAATCATCCCAGTTTGCAACCAGAACTTTCTGTTAAGGGGGCATTTCTGAAGAAAACAGCAGTGAACAGTGACAGTCTTTAGGATATTAGGGTCATAAAGGTGAGAGGGGCATTTGGAGATGGCAACTCCATCTCTTCCTCACTTGTTCAGTTGCCCTTTAACTAGGCTCTTCATGAAACGAATCTAATCACTTTTCTGGCTGTAGGTGGCAGCACTGGCTCCTTTGACTCCCCGAGGGGCCCCTGATTTTTCACTTGAGAACAAGTGCTACTCTTACCAGCAAAGAACAGGGTAATGCAAGGACAGACTAAGATAAACTAGCTTCAGAAAAAACAACCCCACATATTTAGGATGTGACACATCTGGTGAAATTCACCAAACTGCCATAGCTTCACTCTACTTGTGAAATAACCCCACTGGGATTCTACCAAGACACAACACTTCACAACAGGTTTCCCAAAGAACCATTGCAAAAAGTCCACGAAACTCAAGGAAGACTCTCCAGAAGTCCACCAAGGTCCACAGAACTTCAGCTCAGAAAACGTGGAGCAGGAGAACAGCAGGCTAACAACCCAGAGCCTGGAGTCCCTCATCTCAATGTCTATTTTTCTCGGACGTGGCCCAAACTTACATTTGCTGAGCGTTCCCTCCATGCCAAGCACATTGCTGGGCTGGTTACATGCACTGTGTCAATCACTCTCTGTCAACTTCCTAGCACCTCACTTTACCAAGCAGAAACAGTGTACCCAACTCCACCTTACACAGACGGAAAGACCAGAGAGAGCAGAAGCTACTTGGCCAGCATCACACAGCAAATCACTGACAGACAAGGAACAGGACCCTCATCTGCAACGTGTACTCTGCATGCCCTGGGATGTGCGGGGCCGCTGAAATGGAATGGGAAGGACAGGAAAGGGCTCCAGGCTCAGGACACATCCAACACCTCCTTGGAATAGAGCACTCTGGGGAAGGAATCAGGAATGGCCCTTGGATCTAGTGCCAGCTCCACCCTAAACAAGCTGTGTGGCCTGAGGCGAGTCCCTTCACTTTTCTGAGCATCCGCATCCTTCCCAAAGCAGTGGTGAGTACCTAATGAGACTCTGGCAGGGAAAAAGCTTTTAAAAGTATAAAAGCTCCTTTGGAGGTATTATTATTAATTATTATTATTATCATCATTATCTTTCATGGATATTAATGACCTGTTATCTGCTGGGGATCTGTCATCAAGGAATTTCTTTAAGCCTTTCTTGGACCTGTTTATATTACCAATCAGCAGCGCCTCCCTTGCTTTTGATCCTAAGTCCTCAGCCCAGGGAGCTGCAAACAACCTCTTTGGCAGCCTATGGCCTGGGTTTGAACAGCCTTTCTCAGTCTCCTGTGTGGGTTCCATCATGACCAATTGATGAAATGCAATGTGATCTCACTTCCTCCCTGAAACCCATTTCTATACCCAGGTCTGTGTCAGGGATCTCCAGAGGAAAGAGAAAATGACATAGGCTTTGCCTTCTTAATCTGCTCCCATCCTCAAACCCAGAAGCCAAGGGTGGTATGGGGACACAGGACCTCCTCTTAGCCTTGGGTCCTAGTCCACAGCCCCAGAGAGCACTGGAGGATCAGGGTACGACCCATCTATCTGTTCCTGAAGCCCAGTTTCCTCTTCATACCAGGGACAAAGGACCACAGGCCATTTCCCAAAGACACTGCACAAGCCAAAACATAAACTAAATTCAACCAACTTTGACACCTACTCTGGTCTGGACTCTGCAGATTTCAAATTGAATTAGACAAAGTCTGGTTCCTGCCTTCAAGAAGTTTACTGTCTACTAGGTGAGACCAAGGCATCAACAGCCACCTTGCAAAGCAAAGTTAGCTAAGGCTTGAATAGAGGATTCATGAGAAGTAGCTTAGGGAAGGGCCTAACTTGCCCTCGGACAATCTGGGAGTAATCTGTAAAGAAGGGACATTTGATCCAAGTGCTAAGGATGGATATGAGTTTGCAAGGCAGAGAAAGTGGTGAACAGAAGAGAAGAATTTCTGGAGCAGGTGGAGCATGAACAAATCCTGATGGCCACAAAGTGTTCAGGGAATAGAAGTGGACTGGCCAGAGGACTCGGGGACTGGCTGGTGTGGTCCACTAGCAGGCAAGAACTACTGGGTACAGTTCTGCCTGTCACAGAGACTGACAAGCCCTTCTTTCCTGCTCTTCAGAATGGAGCCCTGTTGACAATTGGAGTTTGGGCCTGGAAGGAGAACCCCCTGATTTCCCTTAGGGAAGACCTTTGGATTTCTCAAGTTGTAGAGAACCCAGAAAGACCTGGGCATCAATTTACTTCCATCCCCCTGCTGACTGTTCACCAGCTCTAAGGGCCTCAGAAATAAGTCCCATCTGAGAAGGGACTTCTTAGACATAGCCCATTCCTTTCCCTTAATTGCCCTTTCATTGCAGGTGAGGAAATCAGAGAAAGACAGACCTTTCCTCCAGAGTCTGGAGCAGGGCTGGGAGGAAACCCAGGCCTCCTGCTCCTCTTTTCCCCTCTGCTCTGGGTGTTCCTCCCCAATCCAGCTGGAGGAGAGCGCCAGACAAATCTGAGGTGATTGTAACAGTAGCATTTGCAGGCAAATTATACTCCATGAGCTAATTAGGAAGGGATTGGAGCCCTCAGCCTTAATTAATATCTAGTCCCTAACAAGTTAATCCTGGGAAAAATCATAGCAGGGATCTCACCCGAATGCTGAAATTCTTTCCTCCAACAAATCACCTATATAAATACATATATTTTAATAGCAGCAATTATAAAGTTCTTTGCCAACTTATGGGGCTGTTTAACATTCCTGGATTGGGGCCACAGTTTGTTCCCCCGTCTGCCCTCTCCCCACAACCAGGGCCCGATGAATAGTAACTCTTGTGGCTCTGCGTTCCATTTAACCAATATCTCCTACCCAACGGGTCTTCACAGGGAGTTAATAAGCAGTCGGGGAGGACTGCTCGAGGAGGTCCCCGAACCTAATCGTTAACTGCAAGGTCTAATCAGCATCTGCTTCCCACCCAGAGTCCCCCACAGCTACACAGCCCTGCTCCCCAAGTAATGGATGGAAAATCGACAATTTCCTGACAGTTAGCAACCAATTTTCCACCAATTAGAAGAGAGATGGTGGTCTCCAGAGGAAACAGGAGGGCTCCACCAAGAGGGGCTGAGACCGGAAAAGAGATGATCCTAGAAGCACCAGGGACAGAAACCTAGGGTGGGGGCTGCCAGATGCCCTCCCCTACCTGCTTCTGCCTCCCCCAGGTCAGCCATGGCTCGTATCAGTAGGAGGAAACTTCCCAGACAGAGACTTCACAGGAGCCCCCATGGGAGCTCTTCTTATTCAGAGACCCCATTATTCAATAAATCTACCTACTTCTCCCCTCCAGGCCAGCCAGACACAGCCTCCTGCTGCGTCTCTCCTCTATGCCCAGGACAGTCAAGAAATTCCTTCAAGGCCCTTACTGTGGGGGCTTCATTAGAGCACAGGCTGTGAGTCAGACAGCTGTGCCTTGAAAGCTTATTTCTCTCTAGTTGTGTGTGACCTTGAGCATAACACCTAATTCCTCTGGGTCTCAGTTTCCTCATGTGTAAAATGTAAATAGTATTAGCACCTACCTGACAGGATAGGCATGAAATAACAATAACGCTACCAAGGCACTTTACCCCACATATTGTAATGCTTGGTAAACAGGCGCTAATTATTATTGTTTCATGCTGATTGTTACTATTAATATTAATCAGCATTAGTAACAAATGTGTGTGAGGCACTAAGCTAAGCTCTATGAGAACTCCACCTTAGACAATACACTCACCCTGCCCCCATCATCTCCCACCTGGATCACTGCTATGGCCATCTCCCATCTGATCTTACACCCCACCAATGCATTCATCCTCCATGCCATTGGCAGACATTGTCCTACAACACGGATCTGACTATGCCAGTTTCACTGCCTGGCTTTTGGCCCTGGGGTATAGCACACTCTGCTTTCTCGTGGCCCTTGAGCCCTGGACCATCTGCTCCTTGCTAAATCTTCAGCCTCATCTCTCAGTACTCCCAGCCCTATTTCTAGTAACCCTAAAGCAGAACTACTCTTTAACGGCTACAATCCTTTATGCATCAGACTCACCTCCCCGGATAAATGTTATGACTCAATGGCACATAGTAGGTGCACAGAAATGTGGCTGCCTTGCTCATTACTCCCAGCCACAGCACAGGGCAAAAAGGAGGCGAGCAACAACGTCGCTACGCTTTTGAGTCGTGAGAGATCTAGTCACCCTCAACCTCACTGCTGCATTTATTACCCTCTAAATTCTAAATTCTCTCCTAATTGGCCATTCTCGGCTGGTAATTGTAACTGAATCGGACACACACCCCCTCTCAAGGAGCTTTATGTGTGGGGCAAGAAATAACAAAAGTGACTATTTAATGAGCACTTGCTCTATGCCAGGCACTCTGCTGGGAAGCTCGATGTGGATTATCTCACAGGATCATCTAATTTGATCTTCATAAGAGCTTTAGGAATGGAGTGAACATATAATTTATCATATAGACTGAGACACTTCTGGGAGCAGAGGAAGCACTCATGATAATTACACAGCACAGCAGGCATAAACCTGGATGTCCCAGGCAAGCTGGAGCAAATGGATGCTCTAAAAAGGTTATATCCGTATGTTAGAAATGAAGAAATGGAGGCACTGGGACGTTAAAGACCATACCCAAATTTACAGCACTCTTCAGAGCAGGGCTTCAGAGCAGGCCCTCTGACTCCTGTCACATGGGCACAAATAAGTAAGATTCAAGGTGTAGCAATGTCTTCTAGAAGGGAGGGACATGGCTTTAGGTGGCAAAGGGGCAAGGCATACTGGCCAGAGACACCTGTCAGAGCTGGAGGCAGGCAGGAAAGGCTGCAGGAGGGGACACGGGATGGGTGCACAGCAGGTGGCAGCAGCAAGAGGAGGGAGTTGCTCAGAGAAGAGCAGAGCAGAGGTGGGCCGGGGAATTTAAGGTGGAGAGGTGGCCACAGACACAGGTGAGGGCGAATCACATAGGGTGTTACGTGCCAGGCTGCAGGAGACATCGCACAATGGGCTTTGGCCCCTGTCCCCTTTGCACACTGCGCATCTCCGCCTCACTCTCGGTGCGCACAGCCCACTGTGGCCTTCAGACACTTTCCTTTTCCAGACACATGTTGTCCAGAGCAGACTAGAAACCCCTGGGACTCAGAGACCCCATCAGAAAAATGAAAGTGCTGCCGGGATTCTTGAACCCCTTCCTTGGGTGAATGTTCTATTACTTTTCCCAATTTGGGTGACAGGGAGTTTCCCTGGCCACAGTCACACAACAGAGCTGGGTTCACACAACATCCTCTTGTCCCAGGCTCTCTTGTCCTCCGAGCCCAGCACCCATCCTTGCCCCACCCGACAGCTGGCTCTGCCATCTAAGCTCTGCTCCAGGAGCCCCGGAGGCCTCTAGCTCCTCCTCCGCAGAACCCAGCAAGCATGACGTTGCCCTCTCCCTGGGACTGGGACCCAGAGCTGCTGACAAGGAGACTCAGACAGGCCCTGAAATCCAAGCTTGTGTTCTTGCTGAGAGAGACTTCAGATGCTTCTCTGCCCTGCAGGCTCATGGTCTAGGCAAGAAACCCACACGCACGAAGGCTAGGCTTGAGGAAGGCCTGGGGTGCCTCTACATCTACATAGCTCTGCCTCCCTCTGCCCAGGCCCACAGACCTTGCTCAGGGTGGGTGCAGGGCTGGCCACAGAACTAGTACAACACACATGCACGTGGCCAAAGTCACACTGCTCATCTCACCCTTCTGAGCCATCTCCACACCCATGCCAGAGTGATCATTCTAGAAATCTAGTTGCACCTTCAGTAGCTCCCCATTCCCAATAGATAGCCATTTGAGTGTCTCCACATTTATCCCAGGGCCTCACCCACCTTCCGCCAGTTCCCCACAGTCACCCAAGCCCTGCACGCCCATCAGGCCTGCTTCACCCCATTCCTGTGTGGAGTGATGAGGATTGCTCCCGTCTCCCAGCACCCCGTGCTGTTTAAGCCTCCCCTCCCAGCCTCTTGCCTGATGTACTCCTGATCATCCTTCACAATCCAGAGATGAGGAGCCTCTGGACTCCCCATGGTGGGCCCCCATACCCTTTCATCACGGGCCATCAGGTGTCTGTTTCCTGGATCAGACTGGAGCTCTGAAGGGAAGGTGCTGAATCTGAGTCAGTCCTGTGCCTCTGTCAGCCCAGAAGGGCCCTGACACATAAGATCCCTTAGGAAAAGATGCCTTCCTTCCGTCCCCATTCCTACATTCCTGGGCTGAGATTTTCCCTTATGTTATTACCCACTCCACCCTCCTTGCCTACGACTACCCCTGGGGACACCAACATCAGAGAACAGTGCCCCTTCCTCTGCTTAGAGGCACCCTCAGGCCAGGGGTATGTTTTGTGAGCAGACCTCTAGCTGGATTTTGGCCCCAACTTGTCCCTCTGCCAGGCACCTCTGTGCAGTACATAGCCACATGGCCACAGGCGTTGTTCCTAGCCCTCACCCAGAAGATACCCAGCCAGGAGTGCCTCTTACATGGAAGAAATGCCTTCAACTCCCAGGTACAGCCACACCAGGGGGGTACTAGGCCCCCACCTGCAGGCCATTTGCTTTTTCCAAAAGGAAATGGTGTGAGGAAATAATGAAACTATACAAAGGAACTGGAATTGATCTGCAGACCAATTGCAGGGGATGGGGGTGGGAGGGTGGTAGGACAGCGGCCTTGCCAGCCTGCTGCCTATCTCGCCACTTCATCTTGTGGACTCATGGTGAGGGCTGGGCCAGTCTTCCTTCCAGAGAACTTCAGCCATTTCTCTTCCTTCCCATTCCCTCTTCAGTCGTAGTTGTAACTTCTGATATTCAGCCTCAAAGCTCCCTCTCTAGCTCCCACACAAAGGCACGGACATACACACACATACACACATACACACTCCCAGAACCATTTGCAGAAATGGGCACTAGGAGTTGAACTCCAGAGAAGCTGACCACTGGGAAGAACAGGATCTCGGATCAGGTTAAAAGACAGAGTGATGGAAATCCCTCCAGCCCTGCCATGGGCAGATTTATCACTCTGGAACATTCATTGGTACAGCTTGGCCAGAACGAGGCCGCTCACAGGGACTCAGCGGAAACCATAGATCTGGGAGAATATAGCGTGAAAAAGAGCAGGCTCTGGGGGCTGTCCCCATCTCTCTCCAGTCTCTCATGGGAGGAAAGAGCAGATGGGCTACTGTGGCCAAGAGAACAGGCCCAACAGGGGCAGACTAGGGAGCTGATCTGGGCTCCGTGCTCAGGAACATTCCAGGGGCTACTATAGCAGGTAGAGGACTCTCAGACATAAAGATGTGAGAATGGAATGGATGCTGGACGGCTGGTGTTGGGCTGACCATTAAGGCCTTAACATGTGAATATCAGTTTGTTTCATAGTCTAAGATCCCATGTTGCTATTATTATCTTACTCCATGATCTTAAGACTTTTTAAACTTAGTGATGCAAAATGCCAAGATTTTATTATTCCCTGACTGTGGAATCTGAGACATTTAAAATTGTAAAATTCTTTCTATTTTTTGAAACAGAGTTTTGCTCTTTCACCCTTGGTAAAGTGCTGTGGCATCACAGCTCACAGCAACTTCAAACTCTTGAGCTAAAGTGATTTTCTTGCCTCAGCCTCCCAGGTAGAGCTGGGACTACAGGTGCCCAACACAATGCCCAGCTACTTTTAGAGACAGGTCTTGATTTTGCTCAGTCTGGTCTCAAACTTCTGAGCTCAAGCAATCCACCTGTGTTAGCCTTCCAGAGTGCTATGATTATAGGCATGAGCCATCATGCCAGGCTAAAATTCTCTGAGATGTGTTCCTCTATGTATATTTCTTTTAAAGATGTTTAAACAAATATCTTGCATGAGCTACTTTGAGCATATTATCTCATTTACTCCTCACAGTGTAAGTTGTACTATTATTACCCCTTTTTTCAGATGAAGAACCTGAGACACAAAGAGATTAACGTAGCTTATGTAAGATCACACAAACAGCTCACAATGGTCCCAAAATCAAAACCCAGAGTCCATAATCCCAGCCACTGAGCTGGACTGCCCCTGTGCTACACAGGGATAGATCCAGAAGGATGGAGGTTCCCTGGCCAGGCCCAGAGCAAAGTCACAAAGTGACAAAGAAATTACAGAGCCTGCTGGACTTCTCTCCACCAGATGCCATTGGTCAGTCTGAGCCCCAGCGCTGGGGCTGGGGGAGCTGGGACCCTCCCTGTCCTGCCCACCTTTCTTCCATTGTCCCAGGTCCTGAATTCCCCAGGCAAAGCCAGCCACATTCTTCAGGCTAGAGTCCAAGTTTATTTAAGAAGAGGAAAATGTTATTATGGAAATTACAACGGCTTTACGAAACACAGCGTGGCTGTATCAATCTGGGACCACAAGAATGCTCATCAACTTAATAGCTTCCTGTGGGGAGTCTTTCAAGCTGTTCCTGAAGCTGGCAGGCATCAGGGTGCGGGAGTGAGGCCAAGCAACTGGGTGACATTGTCCCCTCCCCTGCCCCTGCCCGTCAGGATCAGGGAGTCTCCTCCTGCCCTGCCCTAGAGTCCTAACAAGACTGCCTAGTTTCCCATTCTCAGAAGGGGAGCCACGGGTTTGTGTGTATGTCACTCATGCACATGTCTAGGAATGGTATGCAGGGCAGAGGCCTGCGCTGCACCCTCCCTCCCTCCTGCCCCACTCTACACCCTCAGCCTAACTCCAGCACAATGAGGTTGCTGGTGTCTCAGACTCTCCCAGTGCTGAGGGTATGGATCGAGGTCCCTGATAGAACTGGGCAGAAATAACTTTAGGAAAAAGGACATATTCTTTACCTTCTAAGTTTAAGGAGAGAGAGGGTCTTAACTTTTTTTTATTTCTTTCTTTTTTTTTTTTAAAGAAAAAAGAAAAGAAAACCATTAAAGTGGAATTCCTGGGGCCGGGAGCAGCCAGGAATCTGGCACGTGTCTCCTCCTGGGTAATTATCTGGCATTTAGCACCCCTCTTCCCAGCACTTGTAATTAGCAGGGAAATTAAGATGCTGTCATCCTACCTCCCAGCTTCTCTCCACTAAGCCCAGAGGCCTGGGGAGGGGCCAGCAGGCAGCAGAGGGATCCCTGCAGCAAGAGGAATTGGGACTACACACCAGAAAGGGCTCTAGGCTGACAGGGCCCTTTGAAGAGAGAAGCAGTGGAGGGTCCTCTGGGGAACACTTCCTGTTGCCTCCAGCTAGAGCCACCTCTCCTCCCTGAATTCCCAGATTGTGTGCAGGCTGGGCCACACCCTTCCCATGGGATGCTACCCTGGCTTTGATTAAACGGCTGTGTTCCCCCAGATTCTCACTGCACTCACCAACACAGTCACAGATGCCTCTCCACTGCCTGCCTCTGTGCTGGATGGACCCTGAGGACAGAGATGAGTCGGACCCACCTGGAACTGCAGGTCCTCCCCAGGGAGAAGATAAGACATTTGGGTGCACAAATGGAATGCAAGGTCAAAAGTAACAAGAATTCGAGACCAGCCTGAGCAAGAGCGAGACCCTGTCTCTACTAAAAATAGAAAAACTAGCTGGGTGCTTTGGTGGGTGTCTGTAGTCCTAGCTACTTGGGAGGCTGAGGCAGGAGGATCGCTTAAGCACAAGAGTTTGAAGTTGCTATGAGCTGTGATGCCACCATACTCTAGGCTAAGGCAACAGAGTGAAATTCTGTCTCAAAAAAAAAAAAAAGTGACAAGAGCTAAAAAATTGGAGGCAAGACCAGCTACATGATTGAGAAGAGCCTAGTGAAAAATGAAAAATCCCTCGTTCAAAAATTACTAAAACTTTCAGGACTGCTAAAACAGAGAATTAAACCAAGTGCAGAGCCCTGCACAACTACACAAGCCGCACATCCCTGAAGCCAGCCCTGGGATGCAAAGGCAGTATGGGTGTCACCAATTAGGGAAGAATTCTTGGAGGAACCAACATTTGAATTGATGTGGTTCAAGAGGTCAGTATTATTTATAGGGTAAAGTCTCTTTTCCTATCTGGTCAGTTTTCTCAGCCTTCAAGACACTCCCACCCCCCTCGCCCAAGAAACCTTCCCCACCAATCTCAGCCCGGGGGAAGAACCGGCTGGGCTATCCCAGGCCGCTCCCCACCCACTTCAGTGCTTCCCTAGAAACAAATTTCACCCCATCTCGAATCTGCCTATGAATGGGCCTCATCCACCCTCCACATGCACCCCTAAGGTCGGGGCCTGCACCTCATCCCTGTCTGCACTCTGAGTGGCCCACAGAAGGCCTGGATGGGGCAGGCACTGAGCAGCAGCTGACAGATGAAAGAGCCGAATAAGTACACACTCAGGGGGCAGTCTGGCAAAGGCTGCCTTTGGGTCATGCTTAGGAAACAGGAAGATAAATCTTTACCTACAGGAATAGAAAGTTAAGTTGTAGAAAACATTCTGCTTAGTTAAGTATCACAAGAATGGAAAAGCAAGTATCCAGCATACTCAGTAGTGGTATGAAAGCAGCTGAAGAACAAATACATACCCACGCAAGAGAAAATCACAGTTAAACTCGAGCTGGGGGCAGGAGGAGGAGGAAGGAAGAGGGAGGGGGATTGATGTGTTCTCACCTAACAGGCACAAGGTAGGGGCATATGGCACACCTCCCAGGAGAGGCCCAGCTACAACTTGGACTTTACCTAACAAATGCAAACAGTGTAACCTAATCTTCATACTCACACTAAACTGAAATAGAAAAAAAGAAAGTCAAGTTGGAATTCGATCAGAAAGGCCCCTGAATGACAGGCCAAAGGAAGGAAGGGTCACACTTCAGTAAAGATGAGTTTAGCTGCTATGTGGAGGACCAATAGGAGCGGGTGCTGGGGAGAGAGGTAGTGGAGAAGGGGTGGGAAAGCCTGGCAGGGTAAGCAGTTAGAAAGCTGTAACTAAGACCGAGGCAAAAGGTCAGGGTGGTCTGCCCAAGACTGCAGCCACAGGAATAAAGAGATAGTAAGAGTAGGATGTGAGCTTTGAAGTCCCAACCACCCTGGTGGCAGCCATCCTGGGTCACCAGCTAGCTATTCCAATTATTCATAGAAATCAATTTCAGTCCATGGAGGCTCAGATAAAACTCCTGTTGCCAGCCGACGGCAATGGATGGGGAGCTTAGAGTGAGGAGATAAGAGGAGGCCCATAGTGTGGGGTGATCAGGTGAGGCTTTGCAGGCAGGGGGAGGAGTGGTAAGAGGTTATCAAAATATCCCTCCAAATAGCAAGGGCTCAGAAGCCGCCTGCCCAGCTGGGGTCTGTGGCTGGACAAGTGGGCTTCTCTCCAGGCCTGGAGCTGTGAGAAGCAGACCTAGTGGTCCTTGGGCATTGTTCCCCGCAGAAGGAAGAAACTGCACCAGTCTCCTGTCCCTGTGACTATTCTCGACGTCTGGTGTCTTCTGCTAGGGGTTAGGGATAAGGGCACAGAGCAGGCAGGGTGCCTTCTGAGACCCCCTTTCATCCCAGACTTTCTGGAATCCCAAGTCCATGCATCACCAAACTGACATTTAGTCTATAGGATCAGAAAAAGAATGACCTACTCTCTAGCACTGAGCAGAGGAAGAGAGACAGAGTGAGTGCAGCCTATATGGTCTGAGCTGGTCCAGAAAGGTGCATCCCTATCAGCTTCGAATCCTTTGATGAGGGCAGCAAAGGGATCCACAGAGCTTCATCTCTCCTCCTGAGACATGAGAGAGGATGTGGGCCTGAGACAGGAGGTATGCCCAGGGCAAGAGAAAGAGAGTGAAAGACCCTGGGGCTTCCCCAAGCAGGGAGGGGCCAGGAGAGGGAGGCTGGGGTGCCCAAATCAGCGACCAGATGTGAATCAAATGCCAGCACTAAGGATAAACAGCAGGTTCTTACATGGTGCTTGTCACTGTGCCAGATACTATCCTAGGCCCTTTACAGGAATTAACCAGTGTCGTCCCCACAACAACCTTTATTATATGGAAGAAGAGATCAAAGCACTGAATTACAACTTTCCCAAAGTCACACAACTAAAGAAAGTGAAGCTGTCAGATGGACCTGGGCAGTCTGATGTCCTTTTATCACTGCACTGAGATCACCGCTGTGCAAAGCCCTTGCTATCTACCAGACACTAGTGCAGATGCCTCTGTAAGGATAATGCCACTTTACACCTAGAAGTTTACAGCTGAAGCTCAGAGAATTGATGTGCCCATAGTCTCCTTCAGAGAAATGGCAGAGCTGGGTTGGGGACCCACACCTGTCTTGCACACACACCCTTGGGCCCTCCCTACCAGGCAGGGGCTTTGTAGCATGGCAGTGCCGGGACAGGGGAGGCCAGAAGCTGAGAGGCCAGCCCCTCCCATCCTCCTCAGACAGCTTTTCCTTCCAACCACGGTTGGAAGCAGCTGGCCATCAGCCCTAGAGGCCCCATCTGCTGACACTCAGGGCTGGGAGTAGATACCACTTTTTATCTCTGTGGAGAGTTCAAGAGTTTATTCCCACCCAAAGCAGTGGGAAGCCTAGTGCCCATTCTTGGAGGGTGTCCAGTGACAGGACAGATGGGGGTGCACTTCCTCTGCTTCCCCTCCAACACTCAACTCCTCTCCACACCCCAGTGTCAGCAAAGGACAGCAGAAGGGGACAGACTTGGGCCAAGCCCTCCAAAATGGCTTGGAGCACAGGGCTGGCTACCGAGCAGTCAGGGTGGCTGGTGAGACAAACCACGGCTCCTGAGTCTGGCGTGTGGGGGGATGGGAGAATCCCTTCCTGGCTCTATCATCTTCTAACCGTGAGACTTTGGACATGGTGCCTCACCTCTCTGAGCCTCAGTTTCACCGTAGTGAAAAGAGTGAAAAGCTAGCTGAATAATCACTCTTCTGTTGTCCAGGTTAAAATAAGAAAGATTACGTTATTTGGTCACTTGGCTCACAGTCCGGCCTACAGTTGGGGCTGTGAAACAGCCCTTCTTTCCTGTACATACCCCATGAATTTGACTGCAGTAGATGGAACAAACTCATATGAGCTCACCCTCCTCCTCAAGACTCCCCCCGCAGGCTCCCCACGCCCTGCAGAGAGAGGCACAGTCCTCAGCCTGGCATTCAGGGCCTCCAGGGGTACCTGGCTCCCTGGCTCTGGCCCCCAGGTGACTCATCCTTCCTGAACAAAGCAAGACCTATTTATGTCCCCCAGTGCACCCTTCAAGGCCCAAATCATCTGCTGCCTCCTCTCTGAAGTCGCCCCCGGATCCCCGAGGGAGAATGAATCACTCGCTCCACTGCGCTCCCACAGCGCTGAGCTCATTCTGCTTTGTGTTATGGGTATAGATCTGTGTATCTGCCCTCCACACACAAACTCCAGCTGACTGGGATCCCCATCCTCTTATAAAATGCCTGGCACAAAAGTTGTAAATGTTTGATAGATTAATTAACTAACCAAACAGAATATCCTAGCATCAGAACATCTCAGAGCTAGAAGATTCCTAAGGATCACCTAGTCCAAATTCCTTATTTTATAGGTGAAGAGGCCAGAAACTAGGGCTTGGGGAAGGGTTGGGAGAGGGTAGAGAGGGATAGGACCAAGGTTACACAATGAGGGAACAGCAGAGGGGAGGGGCACTCGAGTGCAATCCTCCACAGCAGAAGGAAATCCAGGGTTGTTATTTTCAGAGTGCTTCACAGTTCCCCAGGGCTCTTGGACGAAGTTCAGATCTGTTATCCTAACTCCCTAAGTCTCTCTGTGTTGTGGTCCCAGCCAACCTGTCCACTCCAACTCCAGGTGGGCACCGTCCCCAGAAGGACCCTCCTCCTCCACCTCAGGCTACATTGCGCTGCTCCAGCTCCCATGCTCTCTGCTGGAACCTGCTGGCCCTTTGGCCAAGTGAGGCAGTCTCTCAGGTGTAAGCGTAGCTGTCACATCCTTGTCCCCCTTTTTCCCCCTCACCTTTTTTCCACAGCCCTGTGTGAGTCCATCTATCCGCCTGGGCTGCAGCTGTCCCTCCCTTCAGTCAGACCAAGAGTTCACAGAGGCAGAGACTATGAGTCTCCTGTCCTAGTGCCCAGCACAAGGCCAGAAAGGGTAAGTACAGGTGAATGAATGAAGCAGAAGGACCCAGCCTCTGGATTGTGGGTGGAGATACTGATGATCCAAATTATCTCCACACCTGGTGCCTGGAGAAGAGGCAGGAGGCTGGGAAGAGGCAAAGGAAGGATGTGTGTCTAGACACGTGGTGGAGGCGGAGCTGAGAAGGCTCTGGCAGGAGGGAGTGGTGTGTTCCACGTAGCTCAGGGAAGGAGACCCAGACCTCCTACCTAAATCCCCTTTTGTCAGGTCCAGTGACGTTTCTTATTTCTAGAAAACCTTTGTGGCACTAAGAAAGCATTTGGGAGTCAGAAAACCCTTAGGGAAAACTTCAGCCCACACCCCAGCCTCTGTGTTCCCACCCTCTGGCCAGCCCTGGGAAGCTACTCTGTAAGCTGGGCTGGAAGGGCAGTCTGGTTTGCCAGATGGAGAAGTGGGGAGGCCGGGAAGGAAGTGGGAAGAAGTGGGAAGACAGG
This sequence comes from Otolemur garnettii, assembly GCF_000181295.1. Classification (NCBI taxonomy): domain Eukaryota; kingdom Metazoa; phylum Chordata; class Mammalia; order Primates; family Galagidae; genus Otolemur; species Otolemur garnettii. The sequence continues at coordinate 2,201,424 of NW_003852605.1, read as the reverse complement.
AGGAACTTCAGGTGCAAAGGTATGGTGGGAGGGTGGCTTGTTCAGATAACAGTGTAGAGACAGGAGGAGATGAGGGTGAGCTGGAGTTTGACTGTGAAAGACAAACCTCAGACTTACCGCGGATTCATGAATCCACTGCCTTCCTGCTCAGTGCCAGGCCCAGCTCCTGCCTCAAAGAGCTCACAGACTAGATGGGAGGGAAGGAACTATGACACACTCAGAATGAAGTATAAGTGGGAGCTGCCGCCCAGGAAGGAAGGCTGTCCTGGGGAGGTGGTACCTGCTGAAATGTGGACAGGAAATAGGACTTCTTTCTTTCTTTTTTCCTTCTCTCTCTTCCATACCTTCTCTTCTCATTTCTTCCCTCTTTTCTTTCTCTTTTCCCCCTGTTTTCTCATTCTTTCATTCATTATTAAATAAATAATCACTAAAGAACCATGTGCCAACCACTCTCCTCAGTAGGATGTGAGAAGAACAAACCAGATGTGGCCTCTGCTGCATGGTCTACGGGGGCAGCATGATCACACCATATACACAAAACCCCCGCAAACCTACAATGGTCTATATCCAAAAAATCAAAAGAGAGAGAGAAACATTTGGCTGCATAAGAAACATAGACCTTCAAGCTACTGGATGTGCAGAGCATGAAGGATTGCATCCAGGAAGAAGGAATTGCACATATAAAAGCCTGATATAGAAACGAACTTCACATGTTCAAGAAAAAAAAAAACCAAACAATTAAACAAACAGAAGGCCAGGGCAGCTGGCATGGGGTAAGCACCAGGGAGAACAGCACAAAATGATCCTGGAGACGCCAAGTGCTGGCCAAGGTTCAATCAGAAAAGCGGAACTGCTAGGAGTGATCAGAATAACACGGAATTTATTCCAGGGATTTGACCTTATCCAGCTGTGGGAGATAGTTTAACAGTCTATCT
>NW_003852605.1:2188542-2200178 GCF_000181295.1 Otolemur garnettii | reverse complement strand
CACACTACAGATTCAACATAGATAGGCAGGGGCCAGATCATACTTGGTCTTGTTAAGTTTGGATGTTATTTTAAGGGTTCATGGAGGGGCATGGTTGCTCATAGCTATAATCCTAGCACTCTGGGAGGCTGATGCAGGTGGATCACTTGAGCTCAGGAGTTCAAGACCAGCCTAAGCAAGAGTTAGACCCAACTCTACTAAAAATAGAAACAACTACTAGGCACTGTACCAAGCTCCTGTAGTCTTAGCTACTAAGGAGACTGAGGCAAGAGGATGGCATGAACCCAGGCGTTTGAGATTGCTGTGAGCTATTATGTCACAGCACTCTACTCAGGGTGACAAAGGGAGACTCTTTCTCAAAAAACAAAAATAAAAAAAAAAAGGTCCATGAGGTCAGCAATGCAAGAGGGAAGCTCCACCCCTATCCAAACCCTGTCCCAATAGCGAGGTTTTCCTGACCCTGTGCATCACAGAGCGACAGAGCTGCTCTCTCCCTCTCCCCCAACACAGAAGCCCCAATTCTCCTGTGAAGGAAAGATCAGCCCATGAGGATGCTGAGGGCCTGCTTCATTTTCTCCACAGACCGGAGGAGACTTTGGGGTCAGCTTCTCTCAGCCAAGGTCCCCTCCCCATCTGCTGGAACCAGACAGAGCTCCAGCTGGGCCTAGAGCCAGAGAGATAAGAAGATCCCCTCACTCACTTTCAATTTCCCACAAACTTGACACCCAGTTCCTGTTGCACAAAAAGCAAATCACCTTCCACTCTTGAGATACCAGGAAATCACAGTCCCAGAGCTACAGGGATCCTGAAAAAGCACACCTATTCGGACCTGCCTATCCCATTTCCACCCAATGGAAAAACTGAGGCATAGACACGGGTGAGAACTTGGTCAGGTCCACAGTGAGAGTCAGTGAGAGAGCTGGGGCCATCGACTCAGCTGTACTGCCATACTTCCAACACCAAGCTGAGTAAGTACCCAAGAATTCTCTGTAGCCTCACTCTGCAGGCTCAGCTCCCAGGACGGGGAGCTCAGCTCTAGGCAATCTGAGAAGTCCTGAGCTTCAGAAAGTGCTTTTCCACCCTGAGTCTCTCTCTACCTACTTGCTCTCTGCCAACTCTCTGGGAACTCACAGGACCTAGAATTCTCTTGGGGAGATTACTGTGGAGGGTACTGCATTCTTTGGAATTTCCTGGGACTGGGGAACACAGACTAGCAGTCCCCCAGTCTGCAAGAAGAGTCATGGATTGGATGGAAGGGGATTTGGAAGGGATCTCCCAGCCTGCATTTCTCTGGGAACCAGGGAAAGGGCTAGTAGCTCGGGGTTTGGGAGGTAGGGAATTCTTCCTATGGTGTAATCTGTAAAGTTGGCAATACTTATAATCTTTCCCCAGTGGTGCTCTCAAATCTTCAGTAAAGTGACAGAGCACAGCTAAATTCCCAGTGCTACTAATTTTTTGTGGAAAAGGAGAAGGGTACAGCTCTGAGTCTGAGACGGGTGGTTTGATATGGCCTGGGAGGTGGGGGGGGTTGCAGGCGCTCAGAGAGGGAACAGAGAAGCATGAGAGGCTCCTGCAGAACAGCCAAACAGTCCAAGTTCAGACTCAGACCCTCCAGGGGCCTAGAAGTCCCAGAGGGCAGATAAGTAATACACAAAGACTATCTATGCCGTTCCCTCACCTCCTTATTTCTTCATGTGACACTTATTTATTGAATGGTGACTGTCTGCATTAGGCACTGGGGTGCTATTAGGAACAGACCAGGCTTGGTATCTGGGATGCTCTGCTGGATATTTTTAGCTGATATCTCTTAAAATGGATGTCTCACCTCCCAAAGAATTTGCAAGTTCCTTGAGGGTTGGAGCTTATATCTGCCTTCTCACAGATCACTGGGGCCTGTTGGTCCCACAGCACACACACACACCCCCTTCACGCTGAGCCTGTAGTGATCTGTTTAGGGATTTACTGGTAGATACAATTTCATCAGCCACATTTGCTGACCAGTCATTTAATCAGTTTAGCACAATTCTTGTGTACTCTCAATTCCTGCAGCTGAATTAGGCAGACCCAGAAAGAGTCAGCTGGAGGTCACCAAGTCTATCCCTCTGCCTCCAAAGCAAGATATAACCAAGGGTAGAGCAACACGAGGGTCTGGTACAGGGGCAGAACATAAGTCTGGGAGTCAGCAGATCCAGGTTTGACATGCACACCATGACTAGCCCACTGCGTAGTTAGCAATAACACTAGCGTCCAGCAGCAGCAATTTATTTTCATTGATTTTATTTCAAGACTGAGTCGCATTCTGTCACTCCAGGTAGAGTGCTGTGGCATCATCATAGCTTACAGCAACCTCAAACTCCTAGGTTCAAGTGATTCTTTGGCCTCAGCCTTTCAAGTAGTCAGGGATATAGGTACCTGGAACAATACCCAGCTAGGGTTTTCCTATTTTTAGTAGAGACAGGGTCTTGCTCTTGCTCAGGCTAGTCTCAAACTCCTGAACTCCAGCAATCTACCTGCCCTGGCCTCCCAGAGTGCTAGATCACAGGTGTGCACCACTGTACCTGGCTTGCAGTAGCAATTTGGAAACTCTTTCTCTCATTTGGTCCTCTCAGCAACCTGTGAGTTAAGCAAGGTAGTTTCTGTCACCTCCATTTGGCAGAGGACACTGAGGCTTGGGGAAGTCAAGCAGCTTGCCCGAGGTCACAGAGCTGAAGAGGGAGGGTACCGGGATTTGAGCCAGGTGTGTCTGGTCCCACAGGAAGCTTCTTCCCCTGCAGGGCAACACCCCAGGGCACATACTCCAGGTGCCACTGTGCTGTGTCCAACTGACAGGAGCCCCAGAGCTGAGCTGATTCATGAACTGATGGCTGCAGCCTCCGTGCCTCCCATGCCTGATTAATTTACTGGCTCTTCTACCTCCCAGAACCACTGGCTAGTGACCAAGGAGAGGATGACAAGGCAAGATGAAGGTTCAGGGGGTGGGGAAGAGACAAAGCAGAGGCAGGGGAGGTCTCAGGGCATCCATCACCAGCACCAGTTCACCCTGGGATCTCAGCCGCTGTCTGATCTGCAAGAGAACTAAGTTCCCACCACAAAGTCCTCCCCCCCTCCCCCACAGTCTATCAATCACTCCCCCGGGTGAGCCCCATCCCAGGCTCCCTAGGCCTCAGGGTCTGCTGGGACCGCCACTCAGACGCCTACAACAGGCAGACCCTGTCTGAATTGGAAGAATTGGCCAAATCGACCTCCTGCTTTTGAGCTCATCCTCTGAACACTTGGTACCATAAGCTCCTTTGCAAAGCTTTACTGGGTTTCATTGGGTTTATAAGACATGACTTCTCATCAGACCTTTTTCCCTCCTTGGGCTTCATCCTCCCCTCAATGAGAGTCAGGAGCCCATGTCCTCCTCACCTGCTGTGCTGGCCTGCAGGGTTGGACTGTGTAGCCACCACACATCCTGTCTTGTCACATCCTGTAGGTCCCAAAGCACCAGGATCCAGGAGGAAGGAAGGAGAGTGGGATGTAGGCCAACAGGGTGGGTTCATACTGTGGAGATCAAATTCCGAGAGGAGGAAGGGTGAACTGCAATTGCAAACTCTGCCCTTTGTTCCCCTGGGGTACTGGAATGGAGAGGCCACGCATCTTGCTTCTGTGCTGGGTCCATTTCAACGAGCAAGCACTGATGCCTGCTCTGTGCCAGACCCTACACTGGGTCCCTGGTAACAGATATGATGAGTACACAGATATGTGTACCATCACAACTCCTGAAGGACTTCTGGACTGATAGGGATGAGCTCAGCAAACAGACAATTAGGACCCAGGGTGGTAATTGCTCAGAGCAGGCTGAGGAAGCCCAGGCAAGAAGGAGGGCCTAAGGAACAGGCAGGTGGGCCCTGTGGGAAGAAAGCAGACCCTGGCTAGACTCAAGAGCTGAGATCAGATGGCATGTTTTCATCATTTGCCAACTTCTCTAAGTCCTAGCACCTTATCTATAAATTGAAGAGACAATATTACCCACTCCCAGCACTGTTGAAAAGATTGTGACAGTAAGAGGTTTAGTTTAGTACAATGCCTTGTGGGGAAGTGGGTGGAAGCCTGGACAGTTTCAGGGATGGAACATGAAGGGCAAATGGGAGCTGCTCAGCCACTTGGTAGCAGGAGGGTGTCTAACCACCTACGAACACTAGCTACGGAGACTTCAGCCTCCGTCCAGGCAGCACCTCTTCTGAAAAGCTGTCCCTGTTCCTACTCTCTGTGTGAAGTATCCTTTTCTGACTGTCTCTGCCATGAGTCTGTGAGCTGCTGAGAGGGCTGGGGCCTGTCTCGTTCACCAGGGCATCCCCAGTGTCTGCTGCTCGTGGCCCTCAGTGAACATACACAGGAATGACTAACAAATGGTTCCACAGAGCAAAAAATAGGACGAATGAACTAGAAAGAGAAGAAGCAGAAGGGCGCCAGTGTGCCAGATGTTCTGCTGGTTCCTTACGTGCATGATCAAGTTCAGCTCTCTGCTGCATGGAGGATTTTCTGCCCTTCATAGATAAGGACACAGAGGACATATAGCCTGCCTGAGACCAGCCAGCTGGAAAGTGGCAGCCCCGTGACTCCATATCCCTTTCATGGGTCTGCAAGGCCCTTAGGCTACTTCTAATCTGCCTGAGGGAATCCTGCCAGAACCTCAGAACCCAGAGGGCACCCTCTCACTCACTGCTCTCCCCCAACCCCAGCTCGGTAAATATCTCTAGGGGGTGTTTTGAAAGCCAAGGGAAGGTCTGATAAGTCCCGGGGGTCCAGGTAAGCTGGGCTTTCCTGAGAATAAATCCTCCCTCCATCCACAGCCTCAGGAAAGAGTCTGAGAGGCTGGATCAGACTCTAAATGTTACTCTGTGCTGTCCAGTCCCCCACCCTGTTCCTGGTACAGCAGGGCCCCCACCTGGCCAGCACTGCCCTGACCTGACTTAGAGTGAATCTGTGTGTCTTGCAGCAAACCCCAGGCATGTGTCACATCAGCACTCATGCACCTCCCTCTGCACACTAGGCTGAGCCTGGGAGGGACAGAGGCCTGGGAAACCCCACCGGCTTACTCCCTCTGCCTAACTGCACCCTTCCTCTGTCCTCCCTCTGCCATAGAGGTGGCACTAGCTTCCATTCTGTTTCCTCTGTAGCAAGTGCTACAGAAAAGACCTCTCTGCAAAGAGCATGGTCAGGATACCCGCTGCCCAACACTCACTCTCAGAGCTTCCCAGCCTGGGTTCCCATAGAACTCTGAAGCCTGAGATTCCTTAGTTGAATGATTTTTTTTTCCCTGAAGGACCAGATAATCCACATCTAGGAGGAAGTGGGCAGGAGGATGGATTTGTTCACACTAACACAAACACAAGCTGCTCTACGCCCACCCAGCAATGTGGGGCACATACGTTCCTCATCCGCACTTGGCTCTCAGATAAGCCAACACAGTCTTGCACATACCACCCAGAGAGTCGGGGATCCACCCTGCCCAAGGGCTGACATCAACACAAAGGGAAGCCTAACCTTGTCAGGGGTTGCCCGCCACCCGTCCCCAGAGGCTGCCTGAAAACTTTCCATGTGGAGATCAGGCCCTGTGAGTCAGGGAAGCCTCGTCTGTCTGCAGAAGGGGACTTCCCAGCTCAAGAACAGCCACCCCATCCCTCCTATGGGTGGGGTGCGGGGAGGCAGCCAGACCAAAGCAGACCCTGGAGTTCATAAGGATGTCCTCAGCCATTTCCCAGACATTCAATACTTACCTACTATGTACCAGATGAGGGATGGGTGGCAGAGGAACCAAAGTTTGGAGGCAGAAAACTTAGCCTGTCACTTCATTCCTCACGCCATCCTAAGAGTCAGCACCTGTATCTGGCACCCCAACTGTGTGTTGGCCATGGTCACACGAGCTATTTTACTCAGTTCCATTCTCTATGTTACGGATGCAAAAACTGTGACCCAGAGGACATCTGTCATTTGGCCAGGGCTGCCTCCATTTGCTTAAGGGTTAAAATGGGCTCATAGCAGTAACTATCCCACAGGCTTGCTGGGAAGACAAATGAGTTCATTTACATAGATTATTAAACCAGCGCCTGTTACAAAGTTAGTGGTCAATAAACATTAGTGAATAGCTGAAGTCTTTGTCATAAAATCTGTTCATAGGAACAGCAGACACTAAATCCAAATAACACAAATCTCTTCTTCCTCCATAGTACCATGCTTCTTTTGCATTTTGTTGGTTTATAAGCATTTCCAGCAAATAGCTACTGGTACAAGAGCAATGGAAAGTATGAGCAGCTCTGGGCTGCCCACCCTGTGGGCAGGGTGATCTCCCCAGGGTCCACTCCCTCTCCTCCGCTGCAACCACATTCCTCAGTCATGATGAACAATAACTACTTCTCCACCAAGCTTACCCCGGTTCTACTGTCCTCAGATCTTTATTCAGAGGACTCAGAGCTTTCATCCTCTATTTCTGTGGGCTCTGGAATCCTTCTGCTGAGACAGATCTTGAGATCCTTTGTGATACAGTAGAGACCCACTGGCTTCCATGTCAAAGCCATGGCACCAAATCCCAGCTCTGCCACTTTGCCTGTGTGATCTTGAACAAGTTATTTTATCTCCCTGAGCCCAAACACTCTTATATGGAAAGCATGTGTGATAAGCCTCGTAGTGTGTTAAAGCAAAGACTGTGCAGAGAATGCCATTTCCCTGCAAGTTCCCAATTCTCACACTCACAAGTTACATTAAGAGATGGGATTTTCTCAATTTTCAATTTTCTTTCATGAGCTTTTCATGAATTTATATGCCCATGCTATCTTAGCCATACCAAAATACAATTGAAGGGCTCATAAACTTAGCACCAACCAAGATACTTGGTCATTTTAAATTTCATCTCAAAGTGGTTCATGAGATGTTCAGAGCATTTTGAACCCCTGCACCCTCTGATAATTCCTTTTGATCTTGTCTTCAGCCTGTAGTCACACCCTCTCCATCTTTTAAGGTCCATCCCCAAGGTAATATGCCAAGTCACCGTCTGCTAACTGTGAGCTCCTTGGGGACAGAGGTTGGATTTGACTCATCACACAGAATCTAAGGAAGCGTCCAATAAGTGCTTGAAAGAACCACAGTCTATTCCAGTCATCCATCCAACCATCCATTCATTACGTTGAATCAAGGACTCTACGTCCTGTATAAGGAATTTCCCCTCCCCAGGTGAGAATTCCTCCCTTACTTGTCCTGTCTAATTCTTCCTTTCTTGAAATCCTCCTAGCCAGTCCTGCCCTCTCTGTCTTCCCTATTCCAGATAGCCTCCTCCATTCCACCTGAGCAGAGCCTCACACCTCTGGCAGGTGGAAGTAGGGGCTGGCAACTCAGGAGGAACAATGTCCTGTGGTCCACAGCTGGAGGCCTTTAAGGACATCTGGACGAACCATCAGTCCCCCATCAGCCTTTCAAGCACCAGGGTACCAAATCTGAGCCTAAGCAGATAAGGAAGCCAGATTTTCATGTGCACATTTGGTGTGTACGTGGAGGGTAGGGGTGGAGCAGGATCGCATTTACCAGAGAGCTCTTCTTATCTACAAGTCCTTTGAAGTAGGGAGTTCTCAGAGACTGGCAGCCAGAGGGGAGCCTTGTCTCCACATCCAAGTCCCTGCCATTCCTCAGCTGCAGAGGCTGGGCCCAGCCCTGGAGTAATTCTGGAATCCCAGAAGCTCACACGTTAATCATTCACTCAGCAAGTGCTCACTGAACCTAGCAAGTGCTAGATTCTGAAGATGAATCAGACCCACATGTTATTTGCAACCACAAGAGCTCTCAAATTGCTCCCAGCCCAAGAAGGGATGCAGACATGAAAATAGAGACAGTGCCACGGAGCGTTTATAACTTTAGGTCTACAATGCCCAAGCAAGCAAAGGGTCTCAAGCCCCTGCCCATTCCCCTCCCAAGACGGTGGAAACCACGGATGCCACCCCTCCTGTCAGGGCTGAAACCTTCCCTTGCATGCATCTCCCTGGTACTAACTCTGACTCCTACGGCTGCACAGAACCTCTCGGACTTCAAGTGTCCCAGAACAGCCCAAGAGAATGGGAAGCAATGTCAGATTCCCACAAAATACATTTCCTAAAGATTATTTTGCTTCAGAAAGGCCTAGAATTTCCTAAAGGATTATTTTGCTTCTCTAGAGGCAGAGAGCAGGAGGCAGAGCAGACAGGAGACAAGGAGCTCAGTAACACACCAGGTGAGAGATGATAGGGCTTGAGCCAGGCAGGACCTGGGCTGCCAGAGGGCCGCTCAGGGGAATTCACTGGGAGGGCGCTCTGAGAGTCAGAAAAGGAGGGGCTGACGCAGAGGGCCACTCAGAGGGAGCTCCAGGGCTAAAGAGAAAGTCCTAATCCCTCTGTTGGGCTAAGAGGGGAGATAAGAACGCAGAGAATGAGAAAACAGAAAACAGGGGCTGCTTTCCAATTCCCAGCCCTCTGCTCCCTTCGCCTTCCAGCCAGGTTTGCACCCCTCCCCCGGCTCTTTCCTTTAGTTTGAACTTTAAGGCATCTATTCTCAGGCTGCTAATGGTCCTACCTTGGCAGCCAGAAGTCTCATCTCAGCCCCACTCCTCCCTGTGCCTTGCCCATGACCTGCACATGGCAGAGACTTGACAAATGAGTATTCACTAAATATCAGAACCTGAAATAATTCATCATGCTGGTTTACGCTGGTTGTGGCTAGTGCGGCAGCTGTGTTTCTAAAGAGTAGAGGTCAGCCAACTTTGGGGTTGGGAGACCCAGGTCTGAGCCCTGGCTCTGCCATTGACAGTTTGCTCCAGGGTGACCTTGAATTGGTCTTTTTCCCTCCAGGGTATTCTGTTTTTCCATCTGAGAAGACTACACAAGACAACTCCAAGGCCTACTAAGCCATAAATGTCCCATGACGGTCAAGGATGTCCCTTACACATATATTTGGCACATATGTCCCCATAGGGACACATGTGGACAGACCATCACCTCATTTATCCCAGGGCACCTCCATCACTACATCAGAGTCCTATGAAACAAAAGAGAATGTGTCCAACTGTGAGCTTGGCCAAGGTAAGCCAAGTCACCTTTACTATTTAAAACTCCTTTCCAAAAAAAAAAATAATAATAAACCCTTTTCTTTCTGTAGAAACAGTCTGTGGGGTGGGAGGAGAAGCAAATCCCTGCTCACAGGGGAGTCTGCTTTGCAGTGACTCTAAATTCCCCAGAATTAAGAGACCTCCAACAGCTGCTTTCCTGCTGCCCTTTTCTCTAAATTCTCCCCTGAGGCCACTTCAGTGGCAGGACTGGATAAGCACCTTCTCCCAGGACACTGTGCTGGAATCCTGTTTCCCAGAACTAATCTGCGTTGACAGTCCCTGGACCAATCATTTGCAAGGGCCTGAGCTCAGCAGCACAGAGGGCTGTGGGCCTGGGAGTCAGAGGCATAGCGGGGAGGAACTAGGCCAGGCCTGGGGCTAACTTAGAAAGAATGGAGGTCTTGTGCTGCAAGGGTGGGGGTCTTGTGCTGCAAGGGTGGGAGTCTTGTGCTGCAAGCCTTTGAGTCCCGGGTGTTCAAGCTGGCAGAGACCTTCAGGATTATTTTGTTACACATCTCCACTGTACACATGGGAAAGTGAGGCTCAAGAGGGCATAGGACTTGCCCAAAGCCACACCACATGTTTGTGGTGAGTTTAGGACTCAGATCCAGGTTTTGGTTATTCATTTATCCCACCACTGTTTTATAACCACCTCCCAAGTTCTAGGATTGACACTTGGCATGCTGAGATAAATATGTGTTCATTTTTAACACTTACATAAAACTCACTATGTGCCAGATACTATTCTAAGCACTGTATAAATATTAAATCATTTACTCCTTCTAAGAATTCTTAAGGCAGGTTCTTCTGTCCCATTTATAAAAAAGAAGGTTGAAACTCCAAGAGAGAAAGTAACTTTTCCAGAGCCACTAAGTGAATAACTAGTTCATTTAGGTTTGGACCCAGGTAATTTCATCCATTGTGGATTGTTCAGTTAGAGGCGAGAAAAGTCAAGTCTCAGTGGCATGTGGTGAAAACAGTGGGGGATCCAGGCAACAGGGCAGATAAGTACTAGGTAGGCAGTGGAGTGCTGACGATGTCAGGCTCACACACAACTGGGCAGATGGCCCCCCTCAGGGGGCCTGCCCTCAACACGGCAGCAGCACACAGCTCCAAGGAACATTGTCCACTCTGCATTCAGTGTGAATGGTGCCCCCTAGAGTTGTGCATTGCAGAAGTAGCTCAGCCAGTACCTATAAGGAGCTGCCAGTCAGGTGTGTGCCTCAGCTCTGTGGTCCTGGCTGGTGTTCTCTGAGATGAGGACTCCACAGCCCAGCTTGGGGGCCTTGCCAGCCCCAGAGGTAATGTGCCCCAGCTGCTGCCACAGCCCCCACCAATTCCATACAGATCATGCCAAGGGTAGCCTGGGGGTCATATGTCTAGACAGTCAGACTGAGAATAGCACTGGGCATCTTAAGAGAAGTTTCCTGAATTCCTCCCACCTTCAGGAATGGAAACTGAGCTAACGGGGAATTTGTTCTAATTACAGGGAAATAAGGAGAATTGAACAAGAGCTCCTCAAGGCTGAACTCCTCTGTAGGTTTCTTCAGCAGTCTCCCTTTGTTCAGCTCCTTCGTGAGAAACCACAGAGCACAGACTCTGTGCCAGCTCCTGGCTGAGCATTGGGTACACAGAGGATGGGACAGGGGCCCTGCCCGCCAGCAGTGCCCTCTAGCTAGGCAGCAAACCCTCTAACTCAACCCAGTGTCAGGTGCCCTCAGCAAGTAGGAGTGGGATGGGAGGAGGGCAAAGGGACCCAGGCTCCCCAGAGCCCAGCGCGGAGGCAGCCCTGGCTTGCAGGCAAAGTCCAGGGTCAGCTTGTCTTTCCTTTCTTCTCACGCCACAAGGTCACCTAGCTTGGGGAATCTGACTTCTTTAAGACCCACTACTGGTCTCTCTACACTTATCCACTCAACCCATTTTGACTAAAGAAAGAGTAGCTGACAAGAGAGATGAGCCAAGTTTATGCCCACTGCTTCTGTAAGAGGACTTTACATACATTTCACCCTTGAACCACCTCAGGGCGGAGTGTGTATGTGTGTGTGCTCTTAAACATCTCTCAGGTTTGTTTCAAGGGGATCAAGAAACTACCCCCTGGAATTAGATATTCACATTTGAATCCTGAGCCTCTCCCTGTGTAATCTCAAACAAACTACTTAGCCTCAGTTCCAATATCAAATTGTTGGATATCATAGTTACTTGAGAGGGCTATGAGATTAAATAAAGAAATCCATGTTAATCTCTTAGCCTAGTACTTGGCTACCAGTGTCCTACGAACAGAAACAGTCTCCACTGCTGGTTTCAGAAGTCCAAAATGCATAAGATAAGTCCTGTACTTAGGAGACAACTTCATGAATGCCTGGTACTTGACCTATTTTTAGCGAGGGGTAGAGGGTGGATATGTGTGGACTTTCCTAAGATTTTTGTTTTTACTATGTAAATAACACTTAACATAAAATTTACCATTTTTAATGTGGTAAAATATAGATAATACAATATTTGCCGTTTTAACCATTTTTTTTTTTTT
>NW_003852605.1:2174795-2187541 GCF_000181295.1 Otolemur garnettii | reverse complement strand
GGAAGCTATACTGACCAGAGGGTAAAAGGGCCCAGGGTGTGGACCAGAGGCCTCAAGGCTAGGATGGATGGCTACTGTTGCGGGTCACCATGCTGCCTGGGGGCAGAGCTGGCAACCCCAGAGTCAGAGAGGTGCTGGAAGAAGGGAATTCTAGGGAGATCAGATCCAGCTCTGTGTGAGAGAAAGGAGGGTTCTTTGAGAGTCAGGGCTGCCCAGCAACGTGAGGGGGAGTTCTCCATCACTGGAGGGATGCAAGGAGCAGCCAATGTTCTCTAGAAAAGGGCATAAGAAGTAGGATTGGATGGCCTCTGTGGGCCAGAGAGCAGTATGATTTGAAGGTGTGTGATGCAAATTCTATGGTTGGGCTCCATATAAGCCCATTTGCAGGCATCGATTGTATAACTTGTTATTCACACCTAGTGAGACAAATTTACCCCGGCTTCCCTGAACTTTTGTATTGGTATGGACATCGCTCAGCCCAGCAGGGGTGAGCTTCATTACCACTTGCTGATGTGGATATTGTGCAACTCTCCTGTGACTCCTATCTCCCTTTGCAATTGGAAATAATACCATATGTGTGCAAAGGAAGGTTGCCGGGGATGGATTTGGAAAGAGTACAAAGTTGAGGGTGAAGACAGGGGGAAAAGGAGCTCTCCTGTCTAGCCTTCAAGAGCCTCCAGAGTCTGCCTCTTCTGGCCCAGGCACAGAGCTAACCTTATGTCCATCTTTCAAGCATTCTTGCTCCTGCTCTTCTCTTCCAGCCATTCTCCTGGCCAGGCCCACTTCCTGGCATCTCTCTATCTACACAAACCCTATGCTTCGTCTCACTGGATCACTCAGAGAGCCTATGAATATCTCTTTCTTCCACAGGTCATCGCATGGTGGGATGCCACTTAATGAAGTCAAGTGACCTGCTCATCACCAGGACCACTCCAGGTACTCTGGACCCATCTCTGAAGACAGGCAACACCTCAGCCATCACCGATCTTAAGCTAAAGCCAGAGATACAGAAAAGAAACTCAGAAACAAATACACAAAGTCTCTTGATATAGGGATGATTGTGGCAAAAACAATAAAACAGGGACTATAACCGAGGCTACTCTATGGAATGGTCAGGGAAGAATATCTAAGAAGATATTCAACCCAAGACCTGAATTATGAAAAGAGCCAGGCATGAAAGGATCTAGGGAAAGCTTTCCAGGCAAGTATGAAGGCAAAAGACCCTGGATAAGCTTGGTTTGTTCGGGGGGTGGGGGGCGGGGGAGAAGGTGGCCACTATGGCTGGAATAAGGAGAACAGGGCAGAGCACATGATTTGACAATAGGGAGACAAATAGGAGAAATGATGGAAAGCTTGGTGAATACTGAAATGGGAATGCCTGTGAGGGTTTTCAGCCCAGGAAGGACATGATCTGTGTCGAGGACCAGCCCCAAACCACACCGTGAGTTCTTTCCCAGTGACTGGTGGAGAGGATCTGATTTATCATGGGGAAAAAAATATTACCTGCTGCCTGGAGAATGGCTTGTAGTGGGAAAAAGTTGGAGGCATGGGCTCCAGTTAGGAGCTTACTGCAGCCAATTAGGCAAGAGATGGCAGTGGCTGGGACCCAGGAGGTAGCATTGTAGATGGTGAAAAGAATCAGATTTAGGATAGACTGTGAAGGTACAACAGCCTGGGAAATCGGTGAAGACCTGACACAGACGGGGATGATTGTCTGGGTTGTTGCATTGTAGAGAGGATAACAAGTCCTCAGATAGAAAAAGAGAAAAGAATATTCCAGACAGTTTTGTTTTGTTTTGTTTTTACGAGATTCTGAAATGAAAGAAAGAAAGATTCTGGCATGAAAGTAGATGACATTTTGGGCATGATGGCCGTGAAGGCTTGAGTTTTTAGGGATGCAAAGTGAGAAGTAGAACAAATAAATATATAATGGTCCTGAGCAGCACAGGAAGAGCTCAGTTTCCATATCTTACAATGATAGAGAGCCATTAAAGTCGCTCAGTACACATTTACACAGGACAGCCCACAGGAGCCCCAGTAGTGAGGTATGGAAGATGCTTTCATGGGACCTTGGTAGAAGCTGCCTGTTCAGCATCTGTAGAGTCTCCTCTTCCCATGCTAAAGGCAACTTGGTGCTCAGGCTGAATTCTGTTCCGTGATGTGCTTTGCCTATAAGTTCTCTGGACATTCAGGTATCTGGGGGACAGAGCCAGGTGGCAAGATGATGGAAGACAATCTTCTGGCCACGGGTCCAGGCCCACTTTTACTGTCTGTGTCCCTCACCAAGCCATGCCCAGCCTTGCCCACAGATAGAATAAGCCCAATCCCATGTACCTGGCCAACACAAAAAGATTTTGGGCACAATTCCTTATTGACATTTATTTCTTAAGCTTGTCCAAGATTTTAAAAAGATACTAGTGTGTTCACACTAGCTGTAGTTCAGATTCTAAGGCTCTGGGCCTCAGTTTCCCTGTCTAGAAAGGCAAAAGATTAGGCTCAGTGAATGAAGGCATTTTCCAGTTCTGGAGCTGTCTAGTGTGTTTACTTTGCTCCCTTTCTACACAGAACCCACTTGCACGTCTGCTCTTGATGAAGGGGAACAAAACCTTAGTGTTTGAATGAACCCATTCTACAAGGGGTCTCAGTTCCATGGACCCAAAGGCCCAGTAAGATTCCACTGAACGCAAAAGCAGAATCCTGCTGGGGTCTGGTCTGCCTTGTGTATTCTGGAAAGTACTTGTGAAGTCTAAATTTCCAGCCCTCACGCTGGAGCAAGTCGTCCTCTCTTTGAAACCTAAGAAAGTTGCAGGCACAGCCATTTACTTGTCACATGGTTTTCATAATTTCCCTGGCACCTTGGCTAATCATTGAAGTGGGTTTTGGCGGGCAGTGGGGCAAGCTCCAGGTGTGACGTGGGCAAGCTAGACCACAGTTTGTTCACAGAGAGAAAACTGGAGCCAAGATCTTTCAGGGCCCCTCCTGAGTGTATCTGGCCACAGGGGTCTCTCATGAATATTTGGGGGGCCTGCTGAAATCCAGGAAGCCAGCTGAGACACAGAAGGGTAAACCAGATGACCCTTGGAAAGCTGAGTCAGCAAGCACCTGTGACCCTAGCCATGTGCTGGAAAAACCCCTGTGTGGCATAAGAGGAGGTGGAAGAATTGTGGAGGGTTTAGAAGATGTTAAGTGACTTGGGACTGACAGAGTATGCAAATCACGTGATATGTCCATGTAGTCTTGAAAATCATTCCTTCCCAGAAATATGCACTAAACGAAGGTGGGCAGTGGAGTTCCAACTGTAGACACCTAGAAGGGGATACGAGTACAGCCTCAGGTGACAATTAGGAAGACTCTCTGGAGGCAGTGACATGACAGACAAGCTAGAACTGGCACAAAGGGAAGTAAACAGCTCCATAGCACCAGTGGAGAAAGCTTAGACTTTGGACCAAATGGGCTTGGTTTCAATTTGACTTGCTGAGTCTTTGTTTTCTCGTCAGTAAAACGGAAAATAGAATGCTTGTTTTAAGAATGTTATGGAGATTAAATAAGAACAAAATGTGCCCGGTTCAAAGTGGGGTTTATTGAAACGATTGGCTGGTGGGGGGCAGGGAGCTGGAGGTGATGAAGAGTCCGGGGAGGAAATTTATGGAACTGTCCCTTCTCCCTGCCCCGTAGCTAGGGCTGGGGAGGCCAGAGCACAGGCCAGCACCCTGGATTGTTTGGGTCTTGGTGACCCGTTGCCCAGAGCTTGCTGAGAGCATCGGTATAGCAGGCTTCTGCAGGCAGCCAGAGAGGCTCAGAGTGAATTTCCACAAGCCAGGAGGGCCCCATTCTGAGGCTCACACCTCGGGAACTTGAGATGTTGGCCAAGTTCAGGCCGTGGGAGGGAAGGCAAGTGCTGCCTTGGCTCGATTTGGTGGGGAAATGGGCCTCCAGGGTGGAAAAGGAAAATAAAGAGGATTCTTGCTGTAGCTTGCTAAGGGAGAGATGCACTTCTTAAAGCCTGCCCCTTCCCTGCCTCTAGATTGTGAAGGAGAACTGAGCTTCAGCTCTGACCCGCCTCCTCCAGGAAGCCTGCTTGGATGGCTCTGGTTGTGGAGGAACTCTCCTTCCTACAACTCTGAGCACTTGAACGCGGCTTCAGCCTCATATGCAGGGTGCTTAGTTTATTCTTGATTCAGATTGTGTGCTTTCACCAGGAAAGATAAAAGGAGGAGGAGAAAATACACATTTTTTGAGCCCCTACTGTATACCTCACCTTGGACTGAGCAGTTCTCATGTCATCTCACATAAATCTTGCAACAATTTGCCAAGGTAAAGTCCACTATCTCCATTTTAGAGGCTTGAAGAGGCATAAGTTTCAGAATTGGGACTGAAGTCTCCTGGACTCTGGAGCTTTCCTAAAGTCTTTTGTCCTTCAAGGAGTAGCTCTTCCATATGGAAGCAAGGTCCCCTGTGTATTGCAATGAAATAAGTCAGGAAAATACTGCTTGTTAAACATCCCACTTGAGTTTCCCAGTCCACAGCTGCATATTCAAGACTCTGAGAAGTCCTGCAGAGAAGACACCTGACTTACCTAGCCCAGCAATCCCCAAGGGACACCTCCATCTCATTACAACTTCTAACATCCCCAAACACACCGTTCAAAATATGCTATCTATAAAGCAAGGATCCCCAAAATAACAGTATTCAAGAACAAGCCCTCTGAGAAATGTAAGGTGAGGGTAAAGGTTGCATTAGATGTGAATAAGAGTCAGTAGGAACAAGGGCATACGAGGTGGTGAAACAGAGTGAGGACAAGGCAGCTGCGGGAGTGAGCAAGATGAGGGGTCAGGACAGGAAGGACACAGCCCCAGCTGAAACCTAGCTTCTGTTCTTTGACCACAAAAGCCTGCCTTTGAAGCTGGAAGCATGGTGTGACTGTGAGTCATGCTAGCAGGCATTGCAAGCAGGAGGCAGTAGTTGAAATAAGTGTCCTTGTTGCCTAAACCGGCAGGACGCAGCACGAGGGACATTGGTTAGACTTCAGTTAGCCATCTAACCTGTTCCCCATAAGCCACATGCTCTATCCTACCATCATCTCTTTGCTTGCATTCCCCACCCCGTAATGCCTTCCTCTCCGCACCTCTCCATCTTCCCAACCTCCACAATGCAGCTCATTTCTTGAGAAGACGTCTAAAGATCCCACGCTCTTTACTTTCTCTGGAATCAGGAAACCCCAATCCATTTCCCCTCTCAAAGAAGATGCTGGACATTTGAGATGTCAATGTTGGGACCTGCAATCTTGGTACCAAGATTAGGCAAAGAAGTGAGTGTTCCTGCCAAATTCTGTCTAGGACTGAGCACACCTGGGGTGTCACACACTATCAAGGCACAACACAGTGACAAAGATGAGAAGCTCCTGGAGATGATCACATGGAACATGGGTGAAGTAAAGGGGAAGTTATAGATGGAAATGTCATCAAAATCTTCAAGTAATAACTCACATTTGTACAAGCCTGATATAGTCACAAGTGGTATTTCTCAAAGTGTGATCTTCGAGCCAGCAACATCAGCGTCACCTGGGGACAAGTTAGAATTGCAAATGCTTGCACACCACTCCTCCCAGAACAACAGAGTCAGAAATTCAGGGTGGAGCCCAGTCAATACATAGTTGTAATGAGGCCTCAAGTGACCTATATTCACATTATAATAATTGCTCCTCATGAGAATAGTGTTATTACCCCTCGTTGTGAAAAGCATCTGAGAGGACATTTGTTCAGTCCTGGGACTGAGCAGATAAGCTGCAGGGCCAGTGCTCCAGCCCAGGTGGGACTCCAAACCCCAGTCACTCTGCTCCCAGGATACCAGATTCCATCTGGGTGCAGGGAGGAGCTTCCTGGCAGCAGGACTGAGCTGTCTGCCTGGTACTGAGAGAGCTGCCTGCCTTGGCCCTAGTTGGCCTTAATTGGCTCATTAATAGCTGTGATTAGCAAGAATGGAGAAGGCTTTATCTTTGAAGTCCCTGGGTTGTGCTCGAAGCTCACATAGGGAGCTTGCTGTGGCTAATTAAAGCTAAGCCAGTGTTTCCTGTCAAGGACCCAAAGTGTTAATGGCTTCAAGGGAGAAAAATTAAACTTCAATTTCCATTCAGGGGTAATGGATAGAAGCAGCAGAATGTAGATGAGAAGAAGGGGCCTTTTAAAGAGGCAGGGCCCCAGTGGTGGGGGGGAGCAGAGCTCTAGGTCAGGTCTCTTCTGAAGTTCAAAGCCAATGAGGCGCTGCTGGCTTTCAGGGTGGGGGGGCAGAGTGGGGCCAGGCTCAGGTCCCCACGTGGCAACCCCTGGCTGACATCATCTTCATTCTTATCTTAGAATTCTTGAACATTTCAGCACCTGCTTCTCAGGTGGATATAGATTGTGAGAGGGGAGAGAGGGCTAGGTGACAATCCTGGTGGTAGCAGGATCTCAGGGGCTATGAAGGTCCTGGTTCCAGAAGTCACATCCACTGTAGGGTTGAGGTACTCCAGCTACTACTACTAATTTATCAGTCACCTTTCCCCAAATCTTTACTAAGCGTCAGACACAGGGTTGGGGGGTTTATGTGACTTCATGTAATGCTGTCAGTAAACTGCAGAAAATGTATAAGAATTAGTAGTTAGTGAACAGCTTGCCCAGAGACAGAAGTGTCTGAGCAACGGACTAAACCCAGCTATAGCTGCTTCAAAATCTCTTGTTCTTAACCACTAACATAGCCACGCCTTCCTGATCCTTGAACTTCCTTTTGGGGGATCCAGGTCATTTCAAACTGAGAATATTAACTCCACCCAGCCTTCTACCTGGTGAGGCCCTCTTATCCTTCTCCCCACACCACCCTGCTTCAGAGGAAGTGACCAAGATAGCATCCTTCCTGAAGACACACTGTGGTTGGGTGAAGGGATGGAACTAGACTATGACCGTGTGAATGCTAAGTACACAGATGACATTTCTGAATGAGAACTCAGAACCTGTGCTCTGAAAAATGGCCTGCTCTAATTTAATTAACTTTTTTCTCTGAGAAGTTTGATCAAAGCAATCAAATCTTAGAAAGTTTGAGTGAACACATAGCACCTTTAGTGGAAAGAGTATCACTTAAAAATAAACACCAAAGTCAGCCAGTAGTTAACATGTCTGTCCAAATAAAACCCAGATTGTTTGAATAAGAACTATCCCAGGACGCCCAGCAGGTGATAAATGTGGTTCCTGGGGAGCCCGTGTTCATAGCTCCAAGTACTCAAAGCTTTTCTTTTCTTCAAAACCTAAGTCCTGAGAGCTTCCCCCTTAGCCCCCCACTCCAACCCTCCTCCCCCCCAAAAGTGGTTACAATCCCCAATTCCCTACCACTCTCTTTTTAATGGCCTATTTCGGAGTTGAATGTGAGCTTCCCCATCCCCCACCATCTTCACTTCTGAGAGACTTAGGAAAAAATGATCTGAGTCATCTCTGCCTCCCAGGGCCCAGGCCCACATAGCCCAGCAGACTTCAGTGAGTGTGGCTCAATGAACAAATGAATGACCGTTCTGACTGGGAGAGGGAACATTTCTTTTTTCTTTCTTTTTTTTTTCTTTAGAGATCCAGTGTCACTATGTTACCCTTGGTAGAGTGCTGTGACATCCCAGCTCATAGCAACCTCAAACTCTTGGACTTAAACAATTCTCTTGCCTCAGCCTCCCAAGTAGCTGGGACTACAGGCAACCACCACAACACCCAGCTATTTTTTTTAGTTGTAGTTGTCATTGTTGTTTAGCAGGCCCAGGCCAGGTTCAAACCCCCTAGCCTCAGTGAATGTGGCCGGCACCCTGCCCTACCCACTGAGCCACTGTTACCGCCAAGAGAGGGAACATTTCTGAAGCTAGAATTCATCTCCCTGTCGTCCTGGGCTTTATTTCTTTCTCAGAGTCCTTCAGCACAACTGGTGATTATGGATGTCCCCATCTGCCTCTGCAGAGGTGGTGAATAGGTCCAGGCCAGGGACTAGGTCTAACCTGCTTCTCCACCTCCCATGTCAATCCAGGGAATGGTGCCAAAGAGACCTATGGAAGGGCTTGTTGAAAGAATGACCGAAGAACAAAGAACATGCCTCAGAAATGTTCCTTCTTTGGTAGAGAAAGTGTTAACCTGTACGTGTGAGCCTGCTCCGACTCATCTCAGCCCCTCTTCCCAGTGATCTAAAGCAAATGATTCAACAGAAGGAGTCAGAAGGAGTTTGCTGCTGTTTGGTTATTCTAGTTGGTTATTCCGGCATGGCAGAGCACACAGGCTGAGCCCAGAAGGTAGAGCTGAGGCACAGCCAAGCTAGGAGCCCAGGTTAGGACCCGCCAAATGGATGGAGGGTTTGGGTAGACTCCCCAGCTTCAGGACTGACTCAGCAGCTCATCGTTCCCTTTGGCATCCACGGTTCCTCAGAGATCTATGTCCTTGGCCTTGCCATGAATGTCAACATGGTGGAGAAGAAAACATGCAGTGAAGTCCTGGCTGCCTCAGTGGTGACACCCTCTTCTTCCCCCCAACTCACAAAACGGGCAACAATGATAATGCCACCTTCAGGGTGTAGTTGAGAATGGCCAACGGGGTGTGGCTTTGTGAATTGTCATGGGGGACCGTCAGGTGGCGCCTTGCCCATAATGGCTTCCACAAAGACAGAAAGTGATGGTGTATGTGGAGAGAAAAATAGACCAAATCATGCTCAAGGTGACAAGATTTACTTCTGAGCACAGACTCCACACCCAGCCCTGAGCTGGCAGACGCATGACCATACATCACTTCATAATTTTCACAATTAGTGTTCAGAGAAGGGATTGATCCCACAGAAAGATAAGAAATTGAGACCAGGGAGACTCAAAGAGTTAAAACCATCCCCACTTCCCCCAACTGGTCTCAAATGTCAAGGCTCAAAACCCAGGATTTTCTGACCCCACACTCTCAAGCTGCCTCCCCCACACTATAGACACCTATTCTGTCCCCATCCCAGCCATGCACTTGTTCTGTTTCTATGGGCGAGTCTTTCCGGCTGTGCCCGTCCAAGCCCTACCCACCTTCAAGGAGCTCCCCAGTCCCAGTCTGCTCAGTCACATGCCCACCTCTCCCTGGCCACCTCGAACTGCAACTGCTACTCCTACTCTAGTTGGAATTGGCACAGCAGCCTGTATTTCAGTCCACCTCCTGTTGGAAAGCGTGCCCAGGTCCTGCCCTCCCTCTAGATCAGGGTCCCTGGGGAGACAGAACTTGTGTTCTATTCACCTCCATGCTTCTCCACGCTACTGGCCACACAGCCCAGTTCAGAGCCTTGTGCAGGAGAGGGACACAGAGAAGATGCATCTATTAAAGTGTCTTTTCCCAGGCCTTTTTCCTCACTCGATGGTAGGCAAATTAGACCAAATCAATAATTCAAATTGGCCAGGTATAAGCCCTGTACCTGGCCTGCCCCGATACCTCTCTGGCTTTGTTTCCTCATAAGGACCTACCTTCTTCCTTTGGGTCTTCCTTTCCTGACCACACTATTTAAAATTTTTCCAGCCCCCTTCCCCAGGATTCTCTGTGTCCCTCTTCAGCTTTAGTTCTCTCCATTACATTTCTCACTGTCTTACACTTTTTTAAAACTGTGAGGCTGTTAGCTAGCTGCCTCTGAAACACCTGGGGAGCTTGTTTTAAAATGCAAATTCCTGACTCCCACCAAACCAGCTACATCAGGATCTCCGGGATGAGGACTGGCTATTTGTATTTTATAAATGTTGTCTAGGAGATTCAGATGCACACACAGAGGTGGGAACCGGAGAATACCACAGGAACAAACAAAGATCCCTCCCAGGTGAGACGCAGTTTGAATTGACCAAACTTCAGCCCCAACCCTGGCCTTTGTCCCATCCACCCTTCATGCTGCCCATGCAACCCCCCCTCAAGCTGCATGGAACCATTTGCTGTTCTCTGACCGTGGCATCCCTTTTACATCTGTTCAGCTTTTGCTCTTGTTATCTCTTCTGGACAGCTCCAACTGTGCTCTCCAGTCCTCTCAACTTATTCTCCAAGGCACTGCTGAGATGCTACCTTCTATGGGAGGCCTCGCTGCTTCCTCTGCCCTGTCTAACTCAGGCTTCCTAACTTCTTCCTTTGTACTCAAAGCATATTGCACAAGTCTTTGGTACAAGATTTATCATACTAATTTATAATGAATTTTTCAGATGCATATCCTTCTCAGTAGACTATGCCTCTGAATAAGGCAATGATTGAGTCAGATTCACTGATATGCCCAGGGCCTAGCATAGTTTTATTCTTGGCATATGACTGGTGCTTGCTACCCTGAGTGCACAGGTAAATGTATCAGTGAATGTGTGGGTAGTTAGGCAAATACATTCTTAGCAAAGTCAGAAGTTGTAAGGCTGCTCTACTTTGTTTCCAAACTGACCTAGTAGTTTCAATTTGAGCATAGTTAACCATTGTTTCTAGCTCAAATCTGCTCTTAGGACAGGACAGACCCTAATAAGCTCCCTCCTACCCATCTATCGCTGAGTGACCCAGCTTAACTGGAAAGCCCTTCCCTCCCAATGAGCCTTACTCAGTTTCAAGGGGAATCCAAACCTTCTGCCACAAAGGTTCTAGACATCAAAGCAGCCCTTGGGGAGTTCTTATGTTCATGGAGGACTTTCTCTTAACCTCTCCCAAGTCAGGTGATTCTTAGCCAATTGAACTGGAGAATATAACGAGACTTGTCCCTGACAGTGCTCCAAGTTGAAAGGGGAAAAAATAAACTCACACTCACACAAATACACACACATACACACACACACAAACGCAACAGGCTGGCTCTACAGCTTAGCATGAACCATCAGAGATCACTTGTGACACTTGCATAAGGTCACTAGATGCTTGCAGGACTCAACACTTTTCAATGGGAGGCTCCGTTCTTTCCCCACCCCTTACCCTTATCTGCCAGAAAACGGCTGGACTTCCTCTTAACAAGAGCTATGATTTATGTCGGCTGGGCCCAATTAGCACCAAGCTCTCTTGGGCCGCCAAGTGCCCCGCTGGCCAGCAGCTGAGGCCTGTCTGGCAGGACATATTTGGATGATGAAGCCACGCTGCATGCTAAACTCGGCCCAGGAAAGAGCAATTCGACTTGGATGCCCACCAAAGGCTGCCAGGCTTGGCTCCTGCCTACGAGTTGGGCAACAAGACTGTCTGGCAGGAGATGGGACAGTGCTTCCCTGGCAAGAGCGGTGAGGCTGGTCTAGGAGCACACCACCCCAGGACAGGAGGCCCTCCCTGGGCTTGGCTGGGCCCAGCAAGTACAGGCAGTGAGAGAACCCTGAGCTGCAAGCCAGGAGATATGGACTCAGACCCAGCTCCACCCACAAGTCCTTAATGGGTGACCCTGGGCACACTGTTTATCGTCCTCTCTGCACCTCAGCTTCTTGCCTGTCAAGTAAAAAGGATTCCTTTGCCTGCCTTGGGAGACACATAGAGGACATATAAGATACCCACAAAGAGCCTATCCTCTTAAAGCCTTCCCCATAAAACGGGACAAGCATGGCACTTCCCTCACAGAGCTGGTATGATTTAGGTGTGGATGAACACACTGTGCCTGGCATGGAATGAGAGCAGGATCGGCCATTACCGATCCCCTTCCTGTGATCAGTATCACACGTGGGCCAGGCCACTCCACCTCTCTGTCTCTTAGTTTTCTAATGTGCCTTCTTCGTAGGGGTCAGTATGAAAATCAAATTTGGAAACTCAAGCTCAAAAAAGCAGCTGGTGCAAGTTGATACAACTACGAATTGATAGATTTGGGTTCGGAATTTAGGTCTGCCTGACCCTAGCATCCATGTCCCACCAACGGCAGCAGCAGCCACTCTCCACCCGCTGGTGTTCAGACCCTGCTGCTTTCAGTGCCTGGTGTGCAGCTGGGAACTGGTATGGAGAGTCCAGACATATCAACGGCACAGTCCTTGGTTGCCACCCCAGATCAGCCCTGTTACGTATGTGGATGGCTGAACTTCTGCAAAGCCCAAGATTCCAAAAGAGGCTAAAACAAAGCAAAAAATCACAGTCCCGAGCCCCTCAGTGAGTCATGTGCAGTCTCTGACAGACCACAGGTGCTGGCCTCTGTGGAGACCTGCCATAGTCACCCACCTGGCCCTACAGGGCCACACCCCTCCCTTCTTAGTCTGCCCTATCCTCCCCAATGTACACTTGGAGGCTCAGACTGGGAGAAAGAGCACGTGGATTTTAGGATTTTAATCTCAGTTCCATCATTTTTTTTTTAGATAGAACTTTTTCTTTTTTTTAAAATTTTTTATTAATTTTTTTTTTTATTGAATAGTAACTGTGTACATTAATGCACTTCTGGGGTACAGTGTGGTGTTTTCACAAACAATCCAAAACACTTCCATCAAACTGGTTAACATAGCCTTCACGTAATTTTCTTAGTTATTGTGTTAAAACGTTCATATTCTACTCATAGAAAGATTCACTTGTACCCTTGTAATATGACCCACAGAAATGAACCCTCGAATTCTCCTCCCTCCACCAATTCCCCCCTCCCTCCCCCTTCCCCGTATCCTTAAGTTGTTATTTTAGGTTATAGCTTTCATATAAAAGGTATAAATTAGTTTCATAATAGGGGTGTGTACATTGGATACTTTTTCCTCCATTCCTGTGATACTTTGCTAAGAAGAACATTTTCCAGCTCCATCCATGTGAACATGAAGGACGTAAAGTCTCCATCTTTCTTAA
>NW_003852605.1:1972705-2172960 GCF_000181295.1 Otolemur garnettii | reverse complement strand
CTTTGTTTTTTAACTTGTTTATGTGATGAATTATATTTATAGATTTACGTATGTTGAACCATCCTTGAGATCCTGGGATAAAACCCACTTGGTCATGGTGTATGATTTGTTTGATGTGTTGCTGGATTCTGTTGGTTAGGATCTTGTTGAATATTTTTGCATCAATATTCATTAGTGACTCAGTTCCATCATTGACCTCCTATAAGACTTGGAGAAGAACTTTTAACTTTGGGAGCCCGAGTGTACCTTGTGTCAAATGGAAGTGCTGTGCGGACCCTTCCATGTGGGTGAGCTTCTCACAATAGGATTTTTTTGCTACTATAAACTTTTGGGCAGTGGGATGACCGACCCCTCTTAACTTTGTTCTTCATTCTGTTTTTTTCCAACATCTCTTTAAACAACAGAGAAAGAAAAAGCAAACAATCTCTCTTCATTTATTAATGTCTCTGGGACACCAAGCCGGGGGATAAAGAATGTGGGGAAGATGGCTTGGAATCTGCAGCTCTTCACCCCCATTTGGAGGAGGACAGACCCAGGCCTTTGCCAAGCCCTGAGAACATGAGAGCCTGCAACTCCCAGAGAAGTAAACACACTTCAGAGTGAGAGTGGAGCCAATGGAAGTCAGTAAGTTCAGAAAGATTTGAAAGATTTTTGGATCTTTAAGGCAGAGTATTAATTTATTTTAGAGAGTTGTGAGCTGCTAGATCCCAAATCTGGTCTAAATAAATTAAAATTTGCCCATGAAATGCCTGAAGTTCTTGCTCTAAACCTGCCACCATCTCCTGCTGTCCGCTTTCTTTCTGGGAGCTAAGACACAGTCTCTTGATTTATTTTATCCCACTACACTCACCCTCCACCCCAGTACTAAGTATACAGAGAATACTCAGTAGAAGCTCCACCCATGGCGGTCAATCCTCGTCGCCCAGGGGCCCATGCACACTGTAAAGCTGTGATCACCAGGTGCCAGCCCTGTTCTGAGCAGGTAGAAGGCGCCGACTTTGGCTAACCTCGCACAGTTCTGGGAAGGACGGTCAGCTCGGAAGTGATTCATCCCCACCGCAGAGCCTCAGGGTGTGACCTCAGATAAGGGAATACATGGTGGAATGTATGAACATTCAGAAAAAGAATGTCACGAGCCACCCTGATCCAATCAACTTACAAAGGGAGACACGTCTGTTTATCAATTAGCAGATGGTATCTTTCCGATCTTTCAACCACTGGGCGGAGAGAAACTGGAACAGAAGAAAGAGACGTGTGAGAATGGAATGAACATGAGCTTACCAAGCAGGCACTGAAGGGGGATTAAGAGGTCAGAGACAGAAAACAAATTGAACCTTTGGTATTATCATGAAGAAAAACACCAGGATTTTCTAATTCTGGAGAAATTTCTTACTTTCCCAGAACCTAGTTTCATCCTCACCATCAAATAAGCCTCACTGCGCCCATTTTGTAAATGAGAAAATGGAGGCAGCAACGAGCAGTAAGGTTGCTCCTGCAATTAATTCCCTGTTAATAAAATCATTAAAAGTCAGCACTATACTTTTGAAATTAGAGAAGGTCGTCAATTTGACCCATTTTTTTTTCCAAAATGAAGAGGATGTAAAAAGGATTCTAAAAGACTATGAGTCATAAATTAAACTTGCAAACTGCATTCTTTTTTTTTTTTTTCTTGAGACAGAGTCTCACTATGTCACCTTGGGTAGAGTGCTGTGGCATCACAGTTCACAGCAACCTCAAACTCTTGGACTTAAGTGATTCTCTTGCCTCAGCCTCCTGAGTAGCTGGAACAACAGGCATCAAAGTGCCTTCTTAAGAGATTAAAAACTTTTTGGCCTACAATACTAAATCTGTGGCAGTTTCTCCTAAAGGCCTTTTCCTCTCTCTTGTGTTTCTTCAAATGGCTCAGCCTCTCAGCTTCTATTCTTGGTCCTCTGCTTTTCTTCATTTATACACTCTCTCTTTTCTTTCTTTCTTTCTTTCCTTCTTTCTTTCCCTTCCTTCCTTCCTTCCTTCCTTCTTATTTTTTTGAAAGTCTTATTCTGTCACCCTGGGTAGAGTGCCATGGCATCATTTCTCATGGCAACCTCAAATTCTTGGGCTCAAGAGATCCTCCTGCCTCAGCCTCCTGAATAGCTGGGATTATAGGACCTGCCACCATGCCGGACTAGTTTTTCTGTTTTTAGTAGAGATGGGGTCTCTTTCTTGCTCAGGCTAGTCTGGAACTCCTGAGCTCAGCCTCCCAGAGTGCTAGGATTATAAGGCTAACACCACTACACCAGGCTCATTCAATCTTTCTTTCTTTCTTTTTTTTTTTGTCATATATCATGGCTTGTCAAGAGATTTTTTTTCACAAAGAGAAAGGGCTACAGAACCCAAAAAAGGAAATAAACCATTGAAGTTTATAAAATAACTCCAATAAATTAGATATGACCTTCTCACTCAAAGAATCTCTTGATATTTTTACATAGCGGTGTCCAATAGTTCCTTACCTTTCTGAGAGGGAATTCTAAAAGCTTCTTATCTTTGCAATAAAGAAAACACCAAGATTGTGTTAGGAGATGATTTTTAGAATCAGCTCAATTACAACTCCCTGGGTACTACTGGTACTATTGGGAGGGGAAAAGGTCATTAGAACAAAAAACTTAAGAACTTAATTCTCTGAATTAAGAACATCAGAACTTAATTCTCTGAGTACAGGGAAGGATATTCTTTCTGTTTAAAAGTTAAACTTAGAAGGATTTGCCGAGAATGCTTTGTTTTCTACAATTTAGATATAACACGTATACTCAAAGATGAGTACTATCTGACTATACTGAAGACGACATACGTTCTTTCTGAGTAAAGTTATCTCTACATGATTTTGGGTGGTGTATTTCAACTGTCCACCTCTGGCTTTGATTCTTCTCCTAAGACCCCCACCTGCATGTTCTACTGTGGTCACTTTGACAGCTGAGCACCCCAAAAAGCACTTAAACCCGGGCAGACCAGATTCCCTTCCCCAGATAATACTGCTCTTTCTTTTACACTCAATCTGGGAAGAAGGAAAAGGAGGGAGGAAGGGAGGGAAATGGAGGGTACCAAAGAGCCCCCAAAGACTTGTCTAGTCCAAGCCTTCACCCTAAAGATGAACAAACTGGCAAGCTAGAGTCAGATCTGGGACTGGAAGTCCTGCCTTTTGACATCTGGTTTGGATCGTTGTGAGAGCAGTGACACAGAACTCTGAGAAATGACCAAGGGAAGGCGGAGGGCCAGAGTGGAAAGCGGGGCCTTTGCTTCAGAGTGCTCATCACAAAGCATGTCGTATATTTGTCTGTACACATGTGTGAAGTCTGTCTCTGCAGCATCAGCTCTGTGGAACCAGGGACCACACCATGCTCACTACCGTATTCACAGCACCCACACAGGGTCCGCACATGGAAGGCATGTGCTAAATATCTGCACCATTCATGGTAGCCACAACATAGAAATCTAGAAATTAATTTATCTAGGAATGAGTTAAATTAAGAATACAAGACACACGAAAACTGTTTAATTTAAGTGAGTGAATTTAACTGAGAATACAATATAAGAAGAGTATAACACTAATAGATACGTAGACAATGTCGTGAATAAGTACAGAGATGTGCCTGCACATGAATGGCCTGAAATTAATATTAAAAACATGTCCCCTCTCCAAGATCAATATAAACATTGAAAATGAGGCCAATCAGAATTCCAGTTAATATTTTGAGAACTCAGTACACTTACTCTAAAACATACATGGAGGACTGCAAATACAGTTCACCTAAACATTTTAAATCTTAAAAAAGAAAAAAATAAGAGGAGAGAATTTTCCTTCCTAGATATTGAAGTGCTACAACACCAGGGTAATAAACTCATTGTAATACTGGCACAATAACCTATAGGCACATTGTTACAGAATGGAGAGCACAGAGACGTACTCTCACAAACTCACGAGTCACTCTGGATGTTCTCTGATGGCCCCTCCAGATCCTTTCTCCACTCTTTTCTACCCTGCTGTGCTCTGACAAGTTGGCCTCCTGGCATTGCATTCACCATACTCACTTGCCCTCTGATTCCTTGTTAAGTTTGGCCAAGAAGAGTTACTGGAGGGAGTCTGGAGAGAAAAAGGAGAGAGACCATAGGTATGTCCTATCTCCTCCCCTGCCAGGCTGTAGGTAGATAGGCCCAGGCTGCATCCGCATTCCCAAGATCAGAATACCAGCTACAGATTTTTCTGGATTGTAATAACCACCCCATGTCCCTGGCTATTCCTAGCAGGTGGGGAATGGGGGATAAGAGCCCTCCACCACTGTCACTATACATAAAAAAATTTCACAGACAGTAGAAGTAATATTATAAATCAATTCATGACAGATTGTGCATTATATCATGTTGGGAAAACTAGCTCATTATATATAGAAAAGGAAAACTGGGTTCCTTAATACTATAAATAAAGGTGGTATTATGTAGATTAAAAGCACAAATGTAAAAGACAAAAATATAAAGTTAATATAAGAATAATTAAGTTGGCTCGATGCCTATAGCTCAATCGGCTAAGGCGCCAGCCACGTACACCTAGGGTGGCGGGTTCGAATCCTCAGCCCGGACCCGCCAAACAACAACAATGACGGCTGCAGCCAAAAAATAGCCGGGCGTTGTGGCGGGTGCCTGTGGTCCCAGCTACTTGGGAGGCGGAGGCAGGAGACTCACTTGAGCCCAGGAGTTGGAGGTTGCAGTGAGCTGTAATGCCATAGCACTCTACCCAGGGGAACAGCTTGAGGCTCTGTCTCAAAAAAAAAAAAAAGAATAATTAAGTTTGGGCTAGGCACAGTGGCTCATGCCTATAATCACAGCACTCTGGGAAGCTGAGGTGGGTGGATTGCTTGAGATAAGGAGTTTGAAACCAGCCTGAGCCAGAGCAAGACCCCTTGAGGACAGGAGTGTGAAGTTGCTGTGAGTTATGACACCATAATCCTATACCCAGGGTGAAAGAGTAAGACTCTGTCTCATAAAAACCAATAATTAACTTAATAGAAGAATAGAAAAATATAAGTTTAATAGACTATGTAGAAGTATATCTTTAAGCAGATATGAAGACGAGTTTCTCATAAAAACTATTAAATGTATAAACAATAAAGAAAAAAGATGAATGTTATTTCATTATGTAATATCAAAAACATTTCTATTCAGTGATGGACACCATAGATAAAATGAATAAATAAAAAACAGGATAAAAGATATTCACAATGTCTAAAACTGCTACAGGATTAATTCCTAGAAGCCATAAGAAACTCCTTCAAAGCAACAAGAAAAATGAGAAAATTCATGAGGAAGATGAGCAAAAGGCATATATACATAGACAATTTTCAGAAGAGGAAAATCCCAAAAGAGAAAAAGTATCAGAAAAGTTGTTCGAAATTGTTAGTAGTCAGAAAAATGCAAGTTAAAAATTAGAAAGCTGGATAATGACATGATTTGTGGGGTTAGAGGGATACAGAAATTCTCAGGCTGGCAGGATTATCGATTGGTGGAGCCATTCGGGAGAACACTCCCCACCACTTAGTTGAATTAAGTATATACATACTCTATAATTCAGCTATTGAGTTCCTGGGCATGACCCCTCCAATGCTAATTGAAGTTTATTAGAGAATTATTTGTGGAGTCAGGAAGTTGGGAACAGCCTAGAAGATGATCACTCAGAGAGTAGGAAAAATCTGTGACATACTACTACTATTTTTTTTTGTTTGTTTTTTGAGACAGAGTCTCAAGCTGTCGCCCTGGGTAGAGTGCTGTGTCTTCACAGCTCACATCAACCTCAAACTCTTGGGCTTTACCAATTACCTTGCCTCAGCCTCCCAAGTAGCTGGGACCTTAGGCGCCCACCACAATGCCTGGTTCTTTTTTTGTTGCAGTTGTTGCTGTTGTTTTAGCTGGGCCTGGCTAGGTTCAAACCCACCAGCCTCTGTGTACATGGCGGGTGCTCTACCCGCTGAGCGACAGGCACCGCTGAGATACTACTACTATTGAGTATTATGCAGCAATCAGAAATACTTTTAAGAGCATACTCTTTGGTGGAAAAGCAGGAACAGAATCAGATAAATTATGCAATATCATTTATGTAAATTTAGAATGCATGCACACACAGCAACATATATTTGTGAGAACATATGAAACAAAAATATTAAACATTACATTAAACATATTGTAATTGTAAGGAGAAAAGGGATAAGGCATGAGAATAAAAGAAGATAAGGAGGTGAAAGATAGCCTGACTTCTCCCACCAACCTATGTATACACTGACTATAAAGCAACAATTTGTGTTAAGAGAAAAGGAGGTGAGGCACAGGGGCTCATGCCTGTAATCCCAGCACTTTGGGAGGCCAAGGCAAGAGAATTGCTTAAGGCCAGGAGTTTGAGACCAGCGTGT
Source organism: Otolemur garnettii (assembly GCF_000181295.1). Classification (NCBI taxonomy): domain Eukaryota; kingdom Metazoa; phylum Chordata; class Mammalia; order Primates; family Galagidae; genus Otolemur; species Otolemur garnettii. Next base: position 2,166,529 of record NW_003852605.1, on the reverse strand, counting down.
GTAAAATGAGACCCATTTCTACAAAAAATATATAGAAAAATTACCCAGGTATGGTGACATATGCCTGTGATCCCAGCTACTTGCAAGGCTGAGGCAGAAGGATTACTTAAGCCCAGAAGTTTGAATTCTCAGTGGGCTATGATGACACCACTGCACTCCAGCCTGAGCAATAGAGTAAGACTCTGTCTGAAAAAAAAAAAAAAGGGAAAGGAAAGGAAGGGAAGGGAAAGAAAGGGAATAGACAGGAAGGGAAGGGAAGGAGGAGAAGGATATAAATATGGGAAAAGGGGCAAGTGGAACTCGAAGACAAAAGGTGGGGAAGAGGAGAAGGAGGAAAGATAAGAAGGTAATAAAAGAAATGACATTGAATAACAACACGTAGTCAATTAATCCAAAAGAAGACAGAAATAAAAGGAACAAATAGAAAACCAGGCAGTAAGCTCGACCAGGTCCATAATCACCTTAAATGTAAAAAACTGTCAGATCAGAACAAAAGAGCAAACTCAGCTGCATGGTGCCTGTGAGAAACCCACTTTAAATATGAGGATACAAGTAAATTATATACAAGGTTGAAAAAGACACACCCTGCTAACACTAATCTAAATAACATGAAAGTAGATTTATTAACATATGACAAAGTAGACTTCGGAGCATGAAATACTACCAGGGATAAAAAATGGCATTTCACAAGGAGAAAAGGACAAGTAAATGAAGAAGATGTGACCAAAATGCATATGCATCTTCTAATAAACTTTCTAAGTACCTGAAAGGAAAAGTGACAGAATGAAAAGGAAAAATAGATAACTCAAAAATCACATTTGGAGACTTCAACACTTCTCTCAATGATTGCTAGAACAAGGAGACATAAATAGAGAAATAGATAAGATTGAGAGGAGTTGAGAAACATTACAGTCAACTTAGTGTAAGTGACATTTATACAACTTGTTGTTCCCCTAAGCAACAATAAATAACCATTCTTTTCAAGGATCCACAGAACATTTATTAAGATATATTTTATTCTATCCCATAATATGTCTCAATAAATTTAAATGGGTTGAAATAAAGCAAAATGTGTTATCTGGCTTCAAGGAATTAAGTTAGAAATGAATAACGGAAAGATATTTGGAAAATACCCAACAATTTGGAAATTAATACATTTCTAAATGACTCATGGGTCAAAAAAGAAATCAAAAAGGAAATTACAACATACTTGTAATTAAATCAAAATAAAAAATCTAAATTTATGAAATAAAAAGAATAATGTATAGAATTAAATGATTGTATTAGAAATAAAAGTTCTAAATCAATTATCTGAGTTTACATCTTAAGTCATGTGGACAAGAAGAAAGAACTAAAACCAAAGTAAGAATAAAAGGAAGAAAATCACAAAAATAAGAACAGAAAGAAAGTTAAAAACAAAAAAAATGATGAAGAACATCCGTAAAACCCAAGCTGGTTATTTGAGAAAATAAAAAAATTTGGTAAACTGGCTTGGCACTTGTAGCTCAGTGACTAGGGCACCAGCCACATACACCAGGGCTGGCAGGTTCAAATCCGGCCCGGGCCTGCCAAACAACAGTGACAACTATGACAAAAAAATAGCCGGGTGTTGTGGCAGGAGCCTGTAGTCCCAGCTACTGGAAGGCCGAGGAAAGAGAATTGCTTAAGCCCAAGAGTTTGAGGTTGCTGTGAGCTGTGATGCTATAGCACTCTACTGAGGGTGACATAGTGAGACACTGTCTCAAACTAACTAAATAAATAAATAAATTTGATAAAATTTATTCTAATCCAATTATTCAAGAAAAAAGAAGAAAGATTCAGATTACTAATAATAAGAATGATAGAGGGGATATCTTTATGGATCCACTTAATCCTCTTAATAGAGGCAGAAAATAGAAGTTTTTAGGAAACAAGAATAACATAGATAATTTAAATGTACATGCTTTGTAGGAGTACTCATAAATTGGTGTCTTTAAATTCTATTTATAAGAGCATCAAAAAATGTGAAATACTTTGGGAAAATTTTTACAAAAGATGTGCACATATGTACACTGAATACCTCAAAATATTGCTGAGAAAAGTTATAGAAAATCTAAGAGACAAAACATGCTTATGGATTATGGGACTCAATATTATTAAGATGTAAATTCTCCATGACTGATTTGGAGATTCATTGCAATTTCAACCAAAATCCCAGCAGATGTGTTTTGCAGAAATTGATAAGCTGATTCTAAAATTTGTATGAAAATGCAAATGACTTGGTAGCTAAACAAATCTAGAAAATGAAGAACAAAATTGGAGATTTAGCTATCTGTTTTCGTGACTAAGTATAAAGCTATAGTAACATAGTGCGATGTGCTATAAATATATCTGTAAATGTCAATAGAACAGAATAGAATCCAAAAATGGATTCACACAGAAATGACCAATCGATTTTTGATAAACATGACATGGCCGTTCTCTACGGAAAAGATACTCTTGCAATAGAGGTGCTGGGACAATGGATATCCATTTGCAAAATGAAGACGAAAATGAGGAGGAGGGAGGGGAAAAGAAGATGAGGAGGAGCCGCAGACTTGTCCTTGATTCTTATCTCACAACTCATACAAAATCCAATCAAAAATGCATCAATGATTTAAGTAAAACCTAAAATTATAAAACTTCTAGAGTAAAACACCTGGAAAGAAAAATCTTAGTGGCCTTGAGTTAGGCCACAATTTTTAAAATGGAAAACAAAAAATACCAATTGGCCAGGCCAGGAGGCTCATGCCTGTAATCCTAGCACTCTGGGAGACAGAGGCGGGTGGATTGCCTGAGCTCACAGGTTTGAGACCAGCCTGAGCCAGAGCGAGATCCAAAAAATAGTCGGGTATTGTGGCGGACACCTGTAGTCCCAGCTACTAAGGAGGCTGAGGCAAGAGAATCACTTGAGCCCAAGAGTTTGATGTTGCTGTGAGCTGTGACACCATGGCACTCTACCGAGGGTAACAAAGTAAAACTCTGTCTCAAAAAACAAATAAACAAATGAAGTACAAATCATTAAAAAAAATGGATAAATTGCATTTCTTTGAAATTAAAATATTTGCTATTCAAAAGATACTATTAATAAAACAAAAAGACAAGTCTTATACTGGTAGAAATATTTACAAAACTATACTTGACAAAGGACTTGTACACAAAATACATAAAGAGCTATCACAAAGCAATCATAAAAAGCTAAATAGTCCAATATTGATGAGCGAAAGACTTGAACAAAGGTTTCACCAAAGGAGGTGTAAGAATGTCAAATAAGGCTCAGTGCCTGTGGCTCAAGTGGCTAAGGTGCCAGCCACATACACCTAAGGTGGTGGGTTCGAATCCAGCCTGGGCCCACCAAACAACAATGATGGCTGCAACCAAAAAATAGCCGGGTGTGGTGGCAGGCGCCTGTGGTCCCAGCTACTTGGGAGACGGAGGCAGGAGACTCGCTTGAGCCCAGGAGTTGGAGATTACTGTGAGTGATGCCACGGCGCTCTACCCAGGAGGACGGCTTGAGGCTCCGTCTCAAAAAAAAAAAAAAAAGAATGTCAAATAAGCATGTGAAAGATAAAGAATATATTAATCATTAGACAAATACAAATTAAAACCACAATGAGGTACCACTTCACATTCACTAAGATAACTGTAATTACACAAACTGATAAGACTAAGTGTTGGTAAGGTGACAACTGGAACTCACTTACATGTTAATGCCTGACATGTAATTAGTGCTCCAATATATTGTCACTTAGTCATTAGCAGCTGTTATGAATATGAGCTATGCAAAAATGCAAAATCCTGATGTGGCCTCTACCCTCATGAAAATTCTATCTAACCACAGTGCTTCCTTGTGTATATGATAAACCTTTGAATTCACTCTCTTAAGGACCTTTGAATTCACTCTCTTAAGGAATTCACTCTTTCTTAAGGAGCACAGAAATTCACGTTTCTGTGCTCCTGGGCTAATCCTTTATGTTATACCTAGATCATTCAGCTGTGGTATTACTGGAAAGTCTTGAGGAAAAGAAATCTAAAACTATGAGCTAATAGGTGACATTGCATAGGTTATCAGAGGTTCTCAACCTCTGGGTTGCAACCTCTTTGGACTGTATTAAAGGTTCATGGCATTAGGAAGGTTGAGAACCACTGGATTAGATCATGAGATGCTGTTTTGAGAAAGGAAGAAGATAAAAGGTGGGAATGCTAAACACTATGGCTATATTAAGTAAAAGCTCAGAGGAAAAATAAACCCAACGCCAAACACCCCCCCCAAAAAACCAAAATTAAGTACAATGATGACGAAAATACTCAACAAAGTTGGTGAAGCAAAAGCTTCTGCTACTTTAGAAGCTGCCTGAATTCCAAGCCCACTGCTTCTACGGGCAGCTGTGATGGAGTGAAATAGCACAGATCTAGGGTCAGAGAAAAGCTCAGGAGCTTTAGGACTAATCACTCCATGTCTCTTCTCTTTGGGTCCCTGGGCACACAAATGTTGGATGAATGAGTTATTATAGTAAATCAAAAAATGAGAAAAACATAAAATGGTCGTGCCATTTCTAGACCCAAGGAATTTTTTTAAAGGATGACCAGGAAAATGAAAAGAAGCAAAATCTTTTCTATAAGAAATGAAATCAAGAGCAATAAGACCCAGGGTAATCTGGTCCCTGTACCCAAATCTATGAAAAACTTCCCTGAAGAAAATAGAAATTTTCTATTCCATGCGGTCCCAAGGTGGAGGACCAGGACTGATGGATGTAAGCTACAGGCAGGCAGGTGTGGAGTTAATATGTAGAAGTTTCTAAATGTCAAGATGTGCTTGATGTGACATTGGCGACCTCAGGAGGTAGTGAGTTTCTTATAACTACATATTGTAAACAGTATCCAGAAAACTACTTGATAAGATTGGTGAAAAGGGGGTTGCAAACATAAAACGAGACTAGAGAATCCAGCCCAAATTCTGAACTGAGGAAAACGGAGGTGTGAATATGGGCATAACAAGTATGAAGGGGACAGCAGGTCATTCCAGTAGAGGAGAAACCAGGCTGGAGCTCAAGATTGGAATGTCATCATAAAAATGCCAGTAGCTGAAGCCAGGAAGTCCTTTGATTTCCCATTACTGGATTTGGTAATTACAGTTGAAGCAGACCTAAATATTCAAAGAAGCGTTCTGTTGGGTGCTACCAGCCTACATGGTACCCCACAGAATCATGCACATGGCTTGCTAGGGCACGTGGTTTGACTTTTCACTACTTCCTCAGCAAAGCATCCTCCTGCAAGGCACAAGCTGTCTAACAGTTGCCCAGGGTAGTGGCCTTGGTGCCACCATAACATAGGCCCTCCACTGCTTCTTCCGTAAGGCACCCACGTTCTAGACGATGAATGACCTTTCATAACTTTCTACAAGAGCTTGAAAGTGTTTACCCGACCACAGGAGATACTTTTGTGGCCCCTTCTTCTTAGCTCTAATGATACTAATCACGAAAGCAGTATTTATGGCCCCTTAGGACACGAAATGCTTTCATGTCCATCATCTAACTAGATCCCTATGCAAATCTGCAAGCTATGTATTGCCATTGTTCTCACTTTACAGATGAGAAAATTGGGGTCTGGAGGGATTATGCTGGGAAGTTGTGAAGCCTTTTTTTATACAGCGTATATTTTGCAGTTATAAACTCTCGATCACCATATAAATGTATAAAACTGTTTGCACAAGCCACATCAGCCTCACGAGAGTCCATTAAAAAGGAATAAACTCAGCATTCCTAGATTTAGTCGAACCACCAGTAACGCCACCCAGCCCACTGACACTTCATTCAGCCCCACTTGCCTGCCCTAACACCAGGCGAAGTTATTCCTCCATTCCTACCTCTGCGTGGGTCTTTCCTTCTAATTAAGCCCGGCTGATGGTCCATGTCAATAGCCTCCTGGTCTTGGCTCGCTGCTGTCATGGCACTCCCTCCATGAGTTTACTCTTACCAGCCTCTCCTCTGACAAGTCCCGGGCACTCCCCTCCTTGACACTGTCTTGAAGGCAGCCTTCAAGTGGAGACCTGTCCCTGTGTGGCTGGGCCTCACTTTGCTTCAAAGTTTCCGTTTGGCTATAGAGACAGTTACACTGGGTCATCCATACTCCTCACCAGGATCTCTCTTATCAACAAAAGTTAAATATTGGGTCTGTGGGACAGAGCTCAGTCTGGGGCCAGGATTGAGGCTTGTCCGTATCAATGGTCAGGGCTGCGATCTTTCTCTCTGAGAAAGGGGAAACAATTATTTACAAGAGCTTTCTCCACCCACCTGAGGCCTGCATGCTGCCTCCCCTCCTGCAATCACAGCTGAAATGTCCTAACAAGGCTGAGCCCCTCTGCTGCCCTGAGTCTCAGGCCACTTCCCACCCTAGTACTCCTCAACAGCTTCTCCAGCAACACCACCCACCCCCGGCTCCTTACTCTCAGCCCACAAATGCGCTAGATGAGCCATGTTTTTAATGGTCTGCCCCTTGACCCCATGAACTCACGCCACTCCATTTCTTTCCCTTTTCCCACAGAACTCCAGGGAACATTGGGTGTAGGGGCGTCTCCCCTTCCTCATGTCTCTCCTTATCTTCAACACATTTCACTTGAGCTTCTATTCCGAACAGGCCACCGAAATGTCTCGCGTCAACCTTCCATGACCAAATCTAGCAGTTACTTCTCTGGTTTTTTGTTATTTTATTGGATGTCTTGACGCCTCTCTCCCCTGGTTTTTCTCCTACTACTGCTTCTTTTGATGAGACATGATGGATGGATGCTGCTCTTCGAAACTTGAAATGAGTGAGTCCCCTGACTTCTGACTTAGACCCATGTCTTCTTCAAATCATTCATTCTCTCTTCCCACTCTCATAGGTCCTTGGCTTTAAATATCATCTCTGTGCAATGGATACTAAGAAATTCGTTCTTCCAGCCCTGCTTGCTCCCCTGAGCCCCAGGCTCATTTATAAACTGCTTCCCTAATACCCCCACTCGGACCCTAGCAGGCAGGTTGTGCTGAATATGACCTAGAACCGACCCTCCACGCCTTCCCTCCACTCCCTCCAACCTCCGCTCCTGCCTCAGACGCCCCTGTTTCCATTAACAGAGCCAGTCGCTCGAGGCCCAAACCTCAGCACCATCCTTCATTCCTCTCTGCCTTTCACTCCCACATCATATCATACTGGCTCTAATTCTGCATGAACCACATCTGCTCACTTTCCTCCACAGCAGTCACCCTGGGCTAAGAGACCATCATCCCTCCCCACGGTAATTCAGTGTCCTTACTGAATTACTCCCTGAATTCCCCACTTGCCGTAATCTCCCCATACTTCATACTCAAGTCAGAATGACCTTCTCCACACATAAATCAGATCCTGTTACTCTTCTTTAAACCCCTCCCACAGCTTCCTGATAAAGCTGGAATTCAAACTCCTCACCTGGACCTCCAAGGTCTCCATCACCTGGCCCTTCCTCATCTGTAATGTCATCTCTTTCAGTTTCCTCCCTCACCTAAGCTGAACTTGGCTGGGCTGGTCCCTATTTCCTGAACTCCCCAAGGTGGCTCCCTCCCTACCTCTGAGCCTGTGCCCAGCTGTCCCCTCTGGGAGTCATCTCAGTACAGATTCCTCATCACTCAAGAGACTTCCTCTATCACTTAAGTTGCTTCTGTTTTGTTTATTTTTTAACTTGTTTATGCTTTTTCTTCTCTACTCTGAACAGGTAAGAGTTGACATACGTAAATAAAGTGACAGAATGATACCTGACATGCAGCAATGCTCAATAAAGTTAGTCATGACTGTACCGCCACACAGCAATCTCACAGGGCAGAGTTTCTCAGTTTGGGCAGGGTGGGCATTTTAGGTGGGAGAACTCTTTGTTGTGGAAGTGGGGAGGGGTGCTGTCCTGTGCATTGTAAGCTAGATGCCAAGGGCACATTTTGACAACCAAAACTATCTTTAGACATTGTCAAGTGTCCCTGGGGGCAGGGAGAAGGGAAAAAACCTCTACTGTGACAGATACTAATACCCCTTTTGACAGGTACAAAATTAAACGTTTTCGGTTTTACATAACTTGTCCTGGGTCAAAGGGCTACAAAGCAGTGGGCCAGAGACCCAGACTCCTGTCTTCTTGGCCCCACATGTGTGCTCTGCCCTCTACGGTTCGCTGGTCCTGAGGCCCCAGCCCCCCTCTCCTCTCCGGCGGGCGCTCACACACTCACAGATCCGTGCTAATTACACAGCAATGTAAAACTTTATATGTGGTTTGTTATTTTATATCCAAGAACATGGTCCACAGCTTTCATTACATAAAGCAGCTGTGTGTATACTTGGGGTCTAAGTGCTATTTAGTGGTCAGCTCGATGGGGTATTTCGTTTCAAGCACCGCATTTCTTTTTCCCTTTCCATACTTCTATAGAATCCTGAATAGACAGGGCTAAAGTGAAAGGCAAAGGCTACTCAATGACAATTGCGCCACTAATTAGACTGGGAGATACAGCTGAGAAACTGCCATGTGTTGTGGGAGCCTGCCCCCCTGTGTGTGTGTGTGTGTGTGTGTGTGTGTGTTCACAAGGCAAACCCAGATTGGCCTGAGCGGCTTGTGCCACCTTCTCACTCCTGTCTTGAAGGACGCTAGTGCTTTAGCACAAAGGACTGAACAGCTCAGGACTCCTAATTATTAGCTGTGTGACTTGGATATGTCATGTCTCCCCTCTGGGACTCAGTTTCCTCATCTGTAAAATGGGGCTAAAATATCTATCTCACAACATTCTTGAGACCCTTTAGGTAAAGGTTCTGGCACAGAACCAGTCCTTTTCCAGGGAGACCAAATGACCCCCATGTCACCCAGCCCAGCCCCATTTCAGGCCACTCTTTCAATATCACCCTCTCTTCTCCAGCCAGAATGTTCTTTTCCCTGGCCCACCTCAGCCTCTTCATGCTCATCATCTCCCTTACCTGGAAGGCAAGTAAGGCTCTTTCTATTATTTAGTTCTGTCTTCTCCTTTACACCCCAATTCCCATCTTGCTTCCTGCAGGAAGATGCTTGCACAGACCTTGCCTGGACGCTTATAAAACTGTATCATTCCATACATGGAAGGAAGAGATTTCTAAATCTTTTTTCCTTTTAAAATATTTAATTGACAAATAAAGACTATGTTCTCAAGGTATACAACATGATTTAATATATGTATACCTCATGTAATGATTCACATAATCAAATTAGTTAACACAATCATCACCACAATCAGCTCCTTATTCAACTCCTGGCTGTGCATTAGATCTCCAGAACTTGTTCATAAAACTAAAAATTTGTATAATACTTTTGACTTATCCTTATACACTATAAATTGGTACAGCCATTGTGAAAAACATTATGAAGATATCTCAAAAAATTAAAAATAGAACAATTATATGATCTAGTAATCCCACTTCTGGGTATATATCTAAAGGAAATAAAATCAGTACGTCAAAGAGGTAGCTGCACCCTCCCTACCATGTTATTGTAGCATTATTCATTTAAATGCATTTTAGCTTGCCCCCTATTTATTTTTTGTCTTGTTCAGAAATGGCAAGTATCCAAAGGGCAGGACTATATTCCTCACTGCCTGAGACAAGGCAGTACATGGGGACCCAATAAATATTTGTGAATTAACAGAGATAATTTCTATCATTGCTGTTATATCCCTAAGGCTGCACATAGCCCGTCTGGAACCTGGCATGTCAGCCACTCTCAACCATCACCCACAATTTATGCAGAAAAACTAAGAAGACCATCTCCTCTGAATGGCAGGATGAAGTGCCTTCCAAGAGCATGCATAGTCCTTCCTGGCACAGTCCTATTTCTGACTCTCCTTGGCAGTTCTCTTGCATCCTACCTCTCCCCACCACTGTTTACAGTCTCCGAAGGTGCCAGACACTTGCACTCCCGTGTTGCGCACATGTTGTTCCCACCACCAGTTCCTCATGCTCCTTATTCAACTCCTGCTCATCCTTGAAGATGAACTTAGACATCACCTTCTTGGTAGAGACCTTTGCTGATCTCCTCTCTCCTAGGGCTGACTCAGTTGCCCCCTTTGACCCCTCTGTTTCTTTCCCAAAGCCCCCTGATGTTTGTATCTCCATTCCCAAAGACAAGCTTCTGCATGGGCAAAACCCTGAGCTGATTCCTAGGCACTCCCCACTTCCAGACGAGGCTGGACCACAGAGAGGCTTTTTATTTTATTTTATTTTATTTTTTTTTTGAGACGGAGCCTCAAGCTATCCCCCTGGGTAGAGTGCCATGGCATCATGCTCATAGCAACCTCCAACTCCTGGGCTCAAGCGAGTCTCCTGCCTCCGTTTCCCAAGTAGCTGGGACCACAGGCGCCCACCACAACGCCCGGCTATTTTTTGGTTGCAGTCGTCATTGTTGTTTGGCGGGTCCAGGCTGGGGATTCGAACCTGCCACCTTAGGTGTACGTGGCTGGCGCCTTAGCCGGTTGAGCCACAGGTGTTGAGCCGAGGCTTTTTATTTTTGATGAATGCCATCTTACCTAGCAATTCTAATCCTTTGTTGTGCCTTTGTGATTTTGTGCCTGCTCTTGTGTTTTTTTCTGGTTCTTCCCATCACTCTTGACTGTCTTAGACACTGCCCACCTCTGCAGGGTCCTTGAGACTGCTTCCCTTCTCCCCCACCCCCAAGACAATCATGTCCTTCCATCACCAAAGATTGACTTCCAACCTGGGCTGGGGACAGAGAAGACAGAGGCTGAGAGTGAGTAAGAAGAGGCATGATGTGGGTCGGAGTCAAAGCTGGAGGTCAGATCAGGCCAGGCTCATCTGAAAATGTCAGTGTGGCCAAGGGCCAGAGCAATTGCTGCCAGGAAGGCAGCCCTCAGGCCAGAGCCAGCCACTTCCTACAGTCGTCTCCTTTCCTAAGAGAGATACCCTTAGCAGCTCCGGCTCCTGATCTGCCCAGGAGGCAGACTGTGTTGGTTTAGTTACGCTACAAGGCTTCTGCTCCTGCCCTGCCTGTAACAGCCTACAGATTCCTGGTTCCCATCTGATTGAACAACTTCATTAAAATGTAATAAAAAGGAAGTGTGCCGGATGCACCCCAGGAGAGAGGAGGCAGGCATCAGAGTCCACTGCTTTGCTATAGAGCCTGTCCCCTTTCCCATCCTGCCTAAATGCCAGGGTAGGCTGTGGCCAGGGAACTTGGAGCTCCAGTGTTGGGTGGGTCTGGAGACTCTCGAAGGTTGTTCATATTGATGATGTGGAACCGCAGTTTACACCCGGTCTAGAGAGGACAACTGAGCTACCCACAGCTACCTAGTGTGAGACGTTAGCAGAAACAGGGTAAGTCTTGGACCTAGGATCCAGTATCCTCTAGGTGGGAGAAAAAATTGTTTGAAAACACTGAGATCCTTTTTCTGGAGGAACACACCCCCCGGGGCCTCTGATTTGTTTGTTCTTTTTTTTTTTTTATTTTGTTTTTGTCACTGCTTTATGGAGACATAATTCACACACAATAATTCATTCATGTTAAGTGTATAATTCAACGGGTTTAGTTAATACCCACAGAATTAAATAGCCATCATCATTTTAGAATATTTTCCTTACTCCAGAAAGAAACCCAGTGCTGGTCAGCCATGGCCCTGAGTCTCCCCATTCCTCCCAGCCCCAGGCAAACCAATGTACAGATGTACTCTGCCTCTGTACATCTGCCTATTCTGGACATTTCACATAAATGGAATCGTATATGTCTCCACTCGAGACTGGCTTCTTTAATTTGGCATACGTGTTCAGGATTGATTCATGTTATAGAACCTATCAGCACTTCATTCCTTTTTATGGCCAAATAATATTCCATCACGTGTATATACCAAATTTAAAAAATTATACCTATTGGCTGGGCATGGCGGCTCAACCCTATAATCATTCTAGCACTCTGGGAGGCTGAGGCAAGTGGGTTTCTTGAGCTTGGGAGTTAGAGACCAGCCTGAGCAAGAGCAAGACCCCATCTCTACTAAAAATAGAAAAACTAGCTGGGGGTAGTGGCGGTGCCTGTAGTCCCAACTGCTTGGGAGGCTGAGGCAAGAGGATCATCTGAGCCCAAGCGTTTGAAGTTGCCGTGAGGTACAATGATGCCACAGCACTCTGCCAAGGACAACAAAGTGAGACTCTGTCTCAAAACAATTATATATACATATGTAAACCATACAACATAATATCTTGATACACCACATTTTGTTAATTCATTCTTAAGTCAATGGACATTTGGGTTGTGTCCACCTTTTCTATAGTGTATAATGCTATCGTCACCTTTTATGCAGATTTTGTGTGGATGTGTTTTTAATTCTCTATTTGTTCCTGCATCTCATTAAGTGTACCAGTAAGGCTACTAGTGAAGGTCTTTCAGCATTATTTCATACGTTGACTCACAGAAACATAGTAAAGAGGACAAGAAGTCGAATGAAGAAAGAGGCACAGAGAAGCTGATTATTCTGCCTGGTCACAACCCTAAGTGCAGCTAGCTACAAAGGAGTAAGCCGGAGCTGGTATTCATGATGATTAGCTAACAAAACTTTTATAATTTTAGGAAAAAATACATCAAGGAATTTTTGCTTGCGATGCAGGAGAGGAAGATTGAAAAATAATACACACACATTCACACTATCGTTTTTAACTTGATAAGGCTCTTTCTTCGCTACTATCTGCCTGATGTCTTCTAATTCTCCAGTGAGTACCATGACCTCCAGCAGAAGTAGATTCTCACTCCCCTTTACCCTTACCAAGGAGAGTGGCATCTCTGTAGGGAGTTTTGGAGCTTCAGAAATTGGGGGCTCCTTAAAGAACAACTCTTGTCACTGGTGCAGCTCTCAGAGCTCTGTGGGTGGGCAGCATGGAGCTACCCTGAGCTCTCATACAGCCCAGACACCCTGGTCTGCTCGTCTTCTGTCTCCAGGTGTGTGTGCGAGGCTGAAAGGCTGAGATTGCTCTGAACACCAAGTAATTGGACTGTATGAAATTGCCAACATTCATTCATTTTTGACCTATGAAAGTGGCAATTTCTTGTGGCTAATGAGACTCGACCTTCCATTCTCTGACATCCCCGTCTTTCCTAACAGCTGCCCAGAACCTGTCCTCTGGGAAGCTGTTCTGCCCCTCCAACCCGGCTGGTCTTCCTCACTCAACCTTCTGGAGAAGCAAGAGAGTGCTGGTTTGGGAGTCAGAAGGCCTAGGTTTGGGCCCTGGCTCCCTGCTTGCTGCCTGTTTCCATACAGTCTCCTCGCCTCTAACTTGCCCCCTCCATGCCCTCTGTGAGCACAGATCTGCTCCAGCCACCCTTGACTTCAAATCTTCCAGTGACTTCCTATCACCTAGTACATAGAAGGAACAGACTCTTCAGTCTGATCAGAAGACAATGTTGGCTTCTGAACCTTGCTTACATTTTGTGCCAGCCTAACTTCTTGTAGTCCCTGTAGGCACCTGTGCTCACACTTGCTTTTCCTCTACCTGGTAGACTTGGGCATCTCTTCCCTCAGCTATCTCCAAGTTACCTTTCAAGATCCCCTTCCAGGAGTCGTCCCTGGGCCTCTGAGCTTTTAGCAGCACTTCCTCTCTGCTCCCATTTCCTTGTGCTTCTGTCCTCCCTAGCATTCATCATTTGCATTTTATTTATTTTATTTTTAATTGACAAATAATAATTGTACATAGTCATGGTCCATATAGTGATATTTTGATACATGTAATGTACAGTGATCAGATCAGGATAATCAGCATATCCATCATCTCAAACATTTATCATTTCTTTGAATTGGATATATTCAGTATTCTCCTTCTAGCTATTTGAAGCTAGATGCTACATTCTTGTTTACTATAGTCATCCTACAGTGGCAAAGTACGCTAGAATTTGTTCCTGCCACCTAGTTGTACTTTTTATACTTTAACAAATCTCTCCCTATTCCTCCCTTCTCTGCCCAGCCTCTAGGATCGTCTATTCCATCATCTGTCTCTGTATCCCTCTCTAGACTGTGGGCTCCTGAAAATATCATCTAATTCATCTTTCCTCTCTGTTTCCAGTAAAGGAAGAGTCAGGAAATCCCTCTTTAACAGAACCAAGCAAGAACAGAATGGCACTGTCCATGACTCAGTTTCCTTGTTTACTGGAAATGGTTCAGAAACTTAGATCTTGCCCTTGACCTTCTCTAAGCCTCACTTGCCTCTCATGAACAGGAGGTAGGTTTAAGAGATCTTCAATCTCTATGGTCTAAGAAACTGGGATGTTAATCCCTACTCTTCCAGAGCCAGGCACATGGATTCTACGTGAGATAGCTTAAATGCAAGATTCCACAGTATTCTGAGGATGAGTTTTGTTTGTTTGTTTAACTTCATTTTTTAAGAAAAATCCAGCTGGTGTTTGCAGAGCACCTACTAAGTGTACCGTGGCAGGTACACGATTATAAATATCAGCTTCCCTGAATTTGGCGTGACTGTTGCCTTCCCTGCCAGTCTAGAAGGACGTGCCCAACTCCTGCCGCTTTAGCTGCTCACTCCCGCCAGGATCCGGGGACAGATGCTTTGGGCGAGGCTGGGGCATATCCCCAGGTTTGTCGCTGCCCACCCAGCTCACGTCCAGAGCTGAGCCAGCGGAGGTTGGCCAAGCAGGACCTCAGCCCGGGCGCCCTCTGGCGGCCGCACGCGGAAGCTACGGCCCAGTCGCAGCTGGAGCGAGGAGGAGGAGGGATGGGGGAGGAGGAGGCGCGGGCAGGGGAGGAGAGGAAAAAGTTGCGCTGGGAAGTTTGGAAAGTTGGGAAGTGGCTGCTGCGGGCTTCGCCTCCCTCCGCGCGTGTGTAGGGAGCAAGCGAGGGAGCAAGAGAAGAGAGAGCGAGCGCCTGCCATGCCCATCAGACCCCGCCTCGCCGCGCCCCAGCGCGGAGCTCGCCCCGACTCCCAGCGGCCCGGCCCGGCCCGGCGCGGCCCGGCGCGGACCCGGCCCCCCGCCCCCCGCGCCGGGTCCTCCCCTCCCCCCGCCCCGGCGGCCCCAGCCCCCCGCCCGGCCCGGCTCCGCGCCGCTCTCCCGCCCTCTTCTCTCCCTCCTTCCCGGCCGCGGAGCAGCATGGCGGAGCCCGGGCAGCGGCCGCGCGGCCGCCCGCCACCCATCTGAGCCGGACTCGGGGGCAGCTGGGCGCCCCAGACCCGACCCCCACCCCTGCCGCGCCCTCCGCCGCACTTGTCCCACTGCGCGCCCCCTGGAGCGCCGCGCACCCCTGGGACTCTTGCGCGCCCCGGGTGCCCAGCATAATTCCGAGACCCCAGCGTACCCCGCGATCTCGGTTCTGCCCCAGGAACCTCGCACGCCCCTGGACCCCAACGCAACCCCGGGACCTTCGCGCACCCCAGGACCCCTGCACGGTCCCAGAAGTCCCGGGCTTGGCCAACCGGGCTGAGCGCCCTGGTGAGGCGCCCCGCCCCAGAGGGTCCCCCTCTTCTAACAGACGGAGCCCCGCCCCAGAGAAACCCCCAGGTCCGGCAGGGACATTCAGCCACGCCCCAGAGGGCTTCCAGCATCCCGCGGCTGGAGCCCTGCGCTCCAGAGGAAACTCGGTGCCCAGCTGGTGGCTGCCAGCCCCGCCGAGGGGGCGCCGCCCAGGAGACTCCCCCGCGCCCCGCGGGCCCCGGCAGGATGAACGCCGCCCTGGCGGGGCCGCTACTCGCCGCCCTCCTCGCCACCGCCCGCGCCCGCCCGCAGCCCCTGGACGGAGGACAGTGCCGGCCGCCCGGATCGGTGAGCGAGCGTCTGCCCTGCCACTCTCCCGCCCGCTTGGGCACTCCAGCCCATGGGCACGATGGTTGGGTCCTGCCTTCTGCACCCAGTTCAGCCCACCCGCTCTGCTTACGCCCGCTGGGCTCAGCCTCGGGCGCCCTTCCCTGGCTTCTGACTGCCCGGCTCCTGCAGCGAGGTGGGGCACTCCCTCTCTCCTGCCCCTTCTCCACGCTGCCGCTCTGGGGCTGTCCTCTTGACTTTTGGTCCTGCTTAGAGGTTTCCTCGCTCTGTGCCTCTTCTTGACACTCTTCTTTCTCATTTGTACCCCCATCTTTACCCTTCTGGTCGCTCTGTCCACTCCTACGTTCTTTGCCCTTCTCTTCTATAACTTCCATCTGGCCCTCTTCCTCTGGGTTCGCACCTCTGGCCCCTCCCAGTTTCCCTTCTCTCTTCCTGCCCTTCTCCTCTGCCCTGAGGCAAACTTTCTCCTGGTGCTGGTGCCCGCTTCTCTCTCCCTCTGCAGCCCAGGCCCCAGCACCTATTCTCCCAAGTGCCCCTACTTCGTGAGAAGGGACAGTAATTCAAGGTGGAAGAGGCAATGCCAGAATATGCTGAGCTACTACTTTCTTGGGGCGTCCAGTAATTAATTACTGATTCTAATTTTCTTTCCAGAGCTAAGAATCCCTTGATTTCCTTAAGTATCCTTCTCTCTGAGTGAATATTAATGCGTGGATGATGGCCCTGATTTGGAGGCCAGGAGACCAGGAAACAGTGTTATAGGGTCCTGCTGTCCTAAGTGTGCTCCGGGTTAGCAGGGAATTAGATGACCTTGGGCAAGGTGCACCTCCAGGGCCTGCCTTGTGTAGAAACAGGGAGCTCATTGGCTGGCTGGACACTCTGTCTCCATTATGCTAGGATTTACAGTTTGGGGTTATTAGTAAAGTAAGGTACTATTCCCCTATAGCTGCCCACCCATGCCAACATATACTTTTCATTTGTGCCAGAATCAGATAGAAAAATGTTAGGAGTTGATCTAAAGCTTGCAAGTGGTGAGGGGCACTCCAGGGAGTTTTCTGGATGGAGAATGGCTTTGCCTAAGGGAACTGATAGTTCCCTTCTCAATCCCCTTACTCCCAGCCCTAGTCTGGCTATGGAAAAATGACCCTGTGTATATGCCCCTCCTTTACGGCATCCCCACGCACACATGCACATATTCATGTGGTTGGAGCTTGGGTCATAGAAAATGACGAGAGAACTGGGGCTGGAGACAAGTACGCACTTTTAGGTGAGGAGCCTGGAAAGCACCCAGAATATCTATGTTTCTTGGGACTATTGTAATAGAATCCTCTCCTCTCAGACCAGATACTGAGACTTGACCTGGCCTTGCAAGGCTTTAAAGCACTTTCTCATCTGTGGTCTCAGCTGGCAGAGCAAAGTAGTTGACATCTCAGACCTGCTTTCCAAAAAGAAAACCGTATCCACCTTGATGAATGGGAAGTAGCTGTTTAAATGGCTGTGCTATTTTTAATAGGTGTTCTGCTTTCAAAGTGCTCTTGGCATGTATCTTCTAATGGTTGGATTTAAAAGTTATATGACTTCCTCCCTTCTTGCCAGAGCAGGGCTCTTGGTCCCCCTTTCCCCACCCTCCACATGAAACACCACCGGTGAAGGTTTGGCTTGGCCAAGAATGAATATTCTCAGGTGGTGTGGCAGTCCTTGGCACTCGCAGCAAAAGCTAATCATAATGAGAGCTTCTCTTCATTGCAGACTTCCTCAGTGCCCGGCACTGTTCTGAGGGCGATATACGTGTATCGTGTCTTTTAACCCTCCCCCAAACCCTTCCATCCTCATTTACAGATAAGGAAACTGAGTCTGTGAGATGTGAAGTCAGTCACTCCAGATCGTACATTTAAGACAGGGCAAAGCCAGGATTCAAATGTGGGTATCCAAGCTCCCACATGTGCAGGTCTCTGCCTCTCTTGCTTACCTCCCCCTGTAAGTCCTCTGTGCCAGCTGTGGCTCTCCCCTGCTGCCTTTAGCCTCACTGCCTTCCCTCTCCTCTCTTCCTGCAGCAGAGGGACTTGAACTCCTTCCTGTGGACTATTCGGCGTGACCCCCCAGCCTACCTGTTTGGCACTATCCATGTTCCCTATACCCGCGTCTGGGACTTCATCCCAGACAACTCCAAGGCAGCTTTCCAGGCCAGTGCCCGCGTCTACTTCGAGTTAGACCTGACAGACCCCTACACCATCTCTGCGCTGGCCAGCTGCCAGCTGCTGCCGCATGGAGAAAACCTACAGGACGTGCTGCCCCGCGAGCTCTACTGGCGCCTGAAGCGCCACCTGGACTACGTGAAGCTGATGATGCCCTCGTGGATGACACCTGCCCAGCGGGGCAAGGGGCTCTATGCTGACTACCTGTTCAATGCCATTGCGGGCAACTGGGAGCGCAAGAGGCCGGTGTGGGTGATGCTCATGGTGAACTCCCTCACAGAGACAGATGTGCGCTCCCGTGGCGTGCCCGTGCTGGACCTCTACCTGGCCCAGCAGGCTGAGAAGATGAGGAAAAGCACCGGGGCTGTGGAGCGCGTGGAGGAGCAGTGCCACCCGCTCAACGGCCTCAACTTCTCCCAGGTAGGCACGCAGTGCCCTGGCCTGGAGCACCAGGCCCCGGGCACCTTGATTCTCATCTCTGTTTTTCCTGCTCTAGCAGGCAGCCAGAACCAGATCTTTGCCCCAGAAGGAGAGGTTCTTTCAAGCTGTGGGACAGTGTTCTGGCTGCTTTGGTGGGAAAACCAGTGTACGTTAGCTTTTGGGGAAGGAGTTTGGGTGTTTGCTTTCATTTCAGCCACGTTATGTGTCCGGGATATACACTCCCCACCTGCTGTGCTTGCCTGAGCAGAAAGAATTTCCGTCGGAGCATCAGAGTGATCAAAAACAAAAAGAGGGGGCCACTGGTTTGCATCAGGCCTTCCTGAGGCCCTGGAGGCTGTCTTGGAGCTGGTGTGTGGACAGTGCTGTGGCAGTGTGCATGTGTGGAGGGAGCAAGGGGCAGGCCTGGCTCCTGGGGCTGGGCAGGCAGGTGGCTTGCTTGGCTTCCACGGAGCACTGGTTTGCTGTTTGAAGTTAAGCACCCCCGGATTCCCTGGGTCTGTGCAAAGCTTTGTGCGCCCCTGCCCCCAGACTGCCTCCCTAAGGCTGAAAGTCAGCCAGGAGAGTTGTGGGGTTAATAATTCCAGAGAAGTGTGTTTGTTTAAAGGTTGACAGTTCTGATTTCTGAACCTTGGGAGTTGAGGCCAGGAGAAAGGAGGGACTCAAGAGGTTTAAAGTCTCTAGCTGTCAGAGATCTGCTGTAGCAAAATGTCATTAAAAGCATGGGCAGAGGTCACTCGCTACTCACTGGCCCCAAACCTAACTGTGAGGCCATGGGAACAATGAGTCCACATGTGTGCCTTGAGAACCAGGCTGTCAGTCCTGGGATGGGAACTCTTGCCAGGAGACCCCAAGATGGGACTTGAGCTGATACCCTGAGTGAGGCATTGCCCAGAGATGCACTTCTGATTAGGGGGGACAGCCCCATAAAAGGGCTGGGCCGGAAGAAACCCTACCCCTGGAATCAGACCTGCTTGCTGTTCCTGGGATGTTGCAAGCTCTTCACCAGGGAAACAGCAGCAGAAACTGATCCCCCTTCCGAGATCTCTGGCCTTTGTTTTTCCAGGGGAAATGCAATATCGTCCCTGGGGAGGTAAGAAGCCAGATTGATTTGCCGGCCAAATGAAAGGCGGGTTTGTCGGTTCTCCTGCTGGCTCTCCCATAATTGTGGAGTCCTTACCCAGAGGGCCCCAGTGGCAGGAATATTGGGGCAGTTAGTCACGCCCCGCAGGGTTCTGACTACGCCTGACTCCTTCTCCACGGGGGAAAATCCTGTGTATTCTCTGGCCCAGTGCTGATTCCTCTGAACATAGCGGCTTTCTCCGTCTGAAGTGACTTTTCCCTTGCCAACTTCGGGAGCTGATATTATCTGTGTCGGGCGCCCCTGTGCTCACCACCCATCTCATTTTGGAGGCAGGTTTGTGGGAGGCCTCTCTGTTCAGAGGCCTGTGTCTGGCCTCGATATCTTTTTTAGGTTGGGGAGATGGGGAATCCACTATAACTCTCAACACCCTCTTTGTACCAACCACAGAGGAATCCCGACAAGGGCTGAGGAGAGCACACACACTCTCTGGTTAAACAGCCCCTGGCTTTAATCTGTCTCCCTTAAAACAACAAAACTATCTTTCTTCAGGGTCTGGAAATACTGCTGTTCAACCAAATGACGACTTTGGTAGGCTGAAAACATTTGCTGGAAAGTGTGTGAGGTATGTTTTAGGAAAAGTTCTTGAGAGCCATTCATCGGCCAGCAAGGAGGCTGCTGACAGTCCTGAAGCCCACGTTTGGAGATCAAACAGACTCTGATTTCTGTTTCAAAAATGCACCCACCCTGTCGCCAGCTTGGGCCCACTCTTAAAACTGTTCTTGGGTCCAGCTCCTGGAAAGGGCTCCAGATAGCAAGTCCAGAACAAAAGAAAATAGGACTCCTCTTAGCTTCCTAATCTACACACCCATCACCACCTGCCAGAGTGTCTGACCATGCCAATTTGTCCCTTTATCGTTTTTGGAGTGAAGTGATGAAATCTCTCCTCCATCCCCTTGGGCAGCCTTGCCCTAACTGGGAAGGGTAGCTTCTGGAGCCTGGGCAGATGGGGTTGTTATGGACCCCCAAACTCAAAGTCAGAAATGCAATAGTCTTCTCAGTAAAATTGCATGCACGCGTGCACAGTTTGATATGAACATCTGTGATGCATTATTGTACCGAAATATCTGTTAAGTGCATCAGATTTTTATTTTTTCTTTCTTTGCAGCATTAGTGTTATTGCAAAATATTTGGGGGGGGCAGTGAGAAAAGAAGGTGGGAAAAAATAAGGCTTAAAAGGGTGACTTTTTGTTAAGGTCTGAGAGTTTAGTTTAATGTTGGTATTTTTTAAATTTACATATATATGTGTGTGTGTATATTCTGGGAAGAAATATCATATTTTTGCTCATTAAGTGTAGAAAGCAGGCTTAAGTTTGGGACTTTGTGGGCCGGAGGAACCCCTGAAGAAGCTTCTCTCCCCTTACACAGCTTAGAAGATCAGATCTATTGTTAGGTTTTGGTCTTTGATGTCAACATGAACTGAGGGTGCTAGAACCAACATCAGCCTGATTTTGCTGTGTGACTGTGGGCAAGTCAGTTCCTCTCTCTGGGCCCTGTTTTCTCTGTCTGAGAAATGAGACCCCAGGATTAGGATATCTGGCAAGCTCCTTTCAGCCCTAACACACTCCATAGGACGGTTTTAATCAATCCCATATGCCAGGCACCCTATAGGCGGCTCCACGTGCTTTTCCACTTTGTTGAATTCTCACAGCAACTCCATGGCTTTCTAAGGTGAGTATGTTAAATGACTTGCCCAAGGTCACATGGCAGAGTACTATACAAAGGATGTGCTCTCTCTGCCACCCCATGCTGTTCCTCTAGACTTCCTCAGTCAAGGTATTTGTTAACCTCTTGTAATTCTTTGAGTTCTTTCTTTTGTTTCTGTCTCCTCTCTAGGACTTGAGGGCTTAAAACATGTAATTCTTGGAGAATTGATACTTGTAGAGAAATTATTTCCTTTGGCTATGAGGCTAGAGTGGGTGTGGAGAAGGCAATTCCTCCGCAGGTTTTCCTGATGTGTTGCAGATAGCTCAGCATAGTGGGCTGGAGATAGGAGTCTTGTTTCCAGGTTTGAATCCCAGCATGGAGACTAAAACCAGTGACCTGGATATTATCTTGGCAAGACTTGGTATCTTCATCTATCTAATGGGGCAATAGATATTGGGCTTTCAAAGTTGAGCTGGTTTCGTGAGCACATGAGAAGATACTACCTGTCAGAGGTTGTTGAGAAGGTAAAATGAGTACATATTAGTTCTGTGCTTGGCAAAGAGACTGGGCCAGCTCCAGGGCAGAGGAAGAGGAAGGCCATGTGGCAAACAGCCATGCCCTTCTCCCAGCAGCTGCATGCATTGTTCATCCTTTGTTAAACACAGTAAAGCTGGGGTGTTTGGGGGGGGGGTGCTGAGTCTCTGCCCTCGGTGGTTTGGGGATGCCTAAACTTTGAGTCTAGATCTTATGGCAAGCTTGAGATCTGCAGCTCTGCCTGCTGCCTCCAGGGACTGGTACTGATTGGAGTCCTGTCTTCCCCTAGGGGGCCTATGTCTTCCCCTATGAGAAGATCTCAGAGTTCTGTGGACAAGGACCCTGCCTTTCTGTACTGTGCCAGCAAACACACTGGCATGATCCATCCAGTGCATGTAGTTCCTGAACACTAGAGCATGCCTGCCACATTCTTCAGGTCTCTCACTAGGGAGTTAGAAACCACAAAAACCATTTATTGAGCTTTGTCTTTGTACAGGGTGCTGCATTAGACCTTGTAAGTACATTATCTCTAATCCTTATAGAGAGTCTAAAAGGTTTACTATTGTATTTATTATGAAGGTAATAAATTGATATTTGAAAAGGTTAAGTCATTTGACTGTGATTACACAAACAGGCCAGG
Source organism: Otolemur garnettii (assembly GCF_000181295.1). Taxonomy (NCBI): domain Eukaryota; kingdom Metazoa; phylum Chordata; class Mammalia; order Primates; family Galagidae; genus Otolemur; species Otolemur garnettii. Next base: position 2,144,144 of record NW_003852605.1, on the reverse strand, counting down.
TGGATTCAGGATTCAAACTCAGGTGTGTCCATTACCAAAGCCTGTGCTTTTTAAGCATCTTCAAGATGAATTGATTTTAATAGTCAGGTGACATTTCTGGTGACGTGTGTGTATGTTGGAGTGGGAGTAGATTACCATTTCTTGCTGAAAAATGTGTGAGAGGGAGAGAAGGAATATGAATTGAAACAGATCTTCTCCCTGGCTTATAAATTGGATCTGAAGATGATTCTAAAATAGGAGTCCCCAAAGACGTTCTGGGTACCAGCTGCCTCCTTGGAATGTGACTCCAGCTTTCTGAGGGTCCACTCTGAAGACACTCTCTACCTCCAATATAGGATAAGCCCTCACCATTGTATAAAGAAAGGTCTCCTTGCTTCATGGTCAGAGCTTCTATATCTTCATCCTGGGGGGGCCAGCAGGTATGAGCAAGTGCTTAGTAGATATTTGGAGAATGAATGAATTAAGGAGCAAATGGTCAGAAACCATCATATGACCATCTCTAATTCCCTTCCACCATCCAGCATTATTAAAAGAATGAATATATGAATAAAGATTGCATAAGCCACAGTAAGAATCCTTTCTTAAACTGCAGTAGCCCCATGAGTTCCTACAAGGACACAAAATGTCAAAACTATCACATGACCAAATGTCAAAATCATTCATCTGAGCTGCTACAACAAAATACCTTATACTGGGTATATTTATAAATAGCAGAAATTTATGGCTCACTGTTCTGGAGACTGGGAAGTCCAAGGTCAAGATACTAGCGGATTTGATGAAGGCTTGTTCCTCATACATGGCACTTTTTATATGTCTTCACGTGACAGAAGGGCAAATGGGCTTCATCGGGCCTCATTTATTTATTTATTTATTTATTTATTTTGAGACAGAGCCTCAAGCTGTCCCCCTGGGTAGAGTGCCATGGCATCACAGCTCACAGCAACCTCCAACTCCTGGGCTCAAGCGAGTCTCCTGCCTCCGCCTCCCAAGTAGCTGGGACCACAGGCGCCCACCACAACACCCGGCTAGGTTGCAGCCGTCATTGTTGTTTGGCGGGTCCGGGCTGGGGATTCGAACCCGCCACCTTAGGTGTACGTGGCTGGCGCCTTAGCCGGTTGAGCTATAGGTGCCGAGCCCATCGGGCCTCATTTATAGGGGTCCTAATTCCATTCATGCAGTCAGAACCCTCATGATTTAATCAACTCCCAGGGACCCCCACCTCTTCATACATAATAAGTTTGGAGGGATACATACATTCAGACCGGAGCATGCGTGGTTAACTTGAAAGCAGGCTCCAATTCTGACTCCATTACTACCTTGCCTGTGACTTTAGGCCAGTCATTTCTTAGCCTAAGGCATTCCCTTTATCCCGTGAGATCATTGGGCTTGGCGAGTTCCAGTGCTGACCTGGTTCTGACAGCTATGATGCTTATCTTCCCCCCCCATCCCCCTATTTCAGAGGGCTTGGGCCAGCCCTGAGAGTTTGAGCCTGAGTTATCTACATTTGGGAGGGGCTGGCAGGCTTGTCTTTGGCAGCTACTGCTGATACCTGCTTATCTGGAAGCTGCTGGTTCTGCCAGCAGTTGGGTGATCCTGCTGCCAGTGTGCAAAGGCAGAGAGCCCCAGCCTATCATGGCACAGTCTGCTGGACACCTGCCCAGCTCTGGGTCCTCTCCCTCACTCACCTCCTCACACATTCAACCAGAGTGCCTTATTGTGTTGTGTCAGTGCAGGACTGGGAACAGAGACCGGGCAGTGGCCTCATTTTTGCCTGCAGAGTGAGCATTGCTTTGAAAGGTGGATCTTATTAGTGCATGAGATCTTGCAGCTCAGGGAATGGGGGCACAGAGTGCCTGAATGTTAGCCTCTCCTGAGTCCAGGTTCTCCACGCTTAGAGACCCTATTCTTCCTTTTTTTAACTCTTGTACTCTTCCCACCTTTCAGAACCATTCTCTAATTTCCTGTTGTCTAAGAATGGCCGTTCTTGAGTCCTCCAGCTCCGTTGGGGCCTCTGTGGCAGCCCTAAAGCCCACAGCATTAGACGATCTGTGTGCCTGCCTCAGAGTGGAGGCAGCAAGCAGTCCCCCAAGGCAGCTGGACACCCCAGGCCATGCTAAAGCTTCTTTTCCCAGAGTCAGTCACAGAGCAAGAGCTCCTCAGTTGTCTGCACCATGTAACTCCAGAAGCCAGACTGAAACACCTTACCCCTCTCCTTCTGCCACCTGCCACACCCACTGTGTCTCCCACAGAACCCTCTCTTTGGGAGTTGCTTAGCAAATGTCTGTCATACGGTGAGGATGTTTCTTGGGTAACCCCCTAGCAGTGATGTCTAGGATGTGTATATACTGAGATTCTTTTTGTGCCCAGCTGGCTGTTTGTGAAGAGCCCCTGTAGGCCTGGTAAGCCCTGTCCATTCCCTGTGTATGACCTGGGACATTCAAACCTTAATGTATTCTCTGGATGCGGGGGGAGGAAGGAAGGAAGGGGGGGGGGGGGGGGGGGGGGGGGGGCGAGGAGGACTCAGAAGCAGAAGCACAGCATGGCTTAGGCACCTCTGTCAAAGGAGAATGAGGCCCTAAAGCCGGAGATGACTGAGATGTCATGAAATTTTCTAGTCTCAGAAGTTCACAGCAAGAAAAATTCTAGCCTCAGAGAATCTCCAACCATAGGCCCAAACTCTGAGACTCGAGGAATCTAAGAATGGCAAAATCTTAGAACATTAGGCTCAGAGGCATCTTTGGACTCGAAGAATCTGCACATCATGAAACCCTAGCCTCTTAGCTTTGAAGAATTTTCAGCTCATAGACACAGACTTCTAAAATCTTACAGTTGGAAGGGACCAATTCCTGAGAACTTTCTGAAGCCCCATCTGCAAGCATGGTGTCTGATCTCCTTCCCTCACCGCCCCCTCCAGTCCCAAGCCAGAGAAAGAAAGCCTGACCGGCAAAGCACTTTCTGACGGAGATAAAGATGGGAGCGTGCCTTTGTTAATAGTTCCCATTTGGACATCTCTCAAAGCCAGGAAGAGGTCGCCTGGTAATGCAGCTTTCCTAGGGAGGAAACTGAAGAATGCCGGCAAACAGCCGCAGCCTGCCAGCCAGGCGGCTGGCGTTTCTTTCCCCTCGAGTTTGCTTCTAAATATTATCCACTTCACTCCCTTTTATCTCCCATCACTGGCTCTGTCCGCCCACTTAATCCACAGGCAGCCGGTGGCCCAGCCTTCAGTTCTGCTCAGCGGCTGCCAAGCCGTCTGGCCCAGCAGCTCCTCCAGGATCCGCAGGCTTTTAAATCTGTGCAAAGTATATCCGCTGGAACACAAAACTGTTGCCCCAAGCTTGGAAACACTGTTGCTTGTGCTAGGCTCCCTCCCTCTCCAGGAATTTCCTTCTTTTCTATTCTATTTCTGAATCCTGGGATTCTTCAAGGCTCAGCTCAAAGCTGTACTTCCTCCAGGAAGTCTTCCTAGAATCCTCCCAGGTCCACCATGCTCCGGGAGACTTAGTCAAAAGCTTTCCATAGTGACCTCAGCCACTTATATTATTTTTTTCCCTTGTGGGATTCTTTATGGCATTTTATGACATTCTTTCAGCGCTTGTATTATTTTACTTTTGTCCTGATTACTTAGGCAGTTTTTTCTTTCCTAATTCAAGCCTAGCTCAAAATGTGCTCACAACTGATTTCAAAATTAGGCTGAATGTGCTTCAGTTCTGAAGCTGGGGCTTTGTGGTATAGTCTGTGGTTGGGGTGTTGGCAGCTCTGGATGCTAAAAAGGGACCATGTCTTGTTCTCTTTATTCACAGAAACCTCTTGGGCTTTCCACCTGAGACATGTTAGTACTCTTTAGTACTGTTGCCAACCTGTTTGGTTGGGCCTTTGTAACATCCGCAGGTCCCTGTTGGATTTATTACTCTCCATCCTAAGATATTGCATTGTTTTCTCTTTTGTTATCTGTTTCGTTCAAGCAAAGGTATCTTTTCTTCTCTTTACTACTCAGAGCATACCCTATCCTCTCTATTGAATGCCACCCTCCAGTATTTTCATTTTAAAATGCTTGATTTTATCCTAGATTTTGGGCTTTCGTGATGCTGCGCTGCACAATCGCTCCCTCCCTCTCTCTCACATGCGAGCATCTCTCACATGCGATCCTTGCTCATGCCTCCATGCATTCACTATGCTGTTCTCTCTACCTGAGAGCCCCTTCCCAGTTTTTATTGTCTGGCTAATTCTTATTCCTCTGAATTGGTAAGGGTCCCTCAGGACTGTCCATGTTAAAAGCTTGGGCTCTTCAAATAATGCTGCATTGTAGCAAGACTTTTGTCATGGTCATCAGATTGGACTGTCCTCTATGCACTGATTGACCATAACTCAGTGGTTTGAGTTTAGCTGCAACAATGTGACTGGCTTTAGCACTGTGTGCTGAAGGGACTGGTGTGGTACCAGGAGGTATCAGGAGGTCATCAGATTAGGCCCATAAAGCTCTGGGCCTTGGGGCCATCTTTAAGGGACAGAGGTGACAGCGGAGGGCCTTGGGACATGGCAGTCTCTTGTATGTGCACCTGCTGCTGGATGCCCCTGACTGACTTAGGCAAGGTGGTTTCCTTGGGGGCTTTCAGATCAGCCCCTGACCTTTCCTTCCCCTGCAGACACTATATATATTCCCTGCCATGGGTGCTGAAACCTTATCACCCTTTCACTCCTGGGATTCGCCCTTTGCTTCCCATTGGGTCAGGAAGGGCAGCAGGAAGCATTAAAATTTACTTTTTTTTTTTTGCAGTTTTTGGCCAGGGTATGGGGCCTGTGCCCTACTCCTTTGAGCCACAAGTGCTGCCCCAAATTTACTGTTCCTTTTGCCCAAGCTAGAGTGCCATGGCGACAGCCTAGCTCACAGCAACCTCAAACTCCTAGGTTTAAGTGATCCTTCTGCATCAGCCTCCTGAGTAGCTAGGACTACAGGCACCTAACACAACACCTGGCTAATTTTTCTATTTTTAGTAGAGACAGATCTTGCCCAAGTTGGTATCGGACTCCTGAGCTCAAGCAGTTTTCCTGCCTCAGCCTCCTAGAATGCTAGGATTATAGGTGTGAGCCACTGTGCCTGGCTTGAAATTTAGTTTTCATTTGCTCTTACCTTGTGAGCCTGTGTTCTCTGTGTAAAGCTCCCTCCCACCTCCCATATTCAGATTCTCCCATCCTGACTGATTCTGCCTTCAAAGTCAGTCTTGAAATAAATTGACACATCACTGTGCAGACTCAGCTGAGGAATCTGCTCCACTGGAAAGGCACTGGCCTGTGGTGGCCCAGTGCTCCTTCAGAGTGGAGAAGCAACGCACTTTTTCCTTAACCTGGAGATACTTAGAAACTTGCCTGTGCTTCAGTTTCCTTATGTGTCAACTTCGTAGGATTGCTGTGATGATTAATTGATTAATGTAATGCACTATAGTACAATGCCAGGCACAAGTGCTCAGTAAATACGAACTCATAGTTATTTCATTTAAACAGTTGCATTATACAATTTATCAAGAAATGTTTTTTAGTTCCCGCTATGTGCCAGACACAGGGCGAGTGTTTGCTGGAGACGGCAAAGTGAGCAAGAATGACGATGCTGTTACCCAGATGCCCCTTTCTGGGTTTGGGGGGAGAACTGGCGGACGCCTTACTGTGCAGCGGGACAAATGTCGGAGGCTGTGGCAGGTCACACAATGTGTTGTGGGGGTGCGGTTTCCTCAGCCCCGAGAGATCTAGGAAGGCTTCATGGAGGAAGCCCAAGTGAAGTCCAGAACCGAAGGAGTAAAAAGCTAGCCAGGCAAAGGCTGCGGAGGTCTAGGCTTAGGGGAGTGGAGGCCCCCCACCTGGAGGCAGAGCGCAGGTGGTGCATCGAGGGATTGTCCGCGGTTCACATTCTCTTCTCTCTGCGAGGACTGCGGCTGGAAAGAGAGCAGGCTGAGTGAAACCTTCTGCTGGTGTCCGCCCACCTCCAGCTCAGCGCAGAGCTCCAGGGCGACCGTGGTGCCCGTGGTGCCCGTGGTGCCCGTGGTGCCGGTCACGCAGCTCCCTCCGTGTGGGGCGTGCTTGGGGCGCAGCCCGCAAGGCGGAGAGCTCGCCTCTCTGGACCGGTTCCCACAAGCACAAGTGCATGTTTTCTAAAACAGCAGCGGCGAAGTGGCAGCAGCGTGGGGGCCGCAGCGCGTGGGTCCTCACCTGCTTCTTGGCCAGGCGGCGGCACGGGTGGAGCCCAGGCGGGCACGCACCTCCGGCGAGATGCGTCCACGTTCCCGCGGAGGAGCCGGCAGCGGGGCGCCCGGCTAGCCCTGCCTGGGGAGCCACGGTACAAAGATGAAAGGCCAGGCTTCCCCCTCTTTCCTCTTCTTCTGTTTAAAGGATTTACCTCCTTCCTCCCTATTAAGGTTATTTAAAGTTTCCTGGCTAGTGTTATCTCCGGGGGACTTAATGCGCCTCCGTGGCCGTTGTTAGTAATTTAAGTCTTGGGTCCCTTTTGAAAGCCCCTTTTAGAGAGAAGGATGCAGGCGGAGAAAGCCTTTTGGAAATCTCTGTAGCTCATCTTTTAGCTTTAGATCACAGTTTCCCTTTCTTGAGCTGCTTGGCCTTGAATTTGAGAAAGGACAAAAGACTAATTGGAAATGATAATTCCAACATTTGCATCTAGCTTTGCAAATTTCGAGGCTTTTCTCCCCCCAAAAGGAGGCTAGACCTGTTTCCTGGGCCATTGGATTTTTTTTTTTTTTCCTCTAGCGTGGTTACAGAGTTCAGAAGGGGAGTAGATTTGCTTCTGGTCACTCAGATGCCAGGTGTTCAGAATCCCATTGGCCTGATCTCCAGCAGAGTGGCTATTGGATTATACATAGCACCATGCTCTGTATTGGGACTGAGATGCTGTGGGTGGATAAACTGAGGCGCTTTGGGATATCCTATGGTTAACAATGCTTGATCCTTGCGCTTGACCTTGACTGTGATGTTTACTTGACCCAGCACTACAGAACCCCCATGCTGAGGCCTGCTGGTGACCGTGCAGGTAATTTGTTGTCGTTGTTCTGCTTCCATCCGGATAGTTTTTTGAGGAGGGAGGTGAGGAAGGAATGCAGGCTTTTTGATGGCGATGGCTTTGCAAGCCATCTTGCAGCTTGTATATGATTTGGGCTCCTGGGGGTGGGAGTGAAAAGGACACTTCCTGGGGTAACGAGACTTACCAGTAGAGCCAACCAGATGGAGGGCATGGGGGGGCTTCCTGCCCTCCCTCTCACTTTATTCTTTCCCGTGGCTTTCCAGCCCCCAAGAAAGTCCTCATTATTTAGTGCCTATTATGCGCTCAGTCTTGGGTTTATCATAATAAATTCCTAAAACAATCCTGAAAGGTAAGCAGTATTTCCCCCATTTTGAGGAATTTAAGGCTAAGCGCTTTGATGGAGTGATGGAGCCGGGATTTCTACTCGGATCTTTTGATTCCTTAAGAAAGAAACTGGGCTGGAATTGGAAGCCCAGCTCCTCCACTTTGGCTGGATGACTGAGCATCTGTTTCCACATCTGAAAAACTCGGGCTCACAGTAGTATTTAGCCCCTGGGGTTGTTGTGAGGTGTAGATGAGGTAATACACATAAGCCACATAGCCGAGTGCCTAGCACACTGTTAAGTGGTAATGAATGTTAACTGTGGTGGCAGTTAAGAGGTGGTCATTTTAATTATTATTCTTGGCCCGTTTCTACAATGTCTGTGTCTTGAGGTGAAGCCCATCCCACACAAAAGATGGTTCTTGATCCTTTAGTTACCCACACACTGAGCACCATCCAGAGCAAGGCTGGGTTGCTGGTTGGCTTGCTTGGAGCTGTGTGGTCTGACCACCCAGAGCACCGCCATTCTTTCCTGACCATCTGCAGGGTATACTATATGACCGTATTCATAATTGGTTCGGCTTCCATGTGGCCTCCCACTGTTCCTTGGAGTGGGGATGCAGCAAAAGGAGGAATCAAAAAGTTTAGGCTGGAGCCCACAGCTTGAAGCCCATTTCTGCCATAAGTGAGATTCGAGACCTGGGGCTCATTGCTCTGAAAGTTCCTTGTCCTCCACTACTCTGCAGGTTAGATGTTAGTAACAGAAACTTGGATTTATTGGGAGAATCGAGTGAGATAAAGCCTGGAAGGACTTTACTAGCCACCAGGTGCTCTGTGCTCTTAGTATTATTATTAGGTGTGCGTGTGTTCTTAACGGCTCCTCTTCCTTTTCTTCCAAAGAGAAATGCCCTGTAAATACTTAGTGAATTGAATTGGTTGTTATTAAACTGTTCCTCTATTCACGTATTTATTCATCCACTTGCCAAGCACTGCTGGGAACTACACTGTGCCAGGCTCAGTTCCAGGTTCTTGGGGGAAGCTGGTGGGGAAGGGAGGGGTTGAAGAGACCTGAGACAGGTGCCTCATTGCAGTACCAAGAAAGATACTGAGTCTTTACAGGCACTGCCACACTTAATCTTCACAGTAATCTCTCAGGTATTTTCAGTCCCATTTCTCAGATGAAGAAACTGAGGCACAGAGAGGTAATTCACTTTCCTGGGGTCACACAGCCATTGGGTATGGGATCTAGAGTTGAAACTAAAAAAGTCTGTCTGCAGAGCCTGTGCTCTCAATGTCTGGATCTAATGAAAAGAGGGGATGTCACTCCCAGGAGACGGAGAAGCTGGGGAGGTGTGAAAGGTAAGGGGTTGGAAGGGCACAGGGGTAAGGAGTTGAGAGATTTCTGAGGTTTCCTTCTGAGCAAGCAGAGAGTGCGGTAGTCCACATGGCTGGCACTAGGGTGAGGAGGGGGTGTGAAAAGAGATGCTATGCTGGGAACTGAGAGCTGAAGCTGACCTTGGCAGGTGAAGGGATGGCAGGGATGGCTGAAGGCCCAGCAGATGTACAGGTGGCAAATTTGTGAACCGCACTAGTCTGGATGTCTGGAATGCTTCTCTGCAGAGCTCTCTAGTGTGGGAGTGGGAGTGGGAGTGGAGAATGTGATGGAAGACCACCCCCAGGTGCCAGCCCTGAGGAATCTCACCTCAGTCTCATTTTGCCGTAAGTAGCTAGACAGGTGTCAGTACCCATCATCCAATTCAAAGTGGCACTGTTGAGCACTGACTCTGAGCCCCCATGCCCATGGCAGCTGGGGCTTTGCAGAGGCTCAGGTCTGCAGCTCCTGTGGATGCTGCCAGATGATGAGCCTGCATCCCTACTGTCCGGGGGTTGGCTTTGCTGCTGCAGATGCTCAGTTGTACACAGTGGACAGGCCTCCCCTCCTTAGTAGAACCTGGCTTGGCTTTAGTATAACATCACCTGAGCTCAGTACTGAAAGACAAGTGGAATGTTCTCTAGGTTCGGGAGGGGCACCACGCAGGAGGAGACGCTGATAGTGATATTGATCCAGAGTGAGAGAATGTTTTTCACACTTCTCACACGTGGAGAACACTGGTGGGAGGCTGGGAAGACTAGAGAATTGGCCTAGGGCCACACCGGGCCACATCCTGGGGGCTTCACAAGTCCTGTTAAGAAGTTGGGGCATGACCCTGGGTGTATTGGGAGGCAGACATTGCCTCTACTTCTGTGTTCTGTAATTCAACATTTCATCTGGTAACTAATTGGCTCGTTCACTCATTCCTTCATCGGTCAAGCTGGAACACCTCGCCAGGCTTGCCTGTCCCTTCTGGAGTTTCCCCTTATCAGGTCCAGAATGCTCACAGTGCAGGGCCAGAGGAGAAGGCTCCCAGCTTTTGCAGCAGGAACTCGGAGTGTGTGTTTTCTCTTAGGAACTAGATCAGAAAAGTAGTCCAGTGACCAAATGAGACTAGAGCAGTTGTCTATTACAAGGTGTTTTGTGTGGAAGCCTGAGACCCTACCCACCATTGCTAACATAACTGCATTTCATGTGACTTATTTGATGGCTGGTCACAGAACAGGTGGGAGATTCCACCTGTTCAAAGTGGGGACGGAGTAAGACAGGTGGTTTCTGGAGAGCAGAGTGACAGTTTGTTACTGAATGCTCCCCAGCAGAAGTGGGGAATGGGAGGCCTTTGGTCTGTGAATTGGGCTGGGAGTCTGGCAGCATGAGCCAGGGCATGGCCCTCCCCTGGCTAAGCCCCCTTGGCGGGTGTGAGATTGTTTGGTAAACCATAAACCGCATCCCTGCTGCTGCAAAGCCACTTTCTAAGCTGGCTCTGACCTCACCAGAAAGTGGCATTTTAAATTTCATTGTCTTTTATATGTTTACACATCTGTCTCCTCCATTAGACTAAAATTCATTGAGGGCAGGAACCTCATCTAATGAATCTGGGGTTCCCTCAGGCCTGGCTCCAAGTACACGCTCAGGGATTCTATGTGTGGCTATAAAATTATCAGCCATAGTTTCAGGTCATCATGTGAGTGTCAGAGTGGAACACAGATAGTTCTGATAGTCTGAAACCCTGCCCCCATTGTGCCAAGATTTCTAGATGTTTGGTCCCAGAAAGTCAAGCTTCTCAACAGCCACCTGCATTTCCCACTGTGACCCCCAGGTGTTCTGGCTTTGGGTGGTCATGACCACAGACACCCTTCTCAGCCCTGTGCTCTGACCACCTCCTTGGGGGCCCATGGTATCTCACTGATCCTTCATTCCCGAGGGGGTTCTAAGGCTTTAAGGTCTAAGGTTGGACCATGCTATGGGAAGGAGCTGCTTCTCCTTGGATTAGAGGAGTCTTCCCAGCTCTTCCCCACAACTTTCTTCCTCACACTTCTGTGTTTTTTCCAGGGCAGGAATCAGAGCTTCTGTTTGCTCATCATTCTGTGATCCTCACACAATATAAATGAAAGCTGCTAAAACCAATAAATTCAAACCATGTGTGAGGCCCTGGGGAGAAGCTGGGACGTCAGAGGGCTGCAGTGTGAGGTGGCATCAGCTCTGACGGCACTGAACTGATTTGTATATGAGAAAAGTAAATATTCAAAGCCATAAACAGCCTTGGGTCTCTCATCATCTCTGGGATTCAAAGGCATTTAATAGGAACACACACTCTCTGTCTCATGTAAACAAAGCGAGATTCTCTGTGTGTGCTGACCTAAATTCTGCATTTTCATCTTTGGGAAAGCCAGCCAGTCATCTGAGTTGGGATACCGCAGGCAGTCTGGGCCTTTGTTGGGTTGCCTTGTTTCTGGTTTTGGCAGCTAGTCTAGCAGTTTTGCTTTGCACAGGGCTACCTCCTCATCTCCCCTTGATCTTTGAGCAATCCTAGTGGTTGTCTAGTCTGTTCATGCTACTATAACAAACTACCATAAACTGGGTAGCTTAAAAATAACAGAATTTTTTTTTTCACAGTTCTGGAGGCTGAGAAGTCCAAGATAAAGGTGCCAGCAGATTCAGTGCCTGGCGAGGGCCAGCTTTCAGGTTCACAGATGGTGCCTTTTCACTCTGCATTCACATGGCAGACGGGGAGAACTCTGGTCTTTCTAGTTCCTCATAAGAAGACTAACTGCATTCATGAGGTCTCCATCCTCATGACCTAATCACCTTCCCAAAGCCCCGCCTCGTATTACCATCACCTTGGAGATTGAGTTTCAACGTGTGGATTTTGGAGGGGGACACAAACTTGTGGGGCAGTTTTGTGAATGTACACAAATTATAGACATGCAGATCATAGCAATGATGAATACAGTGAGGTGGCCATTCACAACCTTGTGCAGATGAGGAACATGAAGCCCAGCGTTGTCAGTTGATTTGCCCAAGATCACAAATGCAGTCAGGACCAAACCGGGACATCTCCCTTCTCTTCTACTTTAGCGCCTTCTAGCTCTCATTTCCTCTTCCCATGAACGATACTTCTGTTCTCCCTGACTCAGAATCCCAGGGGCATCCTTAGCAACTTCTCCCACATTTCCTCTCCCCTCCAGTGTCTCCTGGAGCCTGTCCTCCTTCTTGGTTTCTGCGTCCTGTGTATTCAGGAAGAAGCCCCAGGAAGGAGCTAGGCAGTCTTAGGTTTGGGGTTCTGGTTTCTCTGCCCACCAACCGTATGATGTCGAGCAAGTTCCTTCTTTGAGCACCTCAGTTTTCTCATATGTAAAGCAGGGATAATAATACTGTCTTCTTACCACAGTTGAGAGGGTAAATCGACCTCAAGCATGTGAAAATGATCAGCCTGCTCAGTGACCGGTGGTTTGCTTCACTCACTTCCCATCAGCCCTAAACCCTTCAAGTGGCCTCCTAACTCATCCATTAAAAATAGATTAGCCCTTAAAACTGTATGGAACTGAACACACCATGCACACACTCACATCAAGGAGTGGCTATAAAACTGGTGAAGCCTGAATCACATCCGTGGATTGTTATCAACATCAATTTCAATTTCCTGGTTTTGATATTGTATTATACTAAGTCTGACAATTAAGTTTGTGAACTCGCCTTAGAAAAAATGCTACATACCAAATTGCTGAACATCACTATGGTTACCTTTGAAGTACTCCCCTTAGGAAGCTATGCACAGATGCCAGCATCTAGTTTGCCCTTCAGAGCAATTTTGGAACTCTTTTTCTGGAATGGCCATCAGAGCTGCCATCATATTACCCTTCATGTCCTCAATGTTATCAAAATGTCTTCCTTTCAATTTCCCGTATCTTTGGATAAAGAAAAAAGTCACTGGGGCCAGATCAGGTGAGTTAGAGAGGGTGTTCTCATACAGTTATTTGTTTATTGGTTAACACCTCCTTCACAGACAGTGCTGTGGGTGCCAGTGCATTGTTGTGATGCAAGAGTCATGAGTGGGCAAAAAGTTCAGGTTGTTTTCATCTAACTTTTTCACTCAGCACTTCCAAATAGTAAACTTGGTTAACTGTTTGTCCAGTTGGTACAAACTCATAATGAAACATCAAAAAAGATTAGCACATTGTTTTGGCTCTTGATTTGTACTGATGGAACTATTTTGGTCATGGAGAATTGGCTGACTTCCACTGTGCACTTTGATACTTTGTTTAAGGGTTGTATTGGTTCATCCATGTTTTATCACCGGTGATAACACAGCCCAAAACATCAGCTTGCCTCTCTAAAAGGTCTTGCAAACTTTGACTTTCCTTTTCCTTTTGTACCTTGGTGAACTCCTCAGCACCGTTTTTGCATATACCTGTTTCTTGTCAAAATTTTCAGTTAAGATTTCCCTGTTGTTTTATCAATGTTTACTTGGTCTGCTGTTCTTCACATAGTCAGCCAACAATTTTAATACACAGTTTCAACAAATTTTTGCAATGTTTTCGTCAGTGGCTCATTATTGCCCACCCTGACCTCTCTTCATCAGTGATGCTTTCTCTTCCCTCAGAAAAATGTTAATCCACTGCTGTTTTCTTCATGCCATTGTTTCCATAAACTTAGATTAACACATCCCTGGTTTCACTTCCACTCTTGCCAAGTTTAACAAGAAATTTAACATCTGTTTGTTCTAATTCAAGCTTCAACATTCTCACCATGGTGCATAAAAACACACAACAACAACAATGAACACCATTCATCTAGACACTGCCATACGCTGACATGAACACAGCTGTGAGACACTGATACACCAACGTATAACCTTACTGATCTGTTTGTACAGTGCTGCCAATGCAAACACACAGTGTGAAGTTCACACACTTAATTGTCAGGCCTCGTAGTTATCATTGGAGAGCTGGGTGAAGGGTATTACTTCTTACAACTACTTATGTGTCTACAATTATCTTAAAAACTTTAAAACAATGGATTAAGCTTCCCCACACCCTCGCTCATTCATTCTTCTGTGCTTTCTGCATGCCAGGTACTGCTGTAGCTACTAAGCAGGTGGCTGTGAACACAAAAGAAAAATAAATTTCTGCCTCTACCTCTTAGGTACTCAAGGGTAGTTTCCACTAACCACCCTCTCTAAAATTGCAAATCTCTCCCTTGAATTTAAAGTCCTTCTTACCTCACTTTTTCTTTCCTGGCACCTGCTGCCATCTGGGATTCTATAGATTTTGCTTCCTTACTGCTCTTCCCTTCACCACCACAATGTCAGCTCCATGAGGGCAGAGATTTTTTTTTTTTGAGACAGAGTCTAACTCTGTTGCCCTGGGTAGAGTACAGTGGTGTCATCACAACTCATAGCAACCTCAAACTCCTGGACTCAAGCAATCCTCCTGCCTCAGTCTTCCAAATAGCTGGGACTATAGAAGCATCGCCATGCCGGGCCAATTTTTATATTTTTAGTAGAGAGCAGGTCTCACTCTCTTGCTCAGGCTGGTCTCAAACTCTTGAGCTCAAGCAGCCCTCCTGCTTTGGCCTCCCAGAGTGCCTGGATCACAGTCACAAGCCGCACTACACCTGTCCAAGAGTAGAGATTGAGATTTTCGTCTGTGTTATCTTGTATCCTTAGCACCTAGAACAGGCCTGGCACATAGTAATTAATTAGTTAATGTTTGTTGAATGACTGAGAGGTGACAGACAAGGGACAAATACACAAATGATTTCAAAGAAGCCAGAGAAAGGTAAATGCTGACGGAAAGCTAAAAGGGGATGGGATTGGGAAGACAGTGAAGGCAATGTCATTTGATCTGGATTTTTTCTCCCAACCTTGAAGGCCTCCCAGTGTGTAAGGGCTAAAATCCTGGTTTCTTAGATTATAATATTGTCATTAATTCTCTCTTTCTTTCATTTATTCACCAGATACTGCCTTGAGCCAGTACTATGGTCAGTATCTTAGAGAGCAGGCATGGAAGTCTTCCTGCAGGAAGGGCCAGGCTGGACCTAAAATAGAAAGTAGGATACCCCCAGAGTCCAGAATCACCTGCAGATTAGAGCCATGGAGGGTTAGAGGGGTGCTGGAAAAGAGAGTTGGGAAGTTGAGCGGGAGGGCCAGAGCAGAAAAGGCCTTTCAGAACTTTAAGCTCCCTTGTTCATTCTTCCTTTTCATATATTACTTGCATTCTTGTCCTATCTCTCCTACCCACCTGAAAGCCTCCTGGGGGTAAGATCTTTTCTGCTTCACCTCAGCCTACAGGGTGCGTCTTCTCTGAACATCTGTGCACTTTGCAGTCTGTACTGTACCATTTGACCCTTGTAAGAGTCTTGTGTTTGACCAGGTTTGTGTTTGCCCACTTCAGGCAGGAGGAAGTTTGGGTGCACAGGAGACACTCAGCAGTGCTTGTGGCTGGTGCACTTGACAGAAATGAGAAACTTGATGCACCCTCACAGAGGGCAGGATTTGTTATTTTTGTCATTGACCCAACTCTTGTCTTGGAGAACCACTGGTCGTTCAGTTAGGGGTGGACCGATGTCTGCCTTTACCATGTTTCAAATGTGCAATGTAATGATGCAAATGGTATGACCCAGATGATGCTTGAGAAACTTCAGGGATTGTTAGGCCATTTTCTCACACCATGCTGCTGTCTGTGCTCTGCAAATTCCTATAAAACAACATGAAAACATCTGTGTGGCACTTACGGCTGCACATTCATTCACCTATCAAATGTGTTTTTAAAATAAATCAGATTCTAGAACAGTTTTTGACTGAACAGAGTTAATTGAGAAGATCATAGAGAGACCTCCTCATGGCCAGTTCCCCCATGAGCATCTTACGTTCTTATGATACATTTGCCATAATGAATGAATTAGTACTGATGCATTATTATTAACTAAAGTCTATACTCTGTACAGATTTTTCCAGTTCTTCCCCAATGTTCTTTTTCTGTTCCAGGATCTTATCTAGGATACTCTATCGCATTTAATGGTCATTCCTCCTTAGACTCCTCTTGGCTATGACAATTTCACAGACTGTCCTTGCTTTTGGTGACTTTGATGGTTTTAAGGAGCAGTGGTCAAATATTTGTCCCTCAGAGGGGATTTGCCTGATGTTTTTCTTATGGTTAGACTGGGACTATGTGTCTTTCATGGGAAGACCACAGAGGTAAAGTGCTGTTTTCATCACATCCTATCAGGGGTCCATGCTGCCTGCGTGGCCTGTCACTGTTCGTATTAACCTCGGCCACTCTGGATGAAGTAGTGCTGGTTAGGTCTCCACTATAAAGTTACCTTTCTTCTCCTTGAATCTTTTCTTTCCTTCTTTCTCTTTTTTTTTAGAGACAGAGTCCCACCTTATCACCCTCAGTAGAGTGCTATGGCGTCACAGCTCACAGCAGCCTCCAACTCCTGGGCTTAGGTGACTCTCCTACCCCAGCCTCCCAAGTAGCCGGGACTAGCAGGAGCCTGCTACAATGCCTGTGGCCATTCTTTTGTTGCAGTTGGGCTGGAGTTGAGCTGGAAGCCAGCGCCCTACCCACTGAGCCACAGGCGTCACCCAATCTTTTCATTTTGTACACCTTGGAAAGAAGTTGCTCTGAGCCCACTTCTTAGGAGTGGAGAGTTATGAACCTGATAGATATGTTTTGAATATTCATTATGTGTGGGGCACTGTTACCTGATGCTGAAAATGTCGTGGTGAACCAAATGGGAAAGATTCTTTTCCTGCATGGAACTTCCTTTTCTTTTCTTTTCTTGTGTATTTTTATTTATTTAATTAATTTATTTTTTGAGACAGAGTCTCGCTCTGGAGTTGAGTGTTGTAGTGTCATAGCTCACAGCAACCTCAAACTCTTGGGCTCAAGCAATCTTCCTGCCTCAGCCTCCCAAGTAGCTGGGACTCCAGGTGCCTGCCACAATGCACAGCTAGTTTTTCTACTTTTAGTAGAGATGGGGTCTCACTCTTGCTCAGGCTGGTCTCAGACTCCTGAGCTCAGGTGATCCTCCTGCCTCAGCCTCCTGGAGTGCTGGGATGACTGGCATGAGCTACCATGCTGGACCAGAACTTTGATTCTAGTGAGAATGTAACAATGAATAAGCAAGTAATTTTAGGGGGTGATAGAGGTATGATGACAAACAAAAAGTCCTAGGCCAGGGACCAGGGCATGGGCGGCTGCTTGGTTTCCTTGCAGTTTTGGATGAAGGTGTTTTCAGGGCTGAATCCAGAGAAGTAAGGAGGAGCCAGCCACAGATACCTGGAGAAAGTCCGCTCATGGGAAGAAACAATAGCACTTGCCAAGGCCCTGAGGCCTGTTTAAGGGATAGAGAGGAGGTACCTGAGCTATGCTTGCCTGGACAGTTTGGAGATGGAGCAGAGAGGAGGTAGAGTGAGAGCTCACTGGGCTACAGATCATGGGAAGGGGCTTGGGTTTCATTCCAGCAGTGGAAGCCGTTGGTTTGAATCAAGGGAAGAGTTAATTTACTACTTTATGTAAAGGATCACTTTGGCTGTGGTGTGCAGAATGGGCTGGGGCCAGGGTGGGAAAAGCTAGGAGGCCAGCATGGACACTGTTGGAATAGTCTGGGTGGGGTGGATGGGTGGCCCACGAGGAGCAGTGAGGTGGGTCTGACTCCCGTTTGGAGGTGGAGCTGACAACACACCTGACAGTGGCAGGTGGTGCTTGCACATTTTGATCCTTGGTGGGGCCGTTTACTAAGATTCGGGGAGGCTGCAGGAGGAACAGTCCAGAGGTAAAGGTGCCAGTCAGGCGTGGCTCATCAGAGATGTGCTGCTGGAATCCCATTTGCCCCCAGCACTGTCAGCAGCATCTTTGAGTTGTGTGACATACCTGGAAAGATTAGAATAATGTCCTTTTGTTGATTCAGGTGCTTGCTTCCTTTTGCCTCAGCAATCCACACTCTTGTTTAGGAGATACAGATGTCAAGTGTCTGGGCAGGGTATCCTGCATTGAAAGAGCACAGCAGGTGCCCTGGGGCCTGGACCGGGACTGCACTGGCTGCCTCAGACCTACATGCCGGCCACTGAGCAGGATACTTCTCCTAGTGTCCAGCCTGTAGGAATTTATTTTCTCCTGTTCTAGCTACCACTAAGTGAGCATGCATTGGTTTGTGTTGAATTACGTCTGCCAATGCGTATTTACTGAGCACCGGCTGTGTAATGCTGCCTCAGGCATGGGCTATGCCCCTGCTTAGGTGGGCAGATAAGGCACATGTAAGGCATTTGGGGTGTGTGTGTGTGTGTGTGTGGAGCATGTCTAGCAAAGAGGGCACAGCTGAGCATATGCAGTAGCCCATAGGAGAGCGAGCACGCATGCTCAGAGATCCCTGCAGGCATCAGAGAGACTTCCATGTGGTTCCTGGAGGAGAAGGAAGTACAACTGTGCACCTGAAGGGCATTGAGGGCACCCACGGTAGCCAGGGTTTCTGTTAGAGGATTAGAGAGAAAAAGCGTTGAAGAGGTAAAATTATGGACCTTTGACTAGCATGGGGGTTAAAATCAGGTGCTCGTCTTAGTTTGGGTTGCTATAATGATGTATGATAGACTGGGTGCTGCAAAACATTTTCCCGTGGTTCTAGAGGCCGGATGTCTGATATCAGAGTGCTGGTGCATGGCGGGCTTCTGTTGAGGGCCTTCTTCTGGGTATCCCATTGCTGTCTTCCAGTTGTGTTCCCATTGTGGAGGATACAGGGCTAGTTGGCTCTCTGGGGTCTCTTTCATATTCCATTCACAAGGGCTGTGCTCTCAGGACCTAACTGCCTCCCAAAGTCTCCATCTCCTAATACCAAAATCATCACCTGGGGTGTTAGGATGTCAACATATAAAATTGGGGCCAAGGTGGGTGCGGGGGCAAAAACATTCAGTCCATAACTGTGCTGAAAAACAACTTGCTGAGTGGGTGAATGATTGGAAGGTAGGTAGATACCTCTGCCTGGAGGGCCACCAGTACCAGAATGAGGGGTTCAGTGGCTCCCACAGGCAGTGGGAAACCACCCCCGGGTATAGCCTGTGCACAAGAAAACTGGAAGAACCCAGATCCTGAAGAAAAACTTTTGAATTTATAGCCAGCATTTAACTTATTGTAATAATAATGATACTGCTAATAATCCCAGTCACTTTTGTAACTACTTCATTAGCGTATTTTTGCCAGAAGGCCTAGTTAGTTACAGGCTCGACCTGCGGTTGGAGGTTATGGGCTTATCTTGAGGTTTTGCTGCTTTCTTTCCTCACTGCTTCCTGCTGATAGTCTGTCTCACTGTTGGCTCTTTAATCTGTTTGTGCTCCATGAGACACCACAAAAGCACAGTCTTTGACAAGGTAAATATGCCAAATCCTTATTATAACATTTAATCACTTAGGAAGGTTTCACTCTGGGGTTGGGGTGGGGAGGGTGGTGGGAATGGAAAGAAAAGTCCAGATTGCTTTGATTAACTGCATTTTTCTTTCTGGGTGAATGGGAAGGCTTTGGTGGAAACCTAGTGTTTGAGGCTGTTTCCAGGAAAGAGAGAGAAAAGTGGGAAGATTCCGGAGCCTGGTCAGCAGTGTGTATGGAGCACCTACTGTGGGCATGGCACTGGGCTGGGGGATGGTTCTGGGGAGGCAGGAAGAACACACTTGTCTTCCTTCTAGAACGTCGGTTCAGTGTGGTGGCTCTTGCCTGTAATCCCAGCACTCCGGGAGGCCGAGGTGGGTGAATTGCCTGAGCTCAAGAGTTTGAGACTAGCCTGAGCAAGAGCAAGACCTATCTCTAAAAATAGCAGGGCATTGTGGCAGGCACTGTAGTCCTAGCTACTTGGGAGGTTGAAACAAGAGGATCACTTGAGCCCAAGAGTTTGAGGTTGCTGTGAGCTATGATGCCAGAGCACTCTGAGGGGTGGGGGACAACAAAGTGAGACTCTGTCTCAAAAAAATAGGGTGTAATGGAATGTCCCTGAGGGCAGGGACGACTTCACAGGGTGGGTGAGCCTTGGGGTGGTTTAGAGTAAAGCCATAGCTGACTAGTGCAGATGAGAAGGGCACCTCAGACAGGGGCTGGACCATAAAATGTGTAATGGAGGGAAAGAGGGAGTGAGGATGGAAGTGAGGCTGTGAGTATGGATTCCAGCTACATCTTAGAAAGTCTTAAATGTCACTGTAAGGAATTTGGCCATTTCCCAACAGATGGGGGAGTGGGAGGCATTGAAAATTGTTGAGTAAAGGAGGGATGAGATCCAAACCCAGCTATGGAAGGGTGAATTGGAACCTAAGTGCAAAATGGCTAAAATGAAGAGGGGACTAAAGGTCAAAAGATCTACTGGAAAGCAGCTATTTTCTCACCATCTTCCAGAACCTAGCACCCTGCTTTATTTAATAGGTCCTTCATAAATATTTGTTGAATGAATAAATACAGAACAACACTGTCTGGGTGCTTGACAATAAGGACTTAGACCATAAATTCCCAGGTAATTCACCTATTTGCCTACCCATTCACTCTCCAATGTTTGCTGAGCTCTTACATTGAATAAGTGCTTGAGTCTGGGAGTGGGCCTAGGTAGAGCTTACAGAGAGATCCATAGGATCTTTCAGCACACGTTTTGGAAAGGGGGTCACTGAACAAGGAAGTGAGGCCGGTGTGTGAGCGTGAGGAGTGGCAGAGTCACCACCTCAAGGCAGGGCCCGCTTTCTGCTCTTGATCATGAGGATGTGACAGGGAGAGCGTTGTCTTTGCTAGCTTCACCTGGGATTGGGACAATGTCACTTGTCCAATCACGGAACCCTTCTAGGTTTGTGAATTCTGACTGTTCGACATTTCCTTTATGGCCAAACTAACTGTCCAGACTTTTTAGGCTTTGCGTCCATGCCTTCATTCATTCCTCTGCCCTGGGCCAGTCCCTGAGGAAACACTGATAGTTTCTAGAGGAATGAATATAGTCCTGGGGTCCATAAGTCCCTGAAATACAACTTCCCGCACATCATGGACCTCTCCCAGCCTTTGTCCTCAGCTGTGAAATAGTTACTAAAAAGCTTCAAATCTCAGCTCTTCCCCTTGCTGGCTTGTGACCTTGAGTGACTCACCGCTTGACTGAGTCCCTGTGAAAGTTGTTTCATCCCCCCTGCATGTTGTGAAGGTCCTGGGAGATGGCATGTGGAAGAGAGGCTGAGTGTAAACTCTTAGAGAACATCAGGGAGTCCCCAGGACTGGTAGAGGTGAAGATCAAGCCCCAAGTCCAGCCTTACCTGGTAAGGATAAATGCGTCCCAGAGTCCCAGCCTACCTGAGCAGACACACCCAGTGCACATTTATTTGCACTGGCCCCAAGTCAGGACACATTAAATCCCTGCCTGTGGATTCACTTGGGAAAGAAAAACAAGCAAGCAAACAAAACCTCTGGTGTTTTGGTGGTGATAATAGTCTGGGCCCATTTCCTATGTTAACAAGTGCCTAATGGCAGTGGCTATAGGAAATCTGAGGTGGAGAGTGATTCTGGACTTAGTGGGATGTGGCCCGTAAGGCTCTGATGATGGGCCCAGAAGAAACCTCAGGAGGCGTGTGCTTGCCAGCACTGATGTCTTCCCTTAGGCTGCAGGATCACGGCCTGTACATTTCCTTAATTTGACAGGTTATTACTGAGAACTTGCTCTGTGGCTGGGAGTGTCCAGGGTACTGAGATTGAAACCTCCAAACAAAACCATGTTCAGGGCCCTTGTGTGGCTTTAGGTTCTAGTGAAGACAGGTGGCAAATAATAGCATAATAAGTAAACAAAACAGTAGGTTGGAAAGTAATGCGTGCCACAGACATAGGAGTAACACAGGGTGAAGAGCCTCTGAAGTCCCCACACCCCTGACTCCTGGAGCTAGTCTCGTCTGATGTAGTCGGGGCAGCTCCTGTGGACCCCTAGCAGCTCTAACTCTTGCTGGAACTTCTGTCCCAGGGCTCTCATACATGGTGAGTGGGTAAGGTGATTCAAAGGGGTGTGTTGTCTTGGACTATGTGTATGTGTATGTGTGTGTATGTGCACCTGGGTGCAATCCTGTGTCCCTGAACCCAAGATGAGTAACTTTGGATGTACCACTGTTTGGGATTAGCTGCCCAGACAACTAAGTTATTTTCTCTTTTTGGCAATTCATGCCTAAGGTCCTGGCCTTCTATCAGATGGCTTAGCAACTTGGGAACTTGGGTTGTGGCGGGAGCGAAACCACAGTTTTTGTCACAGGAGCAGTTCACAGCTCACCTTGTTGGGCTCTCTGTAGTGCAAGAGCAAATTAGAATGGAAAATACATATTCATGAGGAAGCATGCACCTGGGTTATGAACACGTACTTATCACAAGGCAGGGATGTTATTTATTTCAAATCAAATATTAAGATGCTAATTTAAACAGTTCTTATCTCTACGAAAGCAGGTAGTGTAAGTGTCTCCACTAGCTGATACTTTCATGCTATGTTCCAGTTACCATGGGAACCAATCAGCCAGGTGGTGCCCACCACATGCCCATCACTTCAGCACTGTGTGTTACAGTCATTAGTCTCCTCTGTCCTTGAAAACCTGCTGTATACTCTGAGATAACACACAGTGCACCTCATTTAGGCAACATCAGGGTAGAGTGAGCTCTTCCACCAAAATAAATTATCTAGACAATAAAATTGTAGCCACTAGGTATTGTGATGTTGTCTGACGCAACCGTGTGGATGGAAACCTCATAGATGTGTTTGTCATGGACAGCAGCCAACTCTTTAATCCGTTCACCTTTTTCTTGGAGACTCAGGGTCATCTGTAATTGCCCTGGACGCCACAAGATGAGGTGTTCAATAGTATTGCCTTTGCTCTGGACAACCCTAAGCTGCTGTTATTCCCTAGTGCCTGGGGATCTTTCTGATCATTTACCTATCTTCCTCATCAGAGTTAGGCAGAACATTTGGACTTCTTACTGGAGCCAGCATCCTGTGGAACATACTGGTTGTTTGAATCTTTTGTGAGCTAGGAAGCCAGAAAATCGGATTTAGTAAGAGAGAATTTGAAGCTAAACTAATTTCAGATGGAGATGCTGAGTCATATCTTCTAGGGGTCAAGTGCATGAGTGTGGTGTGGTGTTAATCTTACTGTTTAAACATGTGTTCTGGGTATGCTAGATAGAGGACTTCTGGATATGGGAAGTATTACCGTGTGCGTATGAGTGTACACACATGCCCACATGTGTTTATTCATGTACACGTGTGATACATGGATACATGTCGTAACTCAGTTAATCCAGCTTCTGAAGGGCCCTCTCTAGGCACAGGGGTCTAACATGTACTTTATGGGGTCTAATATGTACTTTATGGTCCTGCTTAGTGAATAAAAGCTTCCAGGAGGCCAATTTCAGCTCAGTAAAGGAAGAATGTGCTACCAGAGAAGTCCACTCTTAGAATAGCTGCCTTAGGGGCTCTGAGCTCCTGTCACAGGAGTGTGCCAGAGGAGACTGGGTCACCAGTCATGCAGGCACACAGTTAAGGGGATTTAAACACTGGTCAAGTGGCTGACTTTTTTTATTTTAATTCTGAAGATTTTTTCAACTTTATTGAAATATAATCAAAGTACACTAAACTATATATTTGAAAGGTTGACCTCAGTGATTTTTAAATTCTCTTTTTGAGGCTTGGCACCCATAGCACAGTGGTTATGGCACCGGCCACATGCATTGAGGCTGGTGAGGTGGAATCCATCCCAGGCCAGCTAACAAAAAATTGCTGGGTGATGTGGCAGGCACCTGTAGTCCCAGCTACCCAGGAGGCTGAGGCAAGAGAATCGCTTAAGCCCAAGCATTTGAAGTTGCTGTGAGCTGTGACATCATAGCACTCTACCGAGGATGACAAAATAAATAAATAAATAAATAAATAATAAAATCTCTTCTTGAGATTGGGCAAAGCTATATTATCCAAACTTAAATCTGCATGCCTACTGTATACATGCAGCCCTGGGTAGTACCCTCCTCCCAGGTGGGCCAGAATTACCAAGGTTTGCGCCAGGTGCTCACAGGCAGTCTGTATGCACCTTCTTAGGTCTTTCTAGTGGAAAGCTGGGTGGAGATGTGTCCCTCCCTTCCTCCTCTGGTGAGCGCTTCATCTCATACAATTAGGGATGGATGACATTTGGTTTGGTGTCAGCTGACAGCCACGCAAGTCAAGAGCCCAGCTCTAAGTGGCTGACAAGTGTAGCCAGGACATCTTCCAGAAGGATGGTGGAAGCTTTGGGCTGCATGAGGCAGGACTGGGGAGCAGCTGCAGGGATTCCCACAGTTGGGCAGTAGCCCTGCTGCCCTGGTATGTCCAGATGTCCTAACACACAGCCCTGCCACCTTCCCACCATCTGGGCTTGAGTGGAACTCAAGCCCTTGGGCCCTGTGCTGACATTCAAAAGACTTTGTAAACAGCACCAAATACTGTTTCAAGCAACATGTATGGCTGTGCATGGCAGCGCTGCAGTGTGTGGCTGGGGCTTCTTGTTACTTTGGGTTCTTTCCCCCTGTTATAGTCAGTGAGGAGTGTCTAATGCACAATATCCCTCTTAATGGGATAGAGAAGGGACAAGAAGGATTCATATTCTTCCTTCCCTGCGCCATTGTTAATGGCTCGGGCAGTCTTAAGTTTCCAAAGCCTTCTTTGAGTACCTTGGCTCTTCATGACCTTGAATCCTGAGCAGTTCAAGTGGGAGGGGCTCTGCATTGCCTTGAGACAGCCCTGGATCTTGTGGCACCAAGAAGGAAGTTGCAGCCACATTTCCTTCTGTACTACAGTGGGGACAAGGTGTGCTGTTCTGGTTAGATATCATGCACCTTGTGACAGGCACTGGCTTGGGGGAGGGGGCCAGGGCCAGCTGGGCAGCTGTCCTCAGGACAAGGGGAGAATGAGCAATCAGATGTTGCCAAAGCCAGCCAGGGGGCACACAGCTTCCTCCACAGGAGTTCATTAGACTCTCAGACCCCAAAGAGGGTATTTTTTTGGTTGGGCATGGGATGCTCAGTTGCAAAATCCAGATCTACAATTTGGTCCTGGCCATGGACTTTGCCAGATACCCATTGCTCTGCAAAGCAGAGATGTTAGCCCCAGAAAAGTCAGACTTCTGCTATTGTTGAAACTCTTCCCCTCTCTCATATGATGGGCTGTTCCTTCTTCCCCCAGGGAGTTTGGGTGGAAACTACAACCTGGTCTTGAGGCTTTGCTTGAACCTTCTTGATCAAGTCCTGGAAGAAAAATCAAAGGTTATTGAGGAAGAATCACATGCAGTGTTTAAAGTCCCTGAGTATGTTTCTAAACAAAAAAGACTTCTTTGAAGATCAAGTCAGATGGCTGAGTGCCATGAAGAAGGCTCTAGAGTTAGGTAAAGCCCTGGGATAAGGAGAGGTGGTGTCTGCCTCGAGTAGGGGGATAGCACCCTCCCAGGACAGGGCTTCCAAGGGACCTGTACGCCCCCTAGTGGGGGTGTTGCTTCCCCTTCTGGCTTCCACTGTTGTCTGTGCAACGTTAGAGAGGCGGCTGGGTTGGGGGGGGGGGCGGTGCTCAGCTTGGAGCCTGAGTACCATATTACTGCAGTTGAAATCTCAAGGCTGTTCAATATTAAAAGGAATCAAACAAATAAAACACACCCCAAAACTATTGAAAGCAAAAAACTATGAAGATAACAAAAATTGCCAGTTTTTATCCCCCCAAATATATCCTATCCATGGCACAGACTCCGTTATCTTTTTCTTGACTAGAACCCTGGACTGGCATTTTGACAAAATAATTTGGGACAAGGGATGTGAGTTGGTTAACAGGGAAAACATTTCAAAAACATGACACCCAGGAGACTAAGGGTCAGGTCTTCTCTCAGTAAAAAGTCTGGAAACCATGTTTTTAGTATTTCAGAATTCTTTGCAAAGGTGTATCCGTCCCTTAAAAAGTCTTTGAGTGACTTTCTCAGACTCTTCCACTTCTAAAATTGCAGATTGGGCAAGGATGGGGTCTGGAACATGCTAAGTCTGCTCATGGGAAGGGACCTCCTTGGCCTCCAGCAATGGACTCAGGTCATGATTTCTGCATATAATGTGACCATAATGTTCCCTTTTCTTCTCCGTTAATTTCTGAATTGGCTCGTTAAATCTATACATTCCAGAGACTTGGTCCAACATTCCAGGGAACCTTTCCATGGACAATCAGAGTGGGAGTGCTTTTAACCAGGGTTTGTTTAAGCAGAGAGAATGTGAAAAAAAGAAATGAAAGACTCTGTAGAACAAATTGTCTTTATTTCTTCAAAAGAGACCTTCAGGGTTACCAGGGCCCAAATCTTTCTTTTGCTTCATGAAGTGTCTCAGTCCAGCCTTTGGGCCTGGCCCATGTTCACGTCCTCACATGTTTGTTGGCTCTTATTGCAGACAAGACATTGTTAACTCTACCAGAGGGTCAATGGAATAAACTCTGGGATGTTCTTTTTCTGTTTCCTTTCCGAGTTGTTGTTTTTGGGACACAAACAGGTAAGTGTGTTTGAAACTTCATAGAGCAGTTGCCAGGGGAGGGTGTCAGTCTTCCTGCCAGTTGGGTACATAATGTACCACACATGTGAGCAAGGCACTGGGGAATGTTAGCTGGAATTAACAACCACACAAGAACTGGAAGCAAATAAATAAATAACCCAAGTGTTCAAAGGCCGTTTATCAGCTCAGTTTATCTACAATGCTGAATGCTAACTTTTTACTTGACTTACCTTTTCCATTCTTCTGACCTTCAGAATTCTTC
This sequence comes from Otolemur garnettii, assembly GCF_000181295.1. NCBI lineage: Eukaryota > Metazoa > Chordata > Mammalia > Primates > Galagidae > Otolemur > Otolemur garnettii. Next base: position 2,117,651 of record NW_003852605.1, on the reverse strand, counting down.
CCACATTCAGGATTAACTGAACTTGCTTTCACGCTTCTTCATGCCCTGGTTTAAAGGAATGGCCTGCTCTTTCTCTCAGAAGTGCTTTGGTCTCCAAGAGGCAGCGTTAGGTAGTGGGAAAATGCTCTGGCCTGGGTTGGCAGGCATGCCTGGTTCTGGTACCCAGCCCTGCTAGTCTCTCTGTTCACCACCTGTAACCTGGGATGGAGCTAGTAGAGGATGCCCAAGCCTTGTCCAGATGTCACCTGCCAGCTATCACTGTCCTCAACAAGCATATCTTGAACACACAGGGACTGCATACCGCAAGACACCCGTTTGTGAGATGGCTCCCTGCTCTCAGGAACCTGTTAATCTCAGTTTGGGAGAGAACCCATCAGATAAATGCATATGCATGTTTAAGTCAGTTTGTGCTTACTGCCCTGGCATGGACACAGCTGGTCCCTAACAATGGCAGATGTACAGTTAACTTTTAGTGAATGAATGAACAGATGGATGGATACCAGAATTATTGCGAGTCAATTCCAACCCAGAGGTAAACCAGCCAGTTTCACCTTGCTTCACATCTGGGCCTGCTTGCATGGCACATTTGCGTGACATGGGAGTAGACCCGCCTTCCTCTGACTGGAGGCAGCCCCACACTGGACGGGTGGCTTGTTATCAGGAGTCTTCAGGTGGGGGTCAGACTGTGCCATTGTACATGCTGACCCTGCTGGGTAGATCAGATATGAGAAGAAACAGAGGTAAAGAGCACCCACTCTGAAGCCAGATTACTTGGGCACACATGCTAGTTTCACCACTTTGTACTAGTTTCTCAGTTTCCTCTTCTGTAAAATGGGGGAATATAGTACCTACTTCAAAAGGCTTCTGTGAATAGCCTAATAACTCGATCAGTGCATGTAAAGTGTTTACAGCAGTGCCTGCCACATGGAAGAATGCATTATGTATTAGCATGCTGTTTATTATAATTAAGGGGAGATGGGGTAGGATCTGGGAGACAGAGGGAACTGTGAAACTGCTCAGTTTCTGAGCTGGCTTTGGGTGAAGGGGTGGGAGGAGAGGGGTGCTGCCCTTTTTGGTGGGCTGACCAATGTGAGTTGGGTTTCTGAAGCTGCAGCTATCTATAGCCCTTAGGTAGAACCTGGCAGGTGGTTTTCTATGGTGGTATACGCAGGAGGTCATAGGTGAAATTGGGTGGCCTACAGCTTGGTTTTGGTTCTGAGCAACAAACACCCCTGATACCAACCTCCTACTCTTACTTGAAGGGTGGGAGGTTAGCAAACAGCAGCCAGAACCAGCCAGATCAGGCACGTGGTCAGGAGCCAACTAGGTAGGCCAAGATAAAGGGACTCATCTAAGTGTTAGCAGGGAAACTGAGGCAGGAGCTCAGTAGATACACACTGCTCAGAGCTCCTTGCAGACCTGACTGAGATCAGCTCTTTGGCAGCCAGTACCAGTCCCCTCCCTTGGGGCTGCTCCTGGGCTGGTAGGCCTGGCCTGAGCATGTGAGCAGAGCCAGCAGGGACCTACAGTTTGCACAGGAGGAAGGCGGGGAGCTTAGACATCTGGAGCTATTGAGTTGGGGCAGGAGGGGCTTCATGAGGGCCTTGGGAAGAGAGTTAGGACTTGGATGCCCAGAGCTGAGGCTGAGGCATTACAGGTGGAAGGAGAGAATCCAGTGAAGATTCTAGGTTGCCTTGGGCCTATGAGATCCAGAAATAGGAGTCAGGTTTTGTGCTTGGAACAAAGTGACAGCCTGTGCTTGTAAAGGAGAAGCCTGGGGTCAGACTCAGGAGACGTGGCCGGAGCAGGACAGCCTCAAAGGCCCAACCAGTCATAGAGCTACTGGCCATTCTTTGCGCAGGCAGTTGTAGTCAGAGTTGACATTAGTATAATGACTCAGACCATGGCACAGAGCCTACTCTGCTGTCTGTGTCTGTACTACAATCAGATCATAACAGAGAGGCAGGGTGCAGGAGAGGTGGTAGAGGGAGATAGAGCTTGGGGAGCAGATGAGTGCAAGCATTGGAGTAGGCTCATAACGTGAGAGTTGTAATCATAGCTTGCAAAGTGGAAAGGCCTAGGCCGAGGCAGTAGGAATGGAGAAGAAAGGGGAGGTGGGAGAAGTATCAGCCAGGAAAAGTCCCTAGGGCTTGGTGGCTGATGAGCTACAGCAGGCACGTGTTAATGAGTGTGGGGAAGCCAGCTGTGGGTAGAAAAGAATTCCACATCCATCCTGCGGGACTCAGGTGAATGCGAAGGGCCCGATAGGACAGGCTGTCAGGCAGCTGGGCCCTAGGGAGGGGACCTGGCCCAGAGATGAAGACTCAGGGGCCTCTGGCAGAGCTGAAGCCGGGGACATGGGAGGATGGGCACAGGGAAAAAGAGGAGACCAGTGACAGAAGTTGGGACCACCACCATCCTCAGGGCCACGTGGGTAGAGGCCATGTAGCAGGCTCAAAAGGCAGGGGACACAGTGGCCAGAGATGTGAGAAGCAAAAGGAGAGTGTCTTCCTGCTGTGCCCAGCCTCTGGGAGCTTCTGTGACAGTGCCCAAGCTGGTGCCTCTGCTGGAATTCATGCCACCCAACACATACACGCTCACACACACAGACACATGCACATACATGTACACACACCAACATGCACTCATATGCACAGACACACATGCACACACAGACACAGACTTGCACACACATGTACAAACACATGCACACATGTGTATACACAGCAACACGCACGCACAGATGAACAAATACACATGCACACACAGAGATGCACAGACACACACACACACAGAGTACACAGACATGATACATGTACACTGACACACAGACACACAGAGACACATACAGACACACACATGTACACACATACACAGATACATAAACATGCACACACACAAATACACATATACATAGACACAGACAGATACGCTTACCCACATGACCTCCTTCAAGTGTCAGCTCCAATGTATTCTCCCCTGGAAAGCTCTAAGTGGCTCCCTGCCCCAGCACCATGTCCGCTGTCCCCTTCTCTGTCCCCACACCTCCTCCCCACCTTCTCCGTGGCACCTGGCAGACTGTAATACAGTCACCTGCCTTATTCAGGGTCTCCCCACCTGACTGTGAGCTTTGCAGGGTGATCTCTCTCTGCAGTGCCACAGCCCCCAAGTAGCAATTGCTGCAGCCACAAACCCTGAGCAGAAAACCCTGAGCAGGGAAGGGAGGGAGATGGAGGAAACAGAGGCCTGAGAAAGCTGGGAGTGTTCAGCTGTGTACTTTCAGACTAGCAGAGTGCATGGCGGCGGCAGGGAGCAAGTCCCATCAAGAGAACGTACCCCATGGTTCTAGCTGCCAGAATCAGTCACTCGTCTCCTAGTGGCCAGTGGCCAGTGGCCGACTGACCACCTATTCCATGGTTTGAATCTGTTGTGACCCTCACCGGCCTTTCCTTGTTACTTGGCATCTCTTGTCTCTGTAGTCCTTTGGAACTGTGACTTGGACTTCTGTAACTGGGCTTGTAGTAGGCCTTCAGGAAATGCTTGTTTGAATGAAATTGTATCCATTTGTAAAAGGAGAGCCATTGAACGGTAGAAACTGCCTACCACCCAGAGGGAGAATGGAGCTCACATTGTCTGATCCTTTGAAGTCCTCTGAACACTGAGGAGGGAGGCCGAGCCATTGCTGGAAAGAGCTGAGCACTTGGAGGTGGGGTGGGTTCAGCCCTGGGTCACCAGCTCCCAGGCTAGGTAAAGGAGGACGAAACTCACATGTTCTAGGAATCTTCTGAAGCCAAACATAAAGGCCAGTACTCATTTATTAATCCACGCAGCAACCTTAGGACATGGCTCATAACCTGACTCATTACCTTATTTCATGCAAGAGCACAGAGAGACTCACAGAGGTGATGTGACTAGCATAGGACTCAGAGCTGGTCAGTTACAGGTTCCCTGATTGTGTGTATAGCACATGTCATGATCCCCTAAGTCCAGAGCCGCATTGGCTGTCCATGCCTGGCCATCCTACCACCCTGGAGCCCTCTGTAAGCAGGGGAGGCTCTCTTTTGTCTGAGAAAGGGCCGGCATGAACTTTCAAGAAGGGATAGGGTGGGGGAACCTCCTTTACACAGTAGAGCCCTGTGATTTTAAGAGCAAAGGACCCGACTGTGTAGCTTGAATACACAGTATTTAGGGCCAAGCTCTCTGTCTTGGATGCCTGCAAATATTTGACATGATGTCATGAAAAGCTATGAACGTGTCTCTCCAATGCTCCAAGCAAGGAATTAGGCTTTTGCACGTATGCATGTGTTCAGTTTTGTCTGTTCTGATTTTTCTGAAAACAGCTATTCCAGGCCCCTGTGTGTTCCATTTGCATGGGGACAAGTCCTGGGCGCCTGGTTCCTCTTACCCCATTGTCCTAAGCTGGTTAGGTGGTACTCTGTGGCGTTTTTCAATCATGTGCTGTCAGGAGCTAAAAAAAATTAAAGCAAATGTTCCCCCAGCCCTGAATGAAGGCAGGGATTGCTGAGTTGTCTGTGGATTGAGCTGGAGCCTAGTGGGGGAACAGGGGGTCAGAAGTGTTGGCCAGGCAGAGTCCCTCTTCTGTCACAGAAGAAAGAGGCTGTCAGAGAAGACGGTGAGAAGGAACCAGGCCTTCTTTATGGGAGCAAGTAGTTGAGAAGACCCAGAAGAGAAAGACTAGAACTGCCCTTGAGAGCACACAGTGTCCTGCAGGAGAAAGGTCACGTGGGAGAGTGGTTCTGAGAGCCTGGACAATGTGCCTTCCTCTTTCAGTGCTCGGCAGATGCAGAATGAGTGGAGGGGGCCTGGATCATGAGAACCCTGGGGTGGCTCTGGTCTCTGCACCGTGCATTCTGCCAGCCTCATGGGAGAGACAGGCATGCAAACGTGAGCCTAGTTGTGGGTGATGGGTGCTGAGATGGAGGGGTGTGCTCAAGGGCCTGGATGTCAGAGAAGGGGCCCGAGAGGAGGAAGAGCTGACTTAAGAAGGAGGAAAGTATCTTAGATACAGGAACAGCAGCCAGTGGAGGGGACCAGAGGCCTGAAGCTCCCGGGCATGCCCCGGTTTGAGGCCAGTGCTGGCTTGGCTGCCCTCTGCACACTGTCTAAAGGCCGCTGGATGTCTTTGCTGGGGTCTTAGGGGAGCCCAGCTGTGAGGACCACAGCAGAGGCCATAAGGAGGGAGGTCTAGATTAGCAGAGGCAGGAGGGAGCAGGGATGGCTTCCTGGAGATGTACCTGGGGCCTCAATGAAAGAGTGCATTGAGATGAGTGGGAAGGCAGGGTAGGAACTCGACAGCAGCACAGAGCCAGGGGTGGGATGGGAACACCACGTGGTGGGGGCCTCGGACTGCAGGGCGCCTGACAGTGGCACAGGGTACAGTGACTGGTGCCTTCTAGTGAGGCTGAAGCTCACTTCTCAGTGAGCATGGGGGAGAGATCCTTGGGTCAGAAGATGCCTCCTACAATAGGAGCAGCCGCTCTCGACTGAGGGCACTGAGCATGCCGAGTGAATCCGGGGTCAGACGCAGCCCTTACGGCTCCAGCGCAATGGCTATGACCACTTTGTGCCTCGGTTTGACTGCCTAGAACACAAGGACATTGGAGGAGATGGCTGGCATTCAGTATTCTGTGATTACCTCACTTTCTGACCTTAAGCAAAGCATGTCACTTTTGGGACCTGCTGCCTAGTTTATGAAGTGGGGAGAAGGATGCATCACTGCTCTTCAGCTCACTGAGCATGGGGGGGGGGGGGGACTGTGCAAATGGTCTTACTAAAACAAGCCTCTGGACAAAGGTGAGGGCCAGGGGACACTGGGCCACCAGAACCTGCCCAGCCTGCTGCCCTGCAGCAAGGCCCTGCCGCCTCCTCTGATGCCACACCCTATCCAGCATGTTCCCCTGGTTTGAGGACGGCACAGCCCAGCCATCTGTGCCCACATCTGCAGTAACTTCTCCAGGCTGTGGTAGCCAGTCTGGAGCCTGACCCTGTGCAAACTCGCCCACATGCCTGGCACAGGAGCACAGGCGGGCCCACCTGGCACGGTAGCCCCCTGTCCCTGAAGGATGGCACCCAGTCTGCTCTCGGCCAGAATCCTGGCTCCGGCACTCTGAGCTCACCAAGGTTTATTTATTTATCATTTGTTTGGGGTGAAATGGGAGAGAATCAAATCCAATGGGCTGTTTTAGCAGCAGTTGGTAGAAAGAAAGGCATGTCTGTTTCTCCTAAAAGAATCTCCCTCACTATGGCCCTGGCCCCTTGATTGGGTTTCAGCAGACAATACCTTCCTTTCTCCCTGTGCCCAGTGACTCGCCCCTGCCTGCCCGCCCTCCTGTCTGCCCTTGGTCCAGTGGGCCTGCTGCTGCCCGCTTGGCTTGGCAGGGCTGCTGGGAAGGAAGGGAGAAGAGATGCCTGAGGCCTTGGCCCATATGTCCGGCCTGGCCTACATGGCCCTACATGTCCTCTGGGGCCGCCATACTCCAGTGACCTCCAGATCTCTCAGTTTGGACCCTTTTGGCCCATAAAAATGCATTGAATGCCTACTGTGTGCCAACACTGTGCCCACAGAAGTGAGGCCAGGGCCAGGTGAGCCCTAGAGCTCCTCCCGCCACTGCCAGCTTTCTGTTGCCATCTGCTGATGGAAAAATGGAGACTTTAAGAGGGTAAGTGACTTGCTAAGTTCACACAGCAAGGTGTTGGTGGCTGAGATTGTGGGGCACATCTTTTACCATTCTGGAAGAGGCAAAGATGGGTGGCTCAGCAGGGCTGAGGATGACCTAGACAGCCTCTTCGGGTGACCTCAGTGTCCCTGCCTTATCCATAGCCGCCTCTTCTCCCATCCTCAGTAACCTAGCTGAAGCTGCTCATCACACCCAAAATAGAGCCCACAGCCACAGCCGGCCCCTTCGTGCTCTGCTGCCTGTCTGCCTCTCCAGCTTCAGTGTCTCCCCTGAACTTTCTCCATCTTTGCAGTTTCTCAACTCTGCCTCAGGCCTTCGCACTTGAACTTGTCTCCCTGGAGCTCTCTTCTATGCTCTGTGTGTGTGTGTGCACGTGCACGTCCACATGCAAGGTTCTTGACAGAGAAGGAGCCCATCATCCGTCACTTCCTAAAATTGTCATACTTATTTGCCTACTTGTTATATTTCTGTCTCCCACTAAAATGTAGCTCCACGTCTAAAACATTCTAGGAGCTCGGTAAACATGCATATTCTTTATAGACAAGGTCTTGCTCCATCTCCCCAGCTAGAGTGCAGTAGATCACAGCTCACAGCAACCTCAAACTCCTGGGCTCAAGTGATCCTCCTGCCTCAGCCTTCTGAGTAGCTAGGACTGCAGGTGCACACAACCAATGCCTTGCTAATTTTTTTTATTTTTCTGTAGAGACAGGGTTTCCCTGTGCTAGTCAGGCTGGTCTTGAACTCTTGACCTCAAGCAGGCCTCCCACCTCAGCCTCCCAAAAGAGCTGGGATTACAGATGTGAGCCGCTGTGCCTGGCCAACATACATTGTGTAAATGAATAAATGAATGAAATATAAAATGATGTGTCTTGATTTGGGAGGACTTTTTCTCATGTTTCATTGTTTCCTCTAGAAAGTTTCTGGGACCTTGGGGACGCATATCTGAAGAACCACGGCCTAGGACGTACAATCAGAGTGGACTGGTGGGAAGAGGCCAGCAGCATTAGGCAGGGAAGGGAGGTGACCATGCTTCAGAGCCACACAGACCTTTGAGACCTTGAGCAGTTAGCCCTCTAGACCTCAGTTTCCCTGTCTATCAAGTGAGAATTGTAATAATCATACTACTTTCAAGGATTGCTTTGAGTAAATGATGTAATAGATAAAAAGCACTTGGAATGATTGGCCCATAGTAAGTGTTCCATTAGCATTAATTACAGTGACTCTTAACATTATTAGTTCTTATCAAAGTCATGGAAGCTGGGGGACTTAGGGACATAAGGAGGAAGACTGAGAGTCAGGGTGATGGGAAAGCTTGGCCAGAGGGAGTGGGGCCCACAAACAGGAGATGTTTCAGGGGAGAGAAATGGTGAGTGTCAAGTAACCAAGAATAAGGAATTTTTTTGGAATTTTTTTGGAAAAAGGAATTTTTTTTGGCCAGAGCATCAGCAGGTAGAAAGTTAATGGCCTGAGAGAGGTGTATTTACCACCAGGTGAGCCAGGCACAGCAGGTTGTCTGAGGTGACAGTTCAGGCCTGATTGGGAAGTTTAATATTTGACTAGGCCCCTTTTACCTTTTGCAAAGCTATTTTGCTTACTGGCCTTTACTGGTCTGTCTGCTCCCCCTAAAGGACGTCTCTGGCAAGCCATCACCCAGGAAGTGCCTTTAGGATAATAGCACCTTTGCCCTGCATGCCAGCGTCCCTTTGTCCGCACTGACGACCCCAGTGATGATCATCACTATCTTTCACGTTAGAGCTGTGCCATTAGAATTTTAGAACTTTTGACCTCAACATTCAAAGCCTATGGCTCCCAAATTCCAGAATTTTAGTTGGCAAGGTTTTAACAGCCATGTGACCAAAGCCTTTTGGGGTGCATATGTCGGCCTTCACCCCCATGACACTGGGTCTGCTCTGTGGTTTGCCTTTCTGTCTAAGGAGTACTGGATTAGAAGTCAGGTCCGGGTTTCTGGTAGGTTGTATATAGTTACCAGCAAGCAGTTTATCTGGCTGAGCCTCGGTTTCCTCACCTGTAGCATGAGGATAATAAGTGGCCACCCCATGAGAATCCAGGAGATGATGTGTTGGAAGGAAAGTACCCTGCAGATGGGAGCTACTCCTGTAGTTTGCACACACCGGCCCTGCTCAGCCTCAGTGTCAGTGACACTGGAAAAGCCAGCTGAATGACCTGCCTGTTTTGGCTTTTCTTTGCTCTATGGGCCGTGTCCACCCTGTGCTATTTACACAGACTTTGAACTGGGTCGACACCCCAGCTCCTCCAGCCCTCTCTTCCGGTCCGGCTGCTTGCCCTCTTCCCGGTGCCCACATGCACAGGGAATGCATGACTAATCGCTCCCCTGCTTTCAGGCCCTCTGTTACAGCACGCTGCAAATCTGCTTTGTGTATGAGTTATATATGCATGTGTTAATGATGTCATTATGTCGATTACCTCCTGCCTCTGTTGCTCCTGGATATTTGGATCTAATAGCATTGGCTGACCGAGGGCCAGGCCCTTGACTTTTTTTTTTTTTTATTTTTTGAGACAGATTCTCTGTCACCCTGGGTAGAGTGCCATGGCCTCATAGCTCACAGCAACCTCAAACTCCTAGGCTCAAGCAATCCCCTTGCCTTAGTTTTTCTATTTATCTTTTAGTAGAGATGGGGTCTCACTCTTGCTCAGGCTGATCTCAAATTCCCGAACTCAAGCGATCCACCTGCCTTGGTCTCTCAGAGCACTAGGATTACAGGCGTGAGCCACTGTGCCCGGCCTCCCTTGACCTTTCTGAATTTTAATTTCCTCACTATTAACATGGGAGAAAGTAACATATGCCTCACAAAGTTGGAGGAAAAGATGGGCAGTGACAAAAAAGAAAGTATTAAAAATGGCTGGCACTTAGCAGATGCTCATAAATATTAGAGGAGATGACAAAATGAAGTGAGAAGAACATAAGCTTCAAACGACAGCTCTTCCATTTGAGAGTTTTATGAATTTAGATGGGATACCTAACTCTTCTAAGCCTCAATTTTCTTGTCCTTAAGATCCTTCAAACTGGTATGACAGGATTGCAGCCAGGGTTTGATGTTAATATTAGTAAAATGCATGGAAGAGACCAGGCACTCAATAAGTGGTATCTATTATTATAGTTTTTTACCTCCTTAAGGAAAAAAAATCTAATCTTTTTACATCCCCTTGGGCTATTCTATATAGCAAAACTGAGTCTCTGGAGTGAATTGGATTAGCAAAACTTATAACTCAGGTGGAAGAGATTATAGGGAGTAGTGAAAAAAAGAGAATAAAGGCTTAAGAGGATCGAGGAAGAAACATTTCCTAACTTACTTTCCAACTTTATGGGGCCAGCATTACCCTGATACCAAAACCAGACTAAGACAAGACGAGCTAGGAACTATATAGACCAATATCCCTTGTGGCATGAACATGGGTGCAAAAAGTCTCAAGAAAATTGTTAGACATTCAAATCCATCAAAACATCAAAGGATAATACATTATAACCCAGTAATTATCCTCGGAATACAAGGCTGGTTTAATGTTCAAAAATTAAATCAACGTAATTCACAATGGAAATCAACAGACTAAAAAAGAAAAGCCCATAGAATCGTTAGATCAGAAAAATATTTTGACACAACTTAATACTGCTCATGAAAAAACTTTGTTTACCTGATAAAGAACATTTACAAAAACCCTGCAACTTAACTTCATACATGATGGTGAAAACTGACTACTTTCCATTAAGATCAGGAACAAGGCAAGTTGCATGTCTGATAAAGAACTTGGCTCAGCATCTGTAGCTCAAGTGGCTAAGGCACCAGCCACATACACTGGAGCTGGCAGGTTCAAATCCAGCCTAGGCCTGCCAAACAACAATGACAACTATCACCAAAAAATAGCCGGGCGATGTGGTGGGCGCCTGTTGTCCCAACTATTTGGGAGGCTGAGGCAAGAGGATTGCTTAAGCCCAAAAGTTTGAGGTTGCTGCGAGCTATGACGTCAGGGCACTCTACCCAAGGTGACAGCCTGAGGTGCTGTCTCAAAAAAAAAAAAAAAAAAAAAGAACTTGGATACAGAATATCTAAAGAAGGAATGCTGAAAACTGAATGATACAAAAACAAACACAATAAAGATTTGGACACTTCTCCAAAGAAGATATGTGGATGGCAAAGAAGGATGCTTAAACAGGTTTAGTCATTAGAAAAATGCAAATTAAAATGACAGTGGGATACCACTCCATGCGATTCTGATGGCTACAATTAAAACTGATAATGCCAAATGTTGATGAGATTATGAAGTGACTACTCACAGCGTACATTGCTTGCTGGGAATGCAGAATGGTACCGCTACTTTGTAAAACAGTTGCACGGTTTTTATAAAGTTAAACACACACTTACTGCACCCAGAAATCCCATCTCTAGATATTTACCCAAGTGAAATTAAAGCCTATGTTCACCCAGAAACCTGTGCACAGATGTTTATAGTGGTCTTATATCTAATCACTCCCAATTGGAAGCACCCCAAAATGTTCCTCAACTGGGGAATTGATAAACACACCATGGCATAGCAGGTAATGGTTCAGCAATAAAAGGGAAAGAACTCCTGCTACAGGAGCTTTGATGAATCCCAAATGCACGATGCTAAGTGAAAAGAAGTCAGATTCAAAAAACCACGTACGGCGTGATTCATCTGTGTGACATTCTGGAAAAGGAAAAACTATACAGATAAAACATTCGCGGTGGCTAGGGGCTTGAGGGGAGGAGGGTTTACTACAAAGGGACACAGGCTTTCTTTGGGAAGTTGGAACTGTTCTGTTTATCACTTTGGGTGGTTACATGACTATGGGTTCATGGTTACATGAACTTGCAAAACTATACACTGAAAAGAGTGCATTTATTATATGTAAATTATGATATTGTAATGAAAAAATAAAAACTGTGAGAGCAGGTTAGCAAAGCTTTACAGTCTGTAGCATAGACAAAGGGCAGGCAGATGTTTGTTGGGCCTGGTAAAATCCCTCCTGAAGCCTCTTTCTCTCAAACTGGTTTCAGAGCGGCTGCTGTATCCCCATCCTAGCCAAGATGTACCTGGGAGATGGAGCATCTCTCTGGAGTGTGGCAATAGCCTCCCTGTCACTTCCCTGCCTCCTGCCCTTCTTTCCCTCCAAGTGCTGCAACAGAGATCTCGGGCCCATCTGACTCCATCCTGTAGCCACAGCCCTCAGCTATCTGCATCTCACCCAACCTCTCCAGCCCTTCTGAAACTCCAGAAACACTGAACTACTTTGTATTGCCGCACAAATCAGACTGGTTCCCACCCTGGGATCTTTGGGGAGCTGTTCCTTACTCTAAGAATTCTACCCCCTACACTTTTTCTAGCTTGAGTTCCTTTAGACCGCCAAGGGTACAAAGCTGGTGATATTTCCACCACGGTGTTTCTGAAACCAGCCAGCTCATCACACCTCCTACTGTGGTAGCCGTGGCCGAGCGCTGCTCACATCTGCCTTCAGAGCCTGCTGCCAGGCAGTGCAGAGAATTGGCGGACTCCCGGCCATCCACCAAGCCTGGCCATTTCTGCCCAAACTCCTCTGTGGGCGATCTTTGCCCGTGGGCCTGCTGAGACTTTCTCAGAGGGCTTTACTCAGCAGCTCTCCTGCCTGGTCCTCCCTCCTTCCTCCACCCTCTCTCTTCACCATGCCTGGCCTGTGTCACAGTCCCCTTTGCCTTCTGCGAGCATTGTCCCCAGTACATCTTGCACCTTGGATTCTGTCTTGGCTTCTGTTTCCTGAAGGACTCCTTATTGGTTATTTCCTTTTCTTCTGCAGGTTTTCACTTCTGCCTTTACTGGCTACTTCATTCATTCATTCATTCATTCAATAAACATCTCTTGAGATCCACCATCCATAGTGCCCACCATTCACAGTTCAGTGCCAAGGCTGCTCTCATCCCAGGACACCCAGCTGCATCTGACTTACTTGCCATTGCTCCTACCCCGCCCCCCCCCACCCTTAGGAATTCCATGTCCTGTGGCCCCTCCATTCCTGGCTCATGTGCTCCTGTGCCCTGCAGTGCCATTCCTTACTCCTTTAAGGCTTTTACAAATCTCAGGTCTGGGGAGCCTGCCTCGGTGGCACCTGGCCCCACCTACTGCACGCAACAGTGCATGGTGTACATCAGGTTGCAGAAGTTGCTAGTTGAGTGTCTGACTGAATCTCACATGACCATTATCGGGATTAATTAGAAGAGATAATGCGGGTAAGGCAACAACCGTGGGACCTGGCAGGCAGCAGGTGTGTGGCAAATTCTCATGGCTGATTTCCAGTAAATTCCATCTGATGGCTTATCTCATAAATGGTAGCGGATGTTTCCTTCCTTGGTGTTATGTGTGTGTGTGTTTTCTTGATACGTATCATGTGTAGTCAGAAAAGAGAGAGAGTGAAAATTTTTGCGTCGTGTACTTTCTTTCTCGAGATGGAGGATGCAAATGTGTGTGCCTCATGGGTGACAACAGGCCAGGCTGGAGTCAAGGAACCCCAGTTCCACCCTGGTCTCTGCCAGTGCCTTAGAGTGTGACTCTGCCTTCCCTAGACCTCAGTTTCCCCATCTGTAATAAAGAATTCGGCTCTGATTTCCAGGATCCTTATAGAACTAAGAATACTGCAATGTGGCCCAGAAATGAATTTGCATTTGCCTTTTGCTTGAAATTATTTGTGCTTTCTTTTTAACCCCATTCCCCTATGAAGGCTGCAAGTCCATAATTTTAACTTATAATAACAGAAATTAAACACTCAATAAATACTTTATAACTTGATACGATAATTACATTTTATAGTTCACCTGTGGGGCAACATAGAAGATATCTTTCACTCACATGTGAAATTTTTTTCTAAAAGTGAGAGCAGAAAGTTAACATTTATTAAACAATAGGCATGTGCTATGTCCTTGAGTCCGGAGGATTGTGTTTGCATATTCTCATTGAATCTTCAGAACCCCATTCTGGGGTAACCAATGTTACCGCCTTTCTTTTTTTTTAGGAAACCAAAGCTGAAAGAGAGGGAGAAACTTTCCTAAAGTCTCAGAACAACCAAATAAATGATTGGACTTTGAATCTACTGTTCTCTGGCTCCCAAAACTGTACACTTCTTTTGGGGTCAAGTTGCTCTTGGTCTTGGATTTTGCTTTCAGAAAAACAGAATGAAAATTGAATAACAACTCGGGAACATTTAGCAATCACAAGTCAGTGAATACAAGGATATAGAAAGTAACACTCATGAGCTCTCCAGTTGCCAGCCTCATTCAGATCCCAGCTTTGCCCGCTACTAGTCCAGGGCAATTTCCCCAACCTCCTCTGCTTCCATTAATTCTTCTGTAAAATAAATGTAATAACAGTATCTGCCTCCTGGGTTGTTATACACATCAAATATGCATGAAAAGTTCATATGGATGAAAAGCTTATACAGTGGCTGTCTGGCACCTCGTCAATATGCGATAATTCTTAGCAGTTATTATCATAAACATTATTTTTGTTGACCTCATCGTCATCATTTTGATCCAAGCCCGGGGTCTGGGAGGTTTCAGGTGCTGAAGGCCCCTAGGTGGGTGGTAAGGGATGTCCTTCTGGGAAGTATCGTCATAGCTGCAGCCCCAGCTCCTCTGACTGCAGAGGAGCAGCACAGGGTAGTGTTACTGATAGCTGGAGCAGGACACTACAGATTTGTAAATACCACGGTGATGGAGCCACTGCCTCCCCCACTTGGGCCCTTCACTCCACCCAACCCTCCCCTTTCCTTCCGGTCCTGACCCTGCTCTGCTCTTAAGTACTTGAGTTCTCTGGGCTGACGGGGCCAAGGGACTGCCCTGTCATTCTCCAAAGACAGCAGGAGGCTTTTGCTCACCCATAGGTGGAGAACTTGATAGCCTAAATGGGATAGTCAGGGTTGGTGTCCCTGGTGAATCAGAGGGATTCAGAGGGGAGAAGAAGGCATTTCAGAAGAGTTCTTCAATACTAGGTAGGAGTACATCTGATTGCATCCTTCCTCCCCAAATGGTGTTTGTTCATTCATTAGACAAACATTTACAGAGCTCCTGTGTTACACCAGGCAAAGCAAAGGTAATATGTGTTAATTTGACAATGGCTAGTGACTAACATTTATTGGACACTTAGAATAGTCCAGGGATTGTTCTAATTACTTCCCAATCTGTTAATTCATTTAATCCTCACATTAAAACCTAGTGGGCAAGTTCTATGATTATTTCAATTTTGCAGATGAGGAAACTGAGGCACAGAGTGGTGAAGTTACTTGCCCGGGTCACACAGATGGTGTTTGGCAAAGAAGGGACTCAGATCCAAGTGGCTGGGCTATACAGCTGCCAAGCCCTCAGCTCTCAGGAGGTGGAGGCAGCCACCACAGCACAGCTGGACAGCACCTTCCAGCCTCACAACACCTTGGTGAGGTCAGGCAAGGATTACTCACCTGGTTCATAAGTGGGAAAACTCAAGCTCTGAAATGACTTGGCCAGTTTCACACAGCTGGTCAGTGTCCAGCTAATTGGTTTCTTGCCTCTTAATAAAGTCCAGTTTTTCCTGCACCAGGGTGCCTTTTTTTTTTTTTTTTTTTTGGAGACAGAGTCTTACTGTGTCACCCTCAATAGAGTACTGTGGTGGCACAGCTCACAACAACCTCAAACTTGTGGGCTTAAACGATTCTCTTGCCTCAGCCTCCCAAGTAGCTGGGACTACAGGAACCCGCCACAACGCCCAGCTATATATTTTTTGTTATTGTTGTTGTTGTCATTGGTGTTTAGCAGGTCTGGGCCAGGTTTGAACCCGCCAGCCCCGTGTATGTTGCCAGAGCCCTAACCACTGAGCTATGGGCACCAAGCCCAGGTTGCATTTGTGTGTGTAAACATATGCACACCTGTGTGTTTGTGTATGTATACAAGCATGTGTACACGTGCAGGTGTCTCCATGCCTGTAAATGCAGGTTTGTGTTTACATGTGTTTGCATGTCTTTGTGCACACATGTCTGTGTGCATAGTCATGTGTGCGTGTGTGTGTGTGTGTGTGTGCGCACATCTTTATCAGGATGGGGTCAGGTAGGTTGGGGAAGGCAATGAGATAAAGTGTGACCAGTAGAAGCTTGAGGACTTCTACCCTAAAGACTTTAGTGTTCACCCTGGCTCTCCCACTGAGGTTCTGTGACCTTGAATAGGTCCCCTCTCCTCTCCTCATGTCTCCCTGAGTTAGGTTGAGGGGTGAGCGGGGTAAGAGTCTCAGAGGTCCTTCCCTTTTCTAGTATTCTTTTTTCCTGAAGGGCCACAGAGCAGGGAGAAGGAGTGAGTCTGGGAAGGCTGCTTGGAGGAGTCTCACTGAGCACAGTGGCTCAGGACAAAGACAGACAGCCGGGAGGGTAAAGTGTGGGTGGAGAGTGCCCTTCATATACCCGACTTTTCTTCTGGGCTAGAGTCCAGGAATAGCTGCAGTGAGAACTACATTTTTAAAGTGGGTCTTAATGTTTTTCACTGCTGGAAAATATGCCATTCCCATTTCCCCCTCCAAATTCCTGGACTGCCATGCCCCTGAGATCCCCCCTACACTGCTCACTTTATTTTTCTCTGACTGAAGCCTGTCTGTTTTTATTCCTGCCTCTGTCCCTTGGTCTTGCTGTCTGTGATAGACTCTGGGAGATGACTCAGTTTGCAGCTTGGCAGCGAGGTCCTGCCCAGAAAGCCCTCCTGGAATATGGGGACAGATGCTCCGGTGGGCTCAGGAAGCCCACCAGGTGCTGGCGCGTGGCAGCTGCCCTTCAGTTCACAAGAGGGAACATGTAATGACAGGTGGCATGTCCACAATACTTTGGGAGACAGAGGGGAGAGGACACTTAGACATGTGGCTTCCACGCGGGCCCTAGCTTGGTACTCCCCAGGGTCTCAGACCTGGGCAAATCCCTCTGTCTCTGCACCTCAGTTTTCTCTAGTACCCAATGAGATAATAACTTTACCTGTCTATAGTGTATCCCCAACAAATTCCATCACCCTTTTTATCATTGTCATTGTCACAGCTGGCTCATTTTTAAGATATTTACAATCTGACAGAGGAGGCAGACTACCAGGCTGTCTGTGAGGCAGCGAGAGGGGGCCTGCTGCCCTAGAGGCCTACTGGGTGCAGGGAGCCGGCAGCATCATTCATTCCACCTGGGCACCAGGGGAGGTTTGGCAAGGCTGTGTCTTAAAGAGTCAGTCTTGATAGGGCAGTGAAGAGGTCTAAGGGCTTTGCAAACAGGAGCAGACAGTACAAGCAGAGCCCCCGTGGGAAACTGCCTGGTGATCTGGGCCAGGGAGAAGCCTGATGTTATGGGGTAAAGCGTACATCAGGGATGGTGTGGGAGAAAAGGCAGGAGAATTAGGTCAGGGCCACATAGTGACAGGCCCTCAATGACAGCTTTTCCTGGGACATCAGAAGTCCCCCAAGCTTCTTACTTTTGCTTGGTTATCAGAAGGACCACTCTGGGTGCAGTGTGTGTTGTGGGCTTAGGGAGGAGAGGCTGAAGGTAGCAAGGCCAGTAAGGAGGCTACAGAATAGTCCAGAAAGCAGGTGCCAAAGGTCTGAGCTAGGACAGGGTCTGGTACTGAGGAAGCTCTGAATAGGTGTTTGAATGAAGGACTTGGAATGGAGAAACACTTACTGTGTGACCTTGAGTCAGCCACTTGTCCACTTGGGGCTTCAGTTTTCCCATCTGTAACAATGACACTGAAACAGTCTTATGATTAATATTAGAGTTAGACTCCCAGCCCAGGTCCTTACCAGCTGGGTGACTTTGGACAAGTGACTTTGCCCCTCAGAGCCACTGTAATTTTGATCTGTAAAGGGGATCACAGTAGTCCCTGTTTCATAGGCCTAGGTGTTAAGAGGATTAAAGGAGAGAATCCAGGCCGAACGCAGAATACACAACCCAGCAAGTAGCAATGCTACGTAACAGTAAGCCCTCAGCATTGAGGGCTGGAATGTCTCAAATCATTACTGCTACTATTGCTACTATCATTTAAAATCTTTTCTTACCATTTCACGATAACAAAATTTTTCAATAGAATTTCTCAAAATTAAACCCCAACACCCACCCTGGATCCTGGTCTGTGTGCTGTAAGTTGCCCAGCAAGTGTCTCCTCTTCATTGTCATATAGGCTTCAATTGGACTTGGACTCCAGAAAACTCTCTGCCTGCCCTTCCTGCCTCCAAACCCTATCCAAAGTGGAACTATTAATAATTAGAGAATCCTGGGAGTCATTGGGAACTCAGGTTTCCTCACATTGTGCTCTCAGTCATCTGTTCTCTTTCTGAACAGATACCTAAGGCTGGAAAGCTATTCCCTGCCTCCAGATCTTTCTCTGACCTGTTTCTTGCTCCCTGTGTCTGTCTGTCTGTCTGTCTCTTATGTAAACGCTCTTCCTTTTCAATTTGTGGGATTTGTAACCCATTAAAGTCAACCTCTTATCCCTCTTCTTCCAATAAGCCATCTCAGATCACTCCTTCTAGAAGGAATGCATTCTCCTGGCATTCATCCAGGACCTTCTCTCCAGATGTGTGCATTATCTTTACCCACAGGTCCCAAATCTATGTAGTTCCTTCTCAAATTGCACTGAATCCAGTCCGACTGTATCATCATTTCACTCACAGATAGGGACACAGCATTCTAGTAAAAGAAAGATGGGAAATCCCTCTGCTCCCTTCCCAACCTCAATCCCAGAAAGCAGCATTCCTCTGGGGTTCCTTAGATGTTAGGCTAAAGACATAGAATATACATTGTGTCTCAAAGCAGGAGAGAGATGTGTCTTTTCCCAGTGCTCAGTGGTTCCAAAAAGAAGAAAAGTTGGACCAAATCCTTTCTGCCACTACTCCCTGCACCTATATTCAAGAGACAGATAGAGCTGGACTAAAATGACCAGAAAAGCCTCCTTAATCCTGAGTCCACTCTCTCTTGCTTGACCCTCTTCTATTTCCTTCACCTGTTCTGCCCTCTCCTTAGAGCTCCCAGAGAGAATGGTCCTAAGAATTGGCCGTTGCATCACTTTCTATTTGTTTTCTAGTCTCTTCTAGGCCTGGGTTCCCTTTGGCCTTACCTAATTTCCCTTAAGCCTTGTTCTGTGGACCTGTGCCTGGTTTGGTGGCTGCAGTATGTAATCTAGGCCCTATTTGCGGCTGGCAAAATATATAATGAGTAGTAGAACTGGAGAGTAATAATATTGTTGGAGACCACTGTGGGATTGGGGTGAGGAGCCAGGAGTTTTTCCCATTTCCTCTTGGAACAAGGAAGTCATGACAGATGTGCACCCCCCAACCCTTCACCAAATTGGGGGCATTTAATTCTTCTCCTTGGGTATCTGAGGTTTTTTGCTATTCTCTGTCGTCAATAGCATGTGTTGACAGTTTAGCTGAAGGACAGATGGCACTAGCAGAGCAGGAGGCAGAAAGATGGGCCTCAAGAGAAAATACCTTTGCATAAACGCTGGTGGCTCAGTCTCATGACCCCTGACCCCTTAACAGTGATCCATGTGCTTTCACTAAAACGAGAAGCTTGTTTTTATTTTTAAAAATCCTGTGCATGTTAGAAACATAAAAGTGTTGGGGCCTGTCTCTAACTCTCTGAGTCACCCTGGACAAATCTCTTCCTTATTCTGGGTCTCAGTTTCCTCATTTGTAATAATAATGATGATGATGGTTATGGCAATGATGGTGCCAATGGTGATGGTGACAATGGTGATGATGGTGATCATGATGATGATGGTGAAGATCTTGATGGTGATGATGGTGATGGTCATGATCATTATGGTGATGGTGACAATGGTGATGATGATGGTGATCGTGATGATGGTGATGATCATGATGATGATGGTGATGGTCATGATCATTATGATTATGGTGATGATCATGATGATGATGGTGATGATGGTGATGGTCATGATCATTATGGTTATGGTGATGATGGTGTTGTTGATGATGATGATGGTGATGATGGTGATGGTCATGATCATTATGATTATGGTGATGATGGTGATGATGATGGTGATGATCATGATGGTTATGTGATGATCACAATGATGATCATATGATGATGATGATGATGATGATGATGATGATCATGATGGTTATGTGATGATCACGATGATGATGATGGTGATGATCATGATGATGGTGGTGAAGATCTTGATGGTGATGATGGTGATGGTCATGATCATTATGGTGATGGTGACAATGGTGATGATGATGGTGATCATGATGATGATGGTGATCATGATGATGGTGATGATCATGGTGATGATGGTGATGATGATGGTGATGATCATGATGATGATGGTGAAGATCATGATGGTGATGATGGTGATGGTCATGATCATTATGATTATGGTGATGATGGTGTTGATGATGGTGATGATCATGATGGTTATGTGATGATCATGATGATGGTGATGGTGATGATCATCATGATGTTGATGATGATGGCTATGGTGATGATCATGATAATGATCATATGATGATGATGGTGGTGACAGTGATGATAATAGTGTCACAATTTTTTTTTGGTCAGTGATGGCAATTATGGTGATGGTAATGGTGATAATGGTAATGATGATGGTGGTGGTGACTAATGCTCTGCTGATCATGATGATGATAACAATCATGATGGTGATGATAACAGTGAGGACAGTGAGGTAGTAGCAATGATTGTGATAATGACATTGGTGATGTTGATAGTGATGAGTGATGATGGTGATTATCATGCTGATGATAATGATGATATTGATGATGATTGGTGATCCTTATTTATTGTTCAGTATGTTATAAATGGTTTTCACATATGTATTCCTTACAACATTCCAGTGTGTTAGATACTGTTATCATTTGCATTCTACAAATGAGAAAACTGAATTGGACAAGTTCATAATCACAGTTAATAATCAGGACATCTTTGGCAACAAGGAGAGTGTAATAGGTTTCTTAAGTTCCCTCCCAAGTCTAAAATATAATGGGTACTGGTCAGGGTGGCTCACACCTGTAATTCCAGAGACTTAGGAGGCTGAGGCAAGAGGATTGCTTGAGGCCAGAAGTTTAAGACTAGTATAGGCAACATAGTGAGACTCTATATCTAAAACAAAATAAGAAAAATTAGTTGGACATGGGAGAGAGAACACCATAGACCCAACACTGGGGAGGCTGAGATAGGAGGATCACTTGAGGCTAGGAATTCAAGGCTACAGTGAGTCATTAATGTGCCACTCCACTCCAGTCTGGGAAACAGAGTGACACCTTGTCTCTTATAAAAATAAAATATAATAGCAATCTAATTTTTAAAATTTCTTACCTTTTCTCAAACCTTTTCCTTTGTCCATATAGGGCCCATCTGTCACTGGAGATACACTTTCCTGCAAGTTCCTCCTATTCCTTAAAACTCAGCTCCTCTACATGGCTCCCCTGATCCTCTAGGCTTGGTAGAGCTCCTCATAGTCCGACTGTCCTTTGCCTCAACCTGCTGGGTCCTCTCCTGTTGTTTTTCCATTCCAGCACACTGTGAGCTTCTAGCTGAGAGGCTGGGAGGATTTTACCTATCTCTCTGCCCTATTCTAGGGCTGTTCTTAAAGTAGCTATTATTTGATCCATACTCTTGCTGAGTCTATAAGTGATAAAACTTCCAATCCATGATCCCAGCCCCAAGTAAACCAGTCTTTTCTCTTTGATCATTGGTCTTTCAGTGCATTGCACCCTCTGCATTCAGCTGAGTCTGTTGCTATGAATGGCTCTCTTCACTGACCTAGGCGAGAGCAAAGGAGAAGCCTCACAGTTCCTGAACCCCTCCTGTGTGCCAGGTGCCATTCTGGGTGCTTTCCCATATGTCCTCCTGTTTACCACTCCTGGAAGACAGTAGCTCTTAGTCCTGTTTTTACATTTGAGGCTCAAGAGAAGCAAAATGGGTTGTACAAACTTCCATAGCTATGAGCAACAAAATTAGAATTTAAGCATGGATCTGCCTGTATCTAATGTCAATGCTCTATTTTTCCTGTGGCTTTTTTTTTCTGATTCTCAAATTACAAAACATAGTGGGACCTTTGGGATGCCTCTTGGGTACGAGATATCATTTCAGAGATACAGTTTAGATATCCAAATATTGGGATTTCTAGGCCATCCCAGTGACATAAGAGAGTAATGAGATACAGTTATCTAAAATTAGGCCTAACCCAGAAAACTCAAGTCCTTCAGTCCCTGTTGAGAAGTAGCATTTGTTTCTGCAATCCTGTCTTACTTGCTCATTCAAGCATCTGCCCATTCCTTTTTTAGTCTATTTAAGTATCCTGCCAGTAGTGACTGTCCTAATTTTATTGCCTACTTTATGCTGTAGGACTTTCTTCATGTAAAGTTTGCTCAGCGGTCATTTCCTGATCATTCACCTTGGTAGGGTCAGACCTTTCAGCCCCCAGGAGCTCTACTCCAGTGAAGCAAGAGATGAAATGACCTCTTGCAGTACCGTGATGACAGGTGTGCACACAAGGTATAAAGCTTACATTTTAAGTTGGAATCTTCTAAATTCAAGTCCAACTCCCTTATTTGACAGCTGTTTGACCTGAGGCAAGTCACTTAACCTCTCAGAGCTTTTGTTGTCCCCTTGGGATGCGGGAAGATTAGATAAGGTACACAGCACCCAGCAATGAGAAGGCCCTCATAAATAGCAGGTGTAATTCCTGCCATTGTGTGCAGTGCTAACGGAGATTTACAGGGAGCTGAGGCCAGCTATCTGCAGGGGGGTGGGATCAGAGTATCAGAGTAGGCTTCTTGCAGGGGGTGAAACCAAAGCTATCTCCTGAGGGATAAATGGGAATTTTCCAGGCAGATAAAGAGAAGGCATTGACAGGGCTGGGCTATGTTCTTTGGAAACCCATTTCATTGTGACTGTATCATCTGTTGCTTCTGGCTCGAACTCTGCTTTGTATTTTGAGAAGGGAACAGGCTCATTTGAACCTTGAAGGTTCTTCAGGATTCAGGAGGTTCTTTCTGGGACTCTTACTGGAATTCTAGGCCACCCAATTCCTCCTCTTACATCCCCACTCTGAGCCCTGCATCTGGCTTTGGATCCTCCTCTCTTGGAAATGTGGCTGATGACGAGACAGAGACATGAGTCCTATTTGTGGCTCCATCAGCTTTGGAAGCAGATCATGGGAATTTTCTGAGTCTGGGCCCCCAGCCAGAAGGCATTTATAATCAGACATGGAGCAATCATTAGAGCAGAAACAATAAATTACAACAGCACCAAGAGAACTCCCCAAACTGCTCACGCGAGGAGGACCCGAAGAGCAGAATGCTTTCAGGCTCTGGGCCCCTCCTGCCCCTCCCATTGGCAGCCAGGGGCCTCCTCCCCACCACACTCAGGCTGTGCCCCAGACGTCTGTGAGCAGGCTGCAGCAACTCTGCCTGCAGAATTTGCCTTCCTCTCAGGCTAGGGCTGGGGCCTGACCTATGTTGCAGGGACTGTGACGGGGGAGGCAGGGTCCTCCACAAAAGCACCTCCAGGGCCAGGCTTTCTGCAGCGTCAGCAGAAAGTGGTGGGAAGAACCAGAGATTTGGGAAAGACGGCTTTGCAATCTTCAAGCTGAGGGACCACAGCAAGTTCCTGCCTCTCTCTCAGATTCAATTTTCTTGTCTGAAAAATGGGAATAATAGCATTTCCCATCTCACAGGATCATTGTGAAGATTGATATGTTA
This sequence comes from Otolemur garnettii, assembly GCF_000181295.1. Classification (NCBI taxonomy): domain Eukaryota; kingdom Metazoa; phylum Chordata; class Mammalia; order Primates; family Galagidae; genus Otolemur; species Otolemur garnettii. The sequence goes on along the minus strand of NW_003852605.1, from coordinate 2,094,204 downwards.
AACCGTCAGACTCCTGGCACATACTGAGTGTTTAATGACATCAATTCATCCCAACCCTTTCTTTCTACCCCCTCATTAGCCATCTGTGACTGTTCAAACTTTAAATTAAATTAAAAATTCAGTTTCTCAATTGTACCAGCACATTTCAAGGGGTCCATAACCACACACGTGTGCTGAGCAGTCACTGTACTGGATGGCACAGGACATTTCTGAGATCATTCAAAGTTCTATTGCACAGATACTGTCCAGCCTCCTGATGCATCTGCTTCCTGGAAAAATTCAGTCCAGAAGACCCTTAGGGTTACAAAGGTGCCCTAAGGAAGGTATGAGTATGTGTGTGCAGAGGATGCCAGGCCCAGAGGAAGGGCGCCTGATGGGACTAGAGGGAATCAGAGAAGGTTCTCTAGAGGGGGAATACCTCAGCTGCTCTGTAAAGGATGTGAGATGAAGAATGAATGACATTCCAGATGGAGCAGCAGAGAGGACAGCATTTCCATCCACACACAGCAGCATGTGTTTGTGCATGTGAGATTGTCACCTCACTGCAGCTAGAGCTCACTGTGGGCAGTGAGGGGTGGCAGGGAGCAGGGCCACCTGAAGGAGGGTGCTGAACACAAGGAGATGGGAGAATGCATTTGATTCCTGGTCTGTTAATGCCACCTGTGTCTCTCACCCCATGCTGGTGCTGAATTACAAAGCACAGACCCAGAGGAGTTTGGTGCATGACAAGGCAGATCTCCTGAGCCAAGTGCATGTTCTGGGATCACTGACTCCAGTATGAACGGCTGCTGTAGCCACCTGTGCTAGACACTGCTGGCTAGTGTAATTCTCCCCACAGCCATGCTAAGATGAGGAAACAGGGCCTACCCAGAGTCGACTGGCCCTTGAGTACAGGCTGGAACCGTGGTAACTGGGGGTGTCTTCTCTCCTGGCTCTGCTGTTCCTGTGGATAAACTACACCTCCTTGATAATTTCTACCTGGCCTGCAAGTCCTTCTGCTGCTGCATGGATTTTTGCTCCTGCGCTTCTCCTTTTCCTCCCTACATGGATTTCCCACTCCCTACTGGTCATTCAGCACACCGCTGTAGGTCTCCTGTGTGGGAGACCCCACACCCCTCCCCACTCCTGCCTGATTTCTCAGCTTCCCCTTACAGCTTGGCTCACTAGTGGCTCCCATGTCCTTCTCAGCCCAGCCCATCACTGTCCCATCCTCACTGCTGCTGTGACAACACTTTGGTTAAATCCAGTTGCCAGGCATTTAGTCCTCTCCTTGGTGGATCTTCTCTTCCACCCAACTCCGTGGCCTTGGATCCCACGTGGGCAACTCCACGGAGGCTGCCATTTATATCATGGATACTCATAGAGGCCTAAGAATTGGGGTCAGGAAGTGAAGGCCTCAGTAAGCACGAACTAGCTGACAACATGCTCAGTCCCTAAATTTAGATCCTTGCCCTTGAGCTCTGGACTGGTATCTCTAACTGTTTACATGGCAGCTCTTCTTGGTGTCTACCGGCGTCTTAAGTATAACGTGTTCATCAAAGAACTCCTGGTTTCAAGTGCCCTCCTGCATCTCCAGATCTGTTCCTCTCCAAGGCTTCATTCACCTCAGGGAGCTGAAACCCCAGGAGCCATCTTTGATTCCTCTCCACCCACTGACCCAAGCCGTTGGAAGGTCCTGGTCCTGCTCTTCATGCTGTGTTCTGAATTTTCCTTAAGCCACCCTTTTCATCACCACCACACTTACCCACCACTCACGTCAGTGAGTGTCCTTGTGATGGTGACGTTTTCCCACTCATTCTTCTGCAGGAGCCAGAGGTCGCCATCTCCAAGCAGGTCACAGTGTTCCATTCTGCCTTTCACACTTCAAGCAGAGTCCCGGGCCTCCTGGGATCCTGCCCCACTGAATCTCTCAGCACGTTCCCGACCTCTCTCCACCGGACTCCAGCCTCTCTGACTGCTTTGCCTTTCCTTCCCAGCCCAGGCCCCCTTGCACTCTCTGCTCCCCTGGCCTGGGTTTCCTTGGGATCACCCCAGAGGCCTGCCCTCTGTTAAGGCCTCTGATCAAACATCGTGTTCTCAGAGAGGAGGCCCCTGACCCCCCTCTGTTCCTCATTCTGCTTTATTTCCCTTCATACTTGTCACCACTTGACCATTGGACTATGGCCACATGACAGTCTATCCCAGACTCAGTGCCTTGGTGGGCCTTGTGTTGTGCTCTTGATCAGTGGGTCAGGATTTGGATGGGAAGCAGCTGGGCCGTTCTGCTCCATGTAGCATCCTGTGAAATGGCTTGGGTGTGAAGCTGGCAGCTGGGCCAGTGTGCAGAGTTCTGGAGGCTTTCCTCCGGAAGGCAGGTGCAGCTGGAAGATGCTCCCCTGGGTGCTCGCCCTTTCCATGTAGACTCAGAGGCTCCCCACATGGTGTCTCCAGAAGCACAGATGGACATTCCATATAATGGCTGAGGAATCCAAGAGGCAAGTGGAAATGGCCAGTGTTCGTGAGTCCTGGCACCACTCCCACTTCACGTCCTATCAAAGTAGTGACAGAACCCACCATCATTTGAAGAGTGGGGCATAGACACACCTCTTGATGGGAGGAATGCCGGAGACTTTGTGGCCACCTTCAATCCACGACTCTGACCCTCCCACATGTCCTTACCTGCTTGCTTTTACGTATCCTGTGTCAGTCACCAGAACATGGGCTCTGTGAGGGCTGAAGCCTTTCCGTGTGGTTCAGTGCCTCTTCCCCAGCTCCTAAAACAATGCCTTGCACATAGGATAGACCAGAACAAATTGAAGAATGAATGAATAAATGAATGGTTATGTGTAGAACAGCCCACTAGTCCTATGTAGGCTTTAGATTCCTTATTTTCAAAAATGAAGATGCTTTTTCTTGCTTTGCTTTCTGAGTCCTAAAATGTTCTAGAGCAGCGAGAACTTCAGGGAGCCTCTGGGCCAGCCCCAGGAAGGTGTGGCCAGATCTTTCTCTTTTCCCCACCAGCAGCCTCACCCCACCTTGTTTCCTCCACCTGGGCAGGTGTGCTGAGTAGACCTGTGAGGTGTGGGGTGTAGTCTTTGGGAGCACCCCAGGGAGAATCAGTGGCTATGGGGCCAGTCCCAGCTCTTCTCACAGGCTACTGGGGGGATCTGTGTGGGTTCCTTTCTGTCTCTGGGCTTCAGTTTTCCTGTCTGTAAAGTGAGGGACATGATCACATTCTAACCACTCAGGGCCCTGGAGACCCAGGTCACTGGGAGGGGGAGAGGGCTTATGTGACATGCAGCCTTCCTCAGGATGAGGGATACTGGGAGAAACACCAGGGAACTAAGGGGAATTAGCCTCCATCTGTATGTGGCCAGCTACAAGCCACGATGTGTGTGAGCTCCTGTCCAGCAGCCAGCTCTGCAGTTCCTGCTGTCCTCCAAAAGCCTCGCAGGGCAGAGGGGAGCTGGAGGGCGGCACAGCAGCTTGTGGCCAATGTGGAGACATGGCTCCCTCTCTCTCCACCTCCCCCTGAGTTGCCAGTGGCCTGGTTCTCCCCCAGGATGTGGAGCTGGGGAGTGGCTGGAGTCAGCCCGGAGGTAAGTGCTCATCCAGAGGGATCAGGATGCAGATACCCAGAGAACTCCCACCACCCCTCAGGAAGGAGCAGCGAACTCTGCTCCCGCCTGCCCTAATCTCTGGGGCTAAAGCCTTGTCAGAGCCAAGACCTCCCTCATAAATCACCCAGCCTCCTGGTCTTTCTCTTCTTTGGCATCTTCTGTGAGACACCAAAAGGCATTAAGGAAATTGGACCCCAAACCTTGGCTGAGTGTGGCTCAGGATCCGCCCTCTAGGAAGGAGGAGGGAAAGGGCATGGTATGAATTTTAGAAGACTGTGGGGGCCTGCAGCTCAGCCCAGCTCCCCACCTGAGCTCCTACCTTACCAGGTTTTAGGGAGTCAAGGACAAAGGAGAGCCGGTCTCACTGCACTCAGTAGAATTCAGTGGAATCAGTGTGTACAAGAATGGACAGAGTGGGCAGAGTGGGGACCCAGTTCTACATAGTAACCTGCTGCTTTTAGCTGGAGTGTGAGCAGGAGCAGCGAGACCCAGGAAAGGGCGTCTGGCTCAGGGCAGCCAAACACTAAGAATAGGCAGGTGAAGAACAGGAAGAAGAGCCTTGAGGTAGAGGGGACAGTGTGCTCAAGGTGAGAGAGCAGTGCTAGGGAAGGTCCCCACCTGGGGTGTCAAGGTGAGACCTGGGGAGAAGATGCTCCAGCCAGGGAGCTTAGTGGGGGCAGGCACACAAGTGTGTAAAATGCCACAGATGTTCGCGTGGGCATGTGAGAGAGAGACAGAGAAGTTGGGGGTGGGGAGCAGAATGGGCCGAGCAGAATTGCCCACCCAGTGGTGAAGGCAGCTTGGCAGGAAGTAGCAGAGGCAGGTATGGAGGGACTGGCCTTGAGCTCCTTACTTGGGGAGTGTGCACTCAAACAATTGGAAATCTATTGCAAAGCGCCAAGCAGCAGGGAGCAAGAGGCAGGTAGTTATTTCTGACAGGCCCATCTGGCTGGAGGGGAGCTGGACAGGGAGAGGAGGGAGGTGAGGATATTGCTGGAATTGTCCAGGCGGGGTCCAGTCCTAGCAGCATGGGGTGCCTGCAGCCCCTCTGTCACAGCATCCTCCACTGTTAACCCTGCTGGCAAACGTGCATGAACACCCCTCTCTGCCAGGCCCTGTCCTGGCTACTGGGCAAACAAAGGTGAAGGCTGGGCCCTGTGAGATGGAGGCAGCTTTGTGGTGTAGAAGGCAGGAGAGTGACAGGTGCTCGGACACCGGGGCCTTCAGTGGGATTTGAGAGCACAGCGCAAGATTAAACTTTCATGTTCATCCAGCAAACCCCAAATCAAGTCTGCTCTGTGCCAGGCTCAGGGAATACAATGGAGACAGTGAAAGAAGTAGCCCTGGTTCTGGACCTTGCAATCCAATGAAGTGCTGATAAACATCGCCTGAAGTTCTTTTCAGCAGAGGACGTGAAGGGGGATGGCATAGAGCAGGGGCTTTAAAATAGCCAAGGATTCAGGGAAATGGCTGGGGAACCAGTGTGAGGCAAAGGAGGACATAGGACTCAAAATTTTAGGAGACCCTTTTTCCTTGAGTCAGACAAGTGTGGAGTTGGTACCTGAGAGCCAGAGCTTCTTTAATTTTTGTGCTCTAGGTGTTTTACTTGTCTCATCCTAGTCCTTGTTCTACAGGAGAAATTTATGTCTAAATTAACATACTGAGGCATAAAGCCTGGGTAGAAATTCGATGAAGAGGGGACTTTGTGTGAAGAGCATTGCTGACAAAAGGAACAGCACTGGCAAAGGCCTTGAGGCAAGCGGCACCAGTGCCCAGGGACATGCAAGTCCTCCAGTCTGGCCAAAGAGAGTCGGAATGTGAGGCTGAGAGGGTTTGCTATATTGGGAGTTATGCAAAAGTAGTCAGAGTTGTATCCGGGTGTTCAGTTCCAGCAGGGGGATAAATCTCGGACTTTCCCGAGGAGATGATGTTTGGGTTGGGCCTGGAAGAGTGGCCAGATCCAAGCACATGAAAATGGGGGACATGAGTCCACACAAGCTCAGAGTGAGGGTTCGAGGGGCCTTTCAGTCCTACCTTCACCACCTTTACTGAGCATGAGGCGGGAACTATAACTAAGGCACTGTACTGACCAAGTGTGTTTGTAGACTTTTTGCTAAATAATTTGAGTGGAAGCTTTTCAGAATTTAAAGGATAAGGCAGTCTAGATTTTAAGAGTCTTTCTGCTCGCTGCCTATCCTTTTTCTTTTTCTTAGTTTAGCAATTGTGTCTGCAGTGTTGGAGGCAGAAAAGCAGTCTTTTCAGATTCTTGGGGTGCAGTAGTCATGGGGTATGGGCTTTACAGGTCATGGGGTAGACTAGAAGGCAAAACTTGTATACAGTGAGCATGAGATGTACACTGAGCAAGCCACCTATCATTGCTTCTTAATCCTCACCATAGTCCTAGAAGGTTGCTATTATACCCATTTCACAGATGGCAAAACCAAAGTTCATAGAAATTAGTTAGCTTTCTCCCTGGGTCACAGAGCATATTCCCGCAGAAGCAGGATGGAACTGTGGAACCGGGGTTGCTCTGATTTCAAGGCCTGTGATTCTTCTGCTGTATCACTTTGCTACTTGGGCTTGTGTCTTCGGCTGTTAACTATGTGGCCTGCAACTGACTTTTTCCCACTGGGCCTCAGGTTCTTCCTTGGTAACAGAAAGGAGTCAGATTCCATGAAGTAGAATATACTTCTCAAACTTTACTATGCCCATGAATCACCGCGGATCTTGTTGGGAATACAGATTCCAAGTTGGAAAGTCTCTGATGAGGCACAAGAGTCAGGATTTCTGACAAGCTCTCCGGCTTTCTGATGCTTTTACTCCACAGAGACCACACTGTGAATACGAAGAGCTGAGCCCTCTCTGTGGGCCCACCTACCTATCCAGGAAGACTGACTCTTGTTGGGGCAGGGAAACAGAGGTCTTCCTCAGACTGGCCTGCAACTGACTTATTCCCACTGGGAATAAGCTAAATCTTGCAGTTCCTTTCCACTCCTTGCAGCTTCTGTGCAAGATCAGGACAGGGAGAATGTCTCCCACTTTGTAGACGGGGAATCAGAGGCTCAGAGAGGACAGGGCTTGCCCATCCCTACAATGCCTCATCCAGCATCCTTTCCTGTACCTCCCACAGTCCATCTCCTCTTTCTTCAGAAGAAGAAAGGTGAAGAAGGGTGTCCTCTTTCTTCAGAAGCCTCTTCTTGGGACCCTAGGGATCACTATCTTCAATAAGCGCCCCATTATGGATGGCCTACACATTTCATCTCCAGGAGAGGTCCCTCCTGACAAAGATGAAGCACCCTTTTTGGTGCTTCAAGCCACCCTTTGTGGCCTTGGCATTTTTCTGGGGCAGGGGGCCACCAGGGCATCTGTATGCTCCTCACTTGCAGCCTGGGCTCTGTGGAGGGAGGCACTATGGAGAAGGAGCCAGCTGCTTCCAGGGAAGCCTGTCCTCCTGCCTGCAGCCGGCTCCAGGGTTCCTGGCACTGCCACGCTCGTGCTCCAGAGGATGGCTTTGGGCTTGTTGACTTGGAAGGGAGAAAGCGCCGGAAGAGTGGATGTTTGCAAATGGATTTACAGGCCCTGTATTTACTGTATTGTCAGGGAAACAGGACTGCAGGACTGAGCCAGAGCGGGAAAGCTGCACCTGGCACCTATGGTGGTCCCAGCCCACCCAGCCCTCAGGGCCACCATTGGGGTGTACCTGGCCTTCACCAAGGCCAGGCACACCTCTGTCTTCACCTGTATCCATGTGGGGTCCCTCCCCCAAATGCCTTCTTATCTTTCTGCCATTATGTCAGTCCTTCGGACCCTCCCAGGGCCTTCAAGGCAGCTTTCCCACCACCTCCGCCAGTCCTTTCTGCAAACCCAGTCTGCAGCACACAGTCCCCCCCCCGCTTGCCTGCTCTTGTGCTGTATAGAGATGTATGCTGCATGGACTTGTTTGTGGGTGGGTCTTGTTTTCCATCTACTTCTTGAACCTAGGAGCGAGGGTTCATGCTGTGTCTGCATCCCTCGGTCAGATACCTAGCCAGCACTTAGTAAAGGCTGTAGGTAGAGGAGCTCTCTGAAGGGGTGGGGGAGAGTGTGCTGGAGAGGGAGGGATAGGGCGAGAGGATGGCCCCAGCTTGTGGTGTTTCAAGCCCAGGGAAGTCGCCCTGGACCTCCTTCCTCTATAAAAATTGTCTGGAAGCTATGCCCCACACCCTCCCCAGCCCCTCTCTACACTGACCACAGCGTAGTAAAGCTGTCTCTCTCTATAGGAAGCTGACCTGCCACCAGATCTCATCTATAGCCAGTAGCCTCATGGTAGGATCCGAAAGCATCTGAGTAGATCCACGGGAGGGGTTATGGGAGGACAGACCTGTCCTGAGACTGCTGAGACCAAGAGTTCTGCCACATAGGAGTGCCCTGGCAGATCAAGTAGGGTCAAAACACAAGCGACTTCAGGTGCAAACCTGCCCTGCTCCAGAAGCTGAGAGCACCTCCTCCTGGCCCAGCAGCCCCCGGAGCTAGGACTTGGCAGGGCAGACACAGAAACCAGGACACACACATCTTGGAGCTGTGCTGCTGTGGGGTGGGATTTTTTTCTTAACTCTTATTCTTGGGTTTTGGTGGCTTTTCCTCTGGGACATAAGAAGCTGAGAAGGCAGGGGCCCAGCCCCCTTTTCTTTCTTTTTACTTTTTTGAGAGGGAAATGATTTCATTTTTATCATTCACAGATACCTAAAATACCCCCAAACAATGTGTAGACAAATTATGAGAATGTGCAATGAATTTAGTTAAGGCACTTGATACTATATCCACATATGAAAGTTAGTTATATTTCTATCAGAAGCAAATGGGAGCATGAAATTTAAATGATCGTAACATTTACAGCATCATACGTAACATGAACTACTACATAAGGGGAAAAGTTGAACAAAAGATATGTCCTTCTATCTTAGAACTACAAATGTATTGAAAGAAAGTAAAGCTAGAAATAATTGATCTATACCAGCCTCTCCTTCTGTCCCCTCCTCCTGCACCATGGCAGGCTCAGACTTCGGGGGCATTTGTTTCTTCTGTCTGTAAGAAAGGATGATAATACTTGTCTTAAATGTTGACCTAAGAATTAGACAAAATAACGCTTGCAAACTGCTTAGTCTGTGAATGGCATGTAGGAAGTTCTCTAAGAAGGGTGGGCTCCACCTCTGAGCCCCCCAGAAAAGACTTTACTCCATGAAACAAACTGTGTCTAGACTAGCGGTCTAGTTTAAACCAAACCAGGGTATGAGGCTCCAGCCTCCTCAGCCCTGTTCAAAATGAAGATAATGGTAATGACCTCATGGGGCTGGTTCAGTGAGGATTAAGTAAAAGGGTGCATGTAAAACAGAACATGGCAAGTTCTCAAGACACGTTATTTGCAAGCTGCTGCTGCTGTTATACTAGGGGATTTTTCCCATTCACTTGAAGGTCAGTTCTTGAATCTCATGAAGTAAAATATTAACCAGAATTATTCACAATATAAAATTAAAAATTCTTCTTTCAGGTCCTTATTCTTCCCCTTCTTTTGTTCGATTTAGTTCTTCTACTTTTTCAATCTTTCTTAGTTTCTGAAGGCTAGCAGGCTCGCCTCTGAGAAGTGCTGTCTTTCAAGTCTATTTGCAATATTGTCCTCATTAGAGTGTGTAAAGAGATCAGAGGATGGGATGGGGATATTTTGAGGGACGGGAATAAGAAGGAGCTGGAGTAGAGACTGATCAAAACTGGAATCATGAATGAGAAGCTCCTGTCGTGTCTTAGGAGGTGGAGAAGCTGGGCTAGGTGCCTTCCCTGGGATCAAAGCCATCCGAGGCACAGCCTCACACTTGACCTTGGCCCTCATTGAGCAGACCCCTACCTCTGACTGCAGGTAAAGCCTTGCCCTTGTCACAGCAATAGGTTCTTAGTCACTAAAGGACTGTGACTAGGAAAGAGTAGGGACAGCTCCCATCACCTTTCCTACCACCAGGCAAGCCAGCTGGAGCACCTGTCCTCTGCCATGGGTCCAGAAGAAGCCGCTGCTCTCACTGGGAGAAGCACTGGGAGGAAGTTTGGAAATTATATATCTTCTACTTGATTTTTTCTGTTCACTGTCAGGCTAAAAGCAGACAAAATCACTGTTTTAAAGATGCCTGACTATCTGGCCATACATCTGGGGTTTGGATAGCATATACTTGGCTAAGGAGGACTAGACATTTGTGGAAAGGGCTGGACAATCCTTTTCTGGTTGGCAGGATCATCATTCATCTTCCTTCTCACCTGCCTGCTGCTCCTCTTATGCACAGGGCAGGCAGGCTCAGGCTTGGTTTGAGTTCCTTAATGGACTGTGTTCCGGGGCAGGAGTCCCCATCTGAGCACTGGGTATTGGCTGAGATGAAGAGCTTCTCAGCCTGTAAGTTTGCAGCTCACTACGCACTACTGTGTCATCTTCCCTTTCAGTCTGCTTTGGATCCCTTGTTGTTCCTTAGCATGACTGAAGCAGGTAAACCTTGGTCTTCTAGATCTGGTTTCTGGAAGCAGAAAGACCCTTGGGCAGGCAAGTTTTACTGGGGCTCCTTTTCTACCTGGGGGAACCTAGTATGGGCTCTGGTGCAGGGAGGCCACCCACATATTATATGTCAGGGTCATAAGTTGACCTTAAGTCTTCAGACCCCAGGTTCTGCCACTGCCCCTCTGAGGACTAAAAACTGAGTAAGGGCCAGGAACATTCTAGAACATAAATCTCAGACAACACTTGTATAAGATGGGGTTCTCCAGAGAAATAGAACTAATAGGACATGTACATATATGAAGAGAGAGAGAGAGAGAGAGAGAGAGAGAGAGGACTGGCAGAGGTGAAGGTCCAAAATCTGCAGGGTAGGCTGGCAGACTGCACACCCAAGGAAAGACCAAGCTGGTCTGCGGGCAGAATTCCCTCTCCCTCCAGGGAGGTTGGTCTTTTTCATTAAGGCCTTCTACTGATTGGACAAGGCCCACCCACATTATAGAGTAATCTGCTTTACGCAAAGTCTGCTGATTTAATTTCATCCTTATAAGACATTTTTACTAAAAAGTAATGTTTGATCAAATATCTGGGTACCCTGGCACAGCCACATTGACAAATATGTATTATTAACCATCTAACCATCACACCACTTTACATGTGAATAGCCAATTATGATGATGAAACCGTTTTTTCATCTGTCCTTTCCCAGGACCCTCTAAAAGCCTGCAGAATAAGTCCTGGATGGGCAGGATTCATTTGATTCATTGTATAAATTCACTACACTGAACCCTGACATGGTGCTGGGCAGTAGTAGGTACTGACTATACTGTGTCTAACAAGTTGCCTCTGTTCCTTTCTGTTTTGATAGTACAGTGGCAGATGACCTTGAATGAGTACTTGCCCAAATGTGTCATTGCTTATTTAATCCCTGGGTGGTGAGTCTTTTAGAGGAGCAGTAGGACAGCATGTGTACCAATGACTGGCACAAGGCCTGGCTGGGGACCAGGGTGGAGGGGCTGTCTGAGGTGGTTGCGCCCAGGCTGAAACCTAAGGTTGAGCAGGTTGGGCGGGGGAGGTGGTAGAGAGGAGGGTTTGGGGCTGAGAAACCATAGTGTGAAGGACTGAGATGGGACAGGGTTTGGCACATCAGAGACCAGGAGGGAAGCAGCTGCATGCATGGTTGTGCAGTGTGCAAGAGAGGACAGTTCTGTTTGGGGCTGAGAGGGAGCAGAAGCCAGATCCTGAGCCTTAGAAACCCATTCAGAATCTTTAACATTAAGGGCTCCAGGGAGCCCCTGAAGTGTTTTAAAGAGGGAAGTCCCATGAGAAGTTTGTCCTTTTGGAAAAGCCATCATCTTGGACTGCAGAGAACTGATTGGAGTGAGGTCAGAGTAGATGTAAGATGTTTGATGTCCCAGGAGGACCATATGACGTAAGCCCAGGAAGTGGCATGAAGAGGACAGATTTAAGAGCATCAAGAAGGTGGAATCAACAGAGCATTGTGTTTGATTGGTCCTGAGAGGTGAGGAAAGGGAGGGTTCAAAGGTGCAGGCAATTATTCCATTTCATAGACGAGGGTCTGAGGCTCAAAGGGACGCAGGGATGTACACAGGTCTACCCAGCTGATGAAGCTGGCTGCAGCCAGGCCCATAGGACTCCCCCACGGATGCCTCCCTGGCTGGTTTTCTTTAATTCTGCTTTGTTCTGCCTCGTGCTGATAAAGCTTTAGGTCCTGCTTGGTGATCCACCTGTGCCTTCTGAGTCCTTGACCACAGCTTCAGCCTTGACCCTGGGATGGATTAAGCCCTGAGCAAGGACTGAGTGGTTCCCATCTGGCCCCAGACCAGGCCCTGACCCTGGCTGCCCACCTCAGTCCTGCTCTTGGCCCCTGGAGGAGCCCTGATCATACCTTTTGGCTCTGTCATTCTCCACGGAGACAGCAAGCAGCCACCCTGTCCCAGTGCAGCACTAGGTGGGCACACATTACCCACAGCTAGCTCACACTGCTATGTATCCAGGGACCCAGGTGAGAGAGTATTCATGTTAACTTGGTAAACAGACCCAGAGGCCTGCAGCAGTGCCAACAGCAGAAAGGGTGTGGGCTTCACAGAGGATGGCCCTGAGTCTGCACCCTACCCTGTTCCCATTAGCTGTGAAGCTCTGAGGCTTCAGCTTACTTTCCCTCTCTGAACATGTTTTCTTACCTGTCAGCAGGAGATCACAGAACCTACTTTTCTCGTTGATATATGGATTCGTGAGCCTGTACCGACTCTGGTATGTGTTAGGGACTCAATACATATGGGATTTCCTAATTTTCTTTACAGCCAATTTATTGAGCAACTACTATGTAAATATAGATGTGGTGTTCTTTGCTAGATGCTGGAGGTACAAAAGTGATAGCCAGAGTCTCCCAGCATTGCATCAGAATTTCTAGCACATTCTAATTGCTCATAGTAGATGCTTTGCAAATAAAAGGTCATGAGGGCAAAGAGAGTTGCAGAGACAGTGGCTTTACTGAGCCTCACACTATCAGGTTCTTAGAAGCATTTTTGCAACATAAAACAAAAATTCAAATGTAGAAGGATCCAATTCTAAAATGGAGCAGAGACACCACCTCCTAGGTGAGTGGGAAGAGAGGATGTCCGGGAGGCTTGGAGGGACACAGTGACTTTTTATTTCCTCCTTGCCATGAATGCTGTGCGTGTCACAGTCCAGAGACCCTGCAGAAGTCTGAAGAAGGTAGGGAGGAGTCCCAGAAGGACTTTGTAAGCTTCGGCTCAGGATGCCAGTCCTGGCGGCAGAGGAACTTGCATATTTTTTGTCTTTGGAAATCACCATCTCCAGCCCCAAAATGCCTTCACTTCTGGAAATTCACAGGTTATTCTGACACAGCAGTCAGTCAACTCTGACCTGGGCAGTCTGAAGATGGGGAGAGAGACCACCAAGGGCGCAGACATGACAGAGAGAGGTTTCGGCGAGCTCCAAGCACAGATGGAATTCTGTGGTCCGGTTCAGCAAACACTTGGTGTGTGTCTGGGTCAAGTGTGGCGCAGTGGGCTGAGAATGCAAACCTCAGAGGTGTTCCTCAATTCCTTTGATAAAATGGGCTGTTTCCACAATCACGGCAGTTGTGCAGCAGCAGCAGGAGCACTGTGTGTGGAGTCTGAAGGGGGGGAGTGTGGTTCTGGTGGCAACGCTGACTCCATGTGACCTTGGGAAGCCTCTTTTCCTTGCCAGCCCATCCATAAAATGTGAGAGGTAGACCAAATGCTGTCTAAGTCCTGCAGATTTCCCATGGCTCCCTCCCTCCCTTCCTCTCTTCCTTCCTTCCTTCTTTCCTACCTTTATTTCCTTCCTGAGAACCTGTTATGTGCAGCCCTGTGCTCAGACTGCAGAATCAGCAATAAGGAAGAGAGAGGGTCCTCGTCCTGCAGGGAGTTACAACTCAGGACAGGGTCAGGGACCTCTGTACAGTGGCTAAGTTCTATTTTTCTCGGAACTCTGACTGCAGGAGTCTTGCCTCAGACGACCAAGGCTTCCCCCTTCACAGCCACCCTGAGAAATGCTCTTCAGCTTCCAGAGGAGTTTCCAAAGAGGCAGCCCCCAGAGGAGTATGGTGGGCAGCTTCTCACCGGCCGCTGTGAATGGGGAAGTGCTCTTTTGGATGAGACTCAGTCCCATGGTCTAAGTCATGCATCATTTTGAGGACAGGGGAGGGCTAGTGTTTTAAACCTATACTGAGTAGCACCCTTGACCTCTGATTTGCTGGGGATTAGGCCGGGGGCAGCAAGTCCAGAAACCAAGGGATGGCTTGCTGTGTGACCATGGGCATATCGCTTCCCCTCCGGAATCTCATTGCCTTCCCCGTGCTAGAAGAATAAGACACCTACCTCTGACTCAGAGCAGACAAATCCCTACTATGTGTCAGACACTGGGCCTGCATCACATCACCTAATCCTCAGGAAACCCTGTGTCGCAGGTACCATGGTGAGTGACACCTTAAGGACCAAGACCAGAATCATACACATGAGTAGAAGGTGGCAGACCAGTGTCTCCAAGTGCATTTGAGCTTTCAGTGCAAAGTCTATTTAGGAAGGAGAGGCTTGCTCCATGCCTTTCCATCCGTTCATCTCCTGTTACCTAAGGGAGTGTTCTGCCTTCGAGCCTGTGGGCCTCTGTGCCCTCTGGGCCTTTCTCATCCTGTTTCCTCCTCCCCATCCTTCCCAGCCTAGCACCTGCATCCCTTCTCCAGGAAACCTCCAGGCCCCTGTGCCTGGGCACTTGGTGCACAGTACTGGGTGCTCTGGGTGCTGGGTTAGGGAGACTGGTGACAGGAGCTGCTGGGGGTAGGGGGGCCAGATCAGGCACAGGAACTGACAGGGAGATGCGAATTCTCTTCCCTTGGTGATATCTAACCTTAGAACCTTACCCTGTGCACGGTTCCACTGGAAGGTCCTCAAAATTGTCTAGTCCAGCCCAGGCCCCCTGAGTCACAGATGGAGAGACGGAAGCCCATAGAGAGGAGCTAACTTCCTCAAGGTCCCCCAGCAGGTGATGGTGGCGCCCAGAGGCCAAGCTGCTTTCTCTAACTTCCCTGGGAGGGATATAGGGCAGAAAGCTCCTCTCTGCCTCCTGTTCCCTCCCACTGGGAGAGGACTGCAGCCTCAGGCAGCCCATAGGACAGACTTAGCTGTTGGTTCACCTTAGATTGATTTCTGGAGCTGCCTGCGGCTAAAAGTTTTTTTAGTCTCCCTGGATAGCTCCCAATGTGGAGGGCCAAGGGCTGCCTTGCATTGCTGACTCAGCCAGCTCCTTGCTCCGCTACTGCTCCCTTTCACCCTCCCATTCTGACATTTATTTATTTACTTCCTTCATCATTTGTTCATCTAACTGTTTATTCATTCGCTTATTTACTGACTCACTTGTTTATTGACCCACTCATTTAACAAGCAAACAGAGAGCACTCTGCCCGTGCTAATTGCAGAGACCTATAGTAATGCAGATGACTGCCGCACACAGCACTCAGTGATGGCAACACACGGTGACCGCAACATGTGGTGACCACAGCACGGTAACCACAACACACGGTGACCACAGCACAGTGACCACAATACACGGTGACCATAGCACAGTGACCACAACACATGGTGACCATAGCACAGTGACCACAACATGTAGTGACTACAACACACAATGACCACAACACATGGTGACCACAACACAGTGACCACAACACATGGTGACCACAACACACAATGACCACAACACACAGTGACCACAACACACGGTGACCACAACACACAAGACCGCAACACACAAGACCACAACACACGGTGACCGCAACACACAATGACCACAACACATGGTGACCACAACATAGTGACCACAACACACGGTGACCACAACATAGTGACCACAACACACAGTGACCACAACAAAGTGACCGCAACACACCCAGAGACCAATTCATGGTGACCACAGTACACTATGACCCCAACACACTGAGAACATCATACAGTGACCCCAACACACTGTGATGGCAGTGCATGGTGACTGTAACACAGGGTGAGCACAACACATGATGACCACAATGCTCAGTGACCATGACACACAATGACCATGTAGCAAGTAGTCTGGGGGATACAGGCGCCCCACAGAGGGACCAACCAGGCTTCAGGGGACCCCTCCAGGAGTAACATCTAAGCAGGGCATCCACAGACAAGCCGCAATTCTCCATCCTAGAGGGGAGGAAGGAGTGCCTGTTAGCTCCTAGTGTGGTTTTCTGGGGCTGCTTAGGACCAAACTATGGCTCAGCTTGAGCTCTTGGGTTTGTTTGCCCCTAGCCCTGACTCTTGGTCACTGGTTTTCCCCAGTCTACATGGGAGTGCAGAACGCAGGGGAGTCTGGCAGGCTGTGAGGAGCCTGGTCTTCTTTCCAGCCCCGTCTTGGCTGACAGTCTTCCCAGTTACCATCTGGGTGTGTGCTTCCACACGGCTCCTCTACCCCTGCCAGCTTGCCTCAGAAGAGAGGAGGGGACGCTCAGAGGATTGACGTGGCATGAAGTCAATGAGAATTTCTTTACTGTGTAGGATAGCAGTTAAGGCCACTGTGTTTGGAATCAGATAGACCTGGCTTCAAACTCTGCTGTGCCACTTACTATTATGTGACTACAGACTGGTCCCTCTGAACCTGTTCTCTTTTCTGTAAACTGTAGCTAATAGGATCTCATTTGGCCATGTTCTTTTATGTTCCCATTTTTAATAGACAGTAGCTTCTCCAGATGTTTTCTGATTCATCTACTTGCTACATAGTTGTCCCCCTCTCACAGTGTTGTAGACAGATAAAGCAATCACAGCCCAGCCACCAAGACAGACAAGAGAGCCTATACTTCCCTGGTATAAATAGGGCACTCTGGGGAGCCACAGAGGCTCTAGAGAGAAGGTGACATTCTGAGTGGGCCTTCAAAGCTGAGCAGATAGGAGGCTTTTTTCCCCTAAATCCAAGTAGTGACTTTGCCAAATTACTTTAACCTAACTTTGAGCTCTTCCAACTGCAAAATGGGAATAGTAATTATCAGAAGAAGGAGACATGAGAGGCATGTCTGCATGTTCCATGAGAGGTGGAAACAGTCCCTTCTCTCACCGACAGACGTGAAGGATGGATTTTCACCATGACAGGAAGGATGGGCTAGGATCTGGGAGGGACACCTTGGACATAAGCGTCTAGCGTCCCAGGCTCACCATCTAGTGGCTTCAGGAATTCCTACCCAAAGCTTGTGGAACTCTCTCTTCTCACCTCTGTGTCCCATACTCTCCCAGGGGAGTCCTTGGCTTGGTTCTCCATGTACTGGACTCAGCCCCTGACTCTGGTCTACAGGAGCTGTGGGTGATCTTGGGCAGATCACTTAGCCACTCAGGGCCTATTTCCTCCACTGCAAAACAGGAGAATTGTGCTCGCTTCATAGAAAAGTTTTGACTGCAAATGGTAAATTGGGTAAAACTCTTTGGCTAGTGTCTGAGACATGGTAGGAACTTTCTAGACTGTGCCTCTTATGATCACAGCTGGGAGAGGAACAAGACAGAGAGAATTGGAGGAAGAAAAGGCAAAAAGATGACAGGACTTGGATACAGGAGAGGAGAGGCCAGGTGGGAAGGGCCCCCAAACCCCACCTGTCTGACCCTGCCCCAGCAGGCCCTCTAGCCAACAGTTTCCTCCTGCTTCCACTCCCTTCCCCTGGGTGAGACGTCATTCCTTCCTCCTTTCTCTTCCACCCATGCCTCCTCCTCCGGAAGGCCTCCTTGACTGGCTCGTCCCCAGTAGTTAGCTGTGTCCACGCTGCATTTCCCATCGGTCCCCCCACCCTGCATGTCCCCACACTCTGCGTGCCTTCCAGCCCTCTGTCACCACCCTTAGGCCCTCAGCCACAGTGCTGAACATGTGGCTGGCCTCTTTGGTCTCTGTCCCCACCAGACTGGGAGCCCCTTGACATGGGGGCATCTTTGATCCACCTTTGTGCTCTCAGGGTGCCCAGCAGTAGTGGGTGCCTTCTAAAGCCCACTCACTGGGTGTTGGGATGCTGAATGAGCAAACTGCAGAGGAGGCAGGGGAAGTGGGGAGGCTTCTGTAAGGGCCGGGCTTCAGGGACTTCCTCACCCTCTGTTGCTGACTGTGTTTCCCCCTGAAGTCTGTGGTCCGGCTGGGGAGGGTGGAGCAGTGAGCCCACACCAGAGTTGCCTTTCCCTCTGCTTTCCTTGAAGGCTATGTGCAGCCTCCTCGGCAACCCCAGGTCCTTGCAGACCTGCAGAAACAGCCGTCCCCTCCTACCCTGCACCCTCCTCCCCAAAACAAACACAGCCGCTGCCAGAGAGCCACAGCGGCCTGCAATGAAAAACAGGTGTCTCCTAGAGATGTATCAGCCATGGCTATGCAGCAGCTTGGGGTCGCTGTCTGGCGGGCAGGGCTCACCCCACATGTTCAGCTCTCAAGATCTGGCACGGGATGCCGCAGCCCACTGATGCCCTGTCACAGGAGACTGTGACGGACAGGACACTCTCCACCCGTCCCCACTCTAGAGGAGCCAGGGAGTTCAGGTTCTGTCTGAACAGCTGGACACAAAGACCTGGCCCTTATTCCCACCCCACTGTGCAAGAGCACGGATGTCCTAAATCACCTGGCTTTGAATCCCTTCCTGACCCCTTACAAGTATCTCTGTCTTTCCTGTTGGAGGCTTACTCTACTCATCTGTCAAATGGGTCAGGAAGGAGTCTCTCAACCTGCTGTAGAAGGGGACTGAGCGAGGCAGCTTATACCTGTACAAGTGTGTGCATGACCCCCAGTGCAGGCCTGGAAAGGGACCGTATGCACGGATGCAGGCCCCTGTGCCTCTGACTTCAGACTCCATCACTGATAAGACGGTGAACAAGGTATTCCCAACATCAGGGGCCTGAGAAAAGAGTGTGTATCCTCTTTCCCCCTTCCCTGGCTTTCTGAGGCCACATTCTAGGAAGGTGCTTCTGGTTTTCTGCACAGGTTACCCCCTGTTCTTGTACCTCCCTACTTTGCAGGACAGTGAGGAGCTGGGTGCAATGTGAGGGGCTCCTGGAATGAATGAAGGCAACTCACACAATGCCCCATCTGCCTGGAACTCCTCTCCCCAGTTGCCTCACTCCTGTGTGCCAGGCACTGGTCCACACACTTGGAATACACCAGAGAATAGGCCCTGCCTGCCCCTCCTCACACTCCCAGGTGCCCTGTCCCCTCTACACACATCTGCCTCGTGGCATTTGTCTCACAGTCCTGAAGTATGCTGCTTTTGTGTCTATCTTCCCCAGGAATGAGCCCCTGGAGAGCAGGGACCTTGTCCAGCTACAGCACTGGGCACAGAGGATCATGCTGGTTCACTATCACCCACCAGCATTCAGCCTGGTGCCTGATGTGATCGGGCCCAGCCAGTGCCCGAATGAAGGGCCCAGGCCAGCTCTGTGCCCCCCGCTCCCCAGCCCTCACAGGGAGGAAAACTCCATCTCCATGCTCCCACTGAGGCTCGGTTCACATTCTGCTGACTCAGGCTTTCTTAACAGTGCCAATGGACACCCTCTTTCTCTCTATGGAGGGGGCCAGTCCCCCTTCCACTTTGGAAGGTTTGGCAGTGGCGGGAGAGAGGGCTGGCGGTGCTTGGACTAGCTTTCTCTATTTGTATTGGAAGCCGGCTCCTTGTGTACCAGCAACTCACCCCTGATTTCAATTATCCAATTGCACACTGCTGTTAAAGCTGCCCACAGGCAAATGAGCTGGCTCTGGGCCCTTCCTCCATTCATTCCAGCAGCCCCTCACGTTGCACCCTGCTCCTGCACTGTCCCCAAGGAGGCCCTGTTCCTCCCACAACATACACTGCAACATCTGTCCAGGTCACCAGGATGGGAGTGAGAGCCTGAGAGAAAAAGCAAAGGGGGAGGAAACTCCCTAAGAAAAACATTTGTGTTTGTGAGAGGTTTCAGGTCAGACCCCCCCCCTTCCTGCCGCTGTGGCGTCTGCCTAACGCGTGCATTCCTGGGGCTAGTTCTGGCTGTCGGAGAGCTGGGCCAGGGGTCATTTTACCAAGGCAACTGTAAAGGAAGGCGTTTGTGATCTTTGGCCTTCTGGGACACAGGCAGGGGTCGGGACTCACAGCTTCACCTGCCAAGTGCCGCAATTTGTTTCAAAGGTAGATGATTTGCCCCCATTTCCAATTATCCAATCCCTGCCATATGGTGTGTTTGGGATACCAGAAGTCTATAAAAAAATCTAAAAGCCCTCAAAGAGTCAGCAGTTCCAGCACCTCTTGAGGGCAGGCGACCATAGTGTTATTTATAAATGACACTCGGTGGGCAGTCAGGCAGGACTGGACTCCAGCCTGGCCCTGTCATTGACTCAGCTGCTGAACTGAGTCCGCAGCTGGGCATAGTCATCAAATGCCTCAGTTTCCTCATCAATAAAAAGGCAACAATAATACCCCTGGTGAGAGTTGATATGAAGATTAAAAAAAATGTTATTTTTCTATGAAGACAGATAGAAGGAGCTTTCCCCTCCTGTCCGTAAGATTCTTTATTTTCTTGTACGTTGCTCTTTTCCTGATGTTTTCAGTAAGAAACAACATGGCAGCTTCTCTTTTGGAGTCAGGTGATTGGCAGCTTGAGCGGGAAGGAAAAGAAGGGAGAAGAGAAGTAGGAGCCCCAGACTGCTGTGATAGGGGTTCATATCCGTGGGGTGCTAACCACTGTGTGTATTCCTGTCCTGGCTCTGTGCTGGGGCTTCAAGGGACAAAAAGCAGCCATGCAGAATGGCATCTGTGAGCATCAGGTGAGGAAAGGTAGACTCCCTATCTAAAGGCATAGGGCAAAGTAGAGGCTGGGTAGGCGAACAGCTGGATTTGCCAGAATGAACTTGGTACCTCTCTACCACAAAAAATTGTCTCATTCCTAATGGTGCAGAGCACACTTGGGTCACTCCCAAGTAGCCCTCTTCCAGCAGGATAACCACCAGGAGTCATACTGGCTTGTTAGCCAAAATGTTTCCCAGTCCCAGGCAGTTTAGATGAAAGGCCACACCCTCAGCAGTGTTCAGGCATGCCCTGGAAAGAGTGGATCCGGTCTAAAGAAGGGGTTCTAGGAGCCAGAGCTGGGCTGGGCTGGGCACGGAGAGGAGAAGCTTGCGAGGACAATCTCACTTTCTCCAGATGTCTGCAGGACTGTCCAGGAGCAGAGGGTGGAGCTGGGCCTGGTGGGGAAACAGGTGGAGTGAGGAAGAGCCTTTCCTGGTCAGAGTTGTCTGGAGACTGGCAGTCAGGGGAAAACACGGGGATTCTGGATTAGCAGTGCTGTGGGCGCGGCCCTGTGCTGCTTCCTAGGCCGGTGGTCCTGAACAAGGAATTTCTTCCCTCTCAGCCTCTGTCACCCCCGTCCCATAGGGATAGTCGCAGTGCGGGAACAGGAGATATTTCCTTGACCACTCCTGGGACACAGTGGGCCTGAGGAGGGAGTTTTCCCAATTGTGCAGGACTGAGCACATGGAGGAGCCAGTCTGAAGTGACAGAGACACCACCCAGTGCCTCCCCAGCCTTTAGGCTGCTTCCCTAAGCCCTCCCCGCATACGGTAAATACTCTCTCAATGAGTTAAAACTCCACTGCTCCAGGAAATGTTGTTACAAATTGTTTTTCCACCAGAGTACATACTGGATTTTCCATGCCACCTCCAGCACATTTTCGGGAAATCCCAGGTGGTGGTGATGAAGGCTAAAGACCCTCCAGAGAGGCCGAGGCCCCGGCTAAACCCAAACCAAAAGACGGCTGGGTTTTATTTAATCGTAAGTACATATGAGTCTCAACCTTTGAATACTGGAAGGGGGGGGAAGAAAAAGGGCCGGGTGAACCAAAAAAACACACACATCGCTTTGCTTTGGAGGTAATTACTCTGAATTCAGTTAAACCAGCCTGCTCTAGCTAACTAGATTAGTTTACATCTTGTGGTAGAAAAAGAAATACAAATTACTTAGATTGCAATAAACCATGTTTTTCTAACTAAATAGATTAGTTTATATCTTGTGGCAAGAAATAAGGAGAACGCCTCAGAAAGGCCTGCTGCTCCCCCCTGCCCACTCATTCAGGGAAGTTTGTTTTCTATGTGACCTCTGGCCTCTGACCCCTGCTCCTTCCTCAACCCCTTCCTCCAAGAGATGTAAAGAACTGGGCCTGGGAAAAAGAAAAGTAAAACCACATCCAGCCCAACTGCGTTGATGATGAAGCCTCAGTGCTGGGGTGTGGTGCGATCCACGCAGATTCCACGGGCTCCAGCGAACGTTTGCTCTGTGTCCGCGGACAACGTGCATCGGAGAAAGGCAGGGCTGGCTTCACGGGTGTGACACCCGCCTGTCACCAGGGCCCCGTGGTTATTTTAATGCTCTTCTGTCACCATTTTGAAATTCTAAATAATTTCTGAACACAGGGGCACCTCATTTTCATTTTGTACTGGGCCCTGCAAATCATAAACCGGTCTGCGTGGACGGTGAAGGACAGAGATAAGGCAAGGACAGAGGGCACAGGGCTGCCCTCTGAAGCTGTGGCTTTGGAGGAGACAGGGCACTCATAGGAGCCGTGAGCTCCTGCTGAGGCAGGGACCACATGGGACCCATGTCTGAAGCTTTGTCCACGTGTGGATAGTGTTTACAGAATGGCTGTTTGTCCATAGAATTGATGGTGCATTGTCCTGAGTGAGTCCAGCAGCTTCAGTGACTTGAGGATTCTTTGGCCTGTGACCAGTACCAGCACCTTCTGCGGAGATGTGTCATGGAAGGTGTGGTGTCTCTCTCATGGTCTAAGCAGAGTGGGGTCTGCGAGAGTCACCCCAGTGGAGACGATGAATTAACCAACAGAATGCCACCATGTATGGCATCCTTATCTCATTTAATTGTCACAATGACCCTATAAGGCTCTCAGAAGGAATGCAGATTCAATCTAGGGTTAGAGTGGCTTTGTATTAGACATTTCTATTTGCCTTCATGTATAGGTCCGGGCTAGGGCTGGCACTGTGCCCCAGAAGCTATGAGGCCTCAAGCTCCTTTCACTTCCCCACCATCATGGGGCTTTGCCTTCCATCCAAGGTGGCTCAGCACGCCTGCTGTGGGCATTCCAGGCCTGGGGAAGCAGAAGGGCAGAGCCTGATTGCACCCACCGGTTCTGCTCACATCCTAGTGGCTGCAGCTGGTCTCTCAGCCATACTTAAATGAGAGGGAGGCAGGGAGATGGGCTCTCTTCTGGGGGGCCATGTGTGGGCTGACAATGAGGGGTTTTATTTCTATGGAAAAAGGAGAGAATGGACGTGATGGTAAAAGCATACTTATGCCATATGAGATAGGTATTTTTATCTTTGTTTTGTGGACAAGGAGATGGGTCAGAGAGAGAAAGGGCTTGGCCCAGCTCTCACAGAACATTCCTGTCTGCTCTAACTACTATACTCCTTTACTCAGGGCTTTGGGCTTCTGGAATACTCCTGGACTTCTGGACTGGGGGTACATCTTCCCCAGGCAGGTTTACTGCCAGCTCTGTGGCTGGTGGTCACTAACATCCTCATACCCTCTAAGTAACAGGGTACTTGCTACTCCCCATGGCTGTCCTAGAACCTTGCTGGTTACTGATTGCAATGTCTGACCCTGGGCAGACAGAGCTATGGGGCTGAGAGGCAGGGTCCCTGATCCAGATTGGGGAATCAGGAAGAGCCTTCTGAGGAGGCCGTGCTTTAGGGAAGTCCATTCTAGAGGATGGACTGCAGTTATTGTCTAGCTCTAGCATTTGACCTTGGGCAGGTTACTTAATCTCTCTAAACCTCAATTTCCACACCTGTGACAGTCATAAGAGTACCTACCTCATATGATCAAAGTGAGAATTAGAACATGTATCCACAGGTGTTTAATAAATGTCAGTTATCACTAAGAGCACACAAGCAGAAGAGACAGCAGGAGCACAGGCCCCTGGGAGGAAGACTGAGAGTAGGAAGTCGGGGCAGTAGATGAGGCAAAAGAGGCCAGAGAGACCTTCCTGAACATCCAGCCCCTCCCACCGACCTAGATTCATGCACTGCAGCTCAGGGGGATAAGTAAGTCTGCTCGTCTCTGGAAACCGCAGTTCAGACAGCACTGTCGGAGAAACAGTCTCCTCCTGTAGCTGGAAATGGAAAAGGACCACAAGGGGCAGGTGTTCCAGAATGCTGGGACTGCCCTGCCACGAAAGGTCTGCACATGTGACACGAGGATCTGAGCCCCTGCACGCCCTGTCGCCACCCAAATGGGGCACTGATGGGACTTGAGTGCCTGGCCTGGGCTGAAAAATGGGCCAGAGAGTCTTGGAGGAAAAAGAACTGCAGACAGGATGCAGGAGGAAAAGGGGAAATGAGAGGAGGGAGCGGCAGAGAATAGGAGCCAGTGCAGACTGAGCGGCCGTGCCCCAGGTCCTTTATGTAATCCTCCTACCGATTCTAGAGGTGGGAGGAGGAGCCCTATTTACAGATGAGGAAGCTTGAGGCTCAGAGGACTCTATGACTGGTCTTAGTTCACCCAAATCAACAATCTCATTGCAACATTTTTTCTCTTTTTCTCCTCTTAAAAAACAAACTAGACTACTATGTATTATTATGTAGCGTGTAATCACTATAAAAGGCAAAACCCCTAAAAGGCAAAACCCCAAAATTTTAAAATTGCACTCCCTGGTGGGACAACCACTGTTAACATTTGATATACATTCTTCTAGACATTTCCCTCTGTAAATCTGTCTCTCTCTTTATACGTGCATGCAGATGAATACATAGTTTAAGAATGGGATCGTTATTATACGTAGTCTGCAGAAACCTCCTCTATGCAGCTTACCATATATTATGAACATCTTTCCCCTCCAGTAAATACATATCCGTGCTATCATTTCTAGTGGCCACAGAGTACATTTAGATCATTCCCAAGTTTCCAGTGTCATGGGAGAGAAGGCTTCTCAGGTTACTTTTAACAGGAAAGGAAAAGAAACCCACAAAATTTGGAGGGGTCGAAGAGGCAACACCTTTAATTAGCTCCTCTTTCCTCATCGCACCCACACCCAGGGGCCCCAGTTTGCCTTACCAGGTGAGTTCTAAGACATTATGCCTCCGGTGAATCCTGGAGTTCCTTTAATTTATTACTAGAAGAACTCTCAAAGTTTATCTCTTTCAATCAGTTATGACCAGAAGAGAAGCAAGTCAAATAAAAAACATCATGAAGGTTTCCTACCAAGCCGGTTTCTAGAATAAGGACTCCTTTCTCTGCTTTCCTCGTGTCTCCAGGAGCCTGCTATCCTGTCCTTTGGGGAATCAACTTCTCCCTCCTGACACGGTGTAGTAGGAAAATGCCAGCCTCAAATGTCATACAGATCTGGTTCAAATACCGCTCCCTTCTGTATTTCCCAAGGTTACCTTAGGCCCTGATTCATGTCTGAGCCTCGGTTTCCTTATGGGGAATGTGAAAGGTGCCTGGTGGGTGTAGAACACAGACTAGGTACTCAACAAATAATTTTCGATATTATATTAATTTCTATTCTCAGAAGTTTTCTTTAGGAGAGGTGGGCCCACCTGTTCTTGGTTTAGTATCTACTTTAGTCAGTGGTTTGAGGAGAGCTGGAAAAGCAAATCCAGTGACCATAAGACTCCCTTGTAAAAAGCCATGTTAGTAGCCCAGCCCAACTAATGAACAAATCCCTGGTCATGAAAGAAAGTGTTTCTAATAAGCATGAAAGTATATTTGCCAAGACAGGCTGGGCCCTGCAGCCCCAGCTGCTGGAGGTTATAGCATCCCTGCCTGAATAGCTGCACTTGTGTGCCTGGAACATGTGCATTATTGGAGCCAGACTTGCCCCCCCTCCCCCTCCACACACCAGCCCCTGGCTGGTGCTTGCACGGGCTGCCTGTGCTATAGGGAGGAGACTTCCAAGTCTCCCCCAGGGGCTGGGTCATCATTGTCCTGGGGAGGAGCTGAAACTGGGTAGGCCAGAGAGGGACTGGCAACACAAGGGACTGGCACTGGCCAGTCCCTCTGCTGAGCTCCTGGCTGCCCTCATGAGCCAGGCCAAGAGACTTGTGTTTTCTTTGCTGCATTATTAAGCTGTCATTTGCTTTTAAGGTTCCTGGACCTGTCATGATACAGGCCATCCTAGCCAACATTCTGGGCCCCTGTTTCTTTGAACTGCAGGGGCAGCTGTAGAGAAATCCAACTTTCCCTGTGGTGTGGTTGACAGCCAGCTGACAGCCCCCAACCAGGCTGCTACTGAGTGGGGCTGCAGCAGAGCTGGTCTGGACTTGGGGAACCTCCCTGTGGGGAGGTTTGATGGAGCCCTGGTGTCCTGACACTCTACCAGGGAGAGTAGAGCTGGGCAGATAGGAAGGAGAGCCAGCTCAAGACTGTGGTCAGAAGCCCTGGTTCTCAGAAAGGCACAACCTCACCATGGCTAAGAGCATGAAGCTGGGGGCAAGATGGCCTGGGTTGAATCCAACTCTAACATGTACTCACTGTTGACTTTTGACAAGTTCCTTAACCTCTCTGAGCCTAAATTTCTTCATCTATGAAATGGGGAAAATAATAGTATCTACCTCATAAGATTATCAAGATTAAATGAGTTATGTGTTTCTTTCATGAGTCACACAAAGCTCCGAGCCCTGTGGCCAGCACGTGGCAGGGACCACACCATGTAGTGTCACTGCTTTTGTTTTACGGGGCCTTCAGCAGTGCTCCAGGAGGGGCATGGCAGCAGCGAGCTCCCAGAGCTGGGCGTCAGGAAACCTGGCTTCTCATCCAGCTCTGCCACAAGCCTGTGCTATGGCCTTGGGCAAGTTTGTATCCCTCCCTGAGTTGCTGGTTACTTGTTCCTGGGCACAGAAAATTGAGAGATGGCGGGAGGTGTGCTGTGAAGAAAGATTCTGAGCCCGGGAGTCACTAAGAGTGGCAGGGGGAGGGGACAGGGTTGGCAAGGTTCCAGGAGGAGGCGACCACCAGCAGGTAGCCCTTCCCCAGGATTGAAGCTGAGCCTTACACTCCTTCTCACTCACTCTGCAGCTGGTTCAGTGTCCGGGGCCTGGGTGATGTCCCCGCCCTTTGTGTGTGTCTGTATTCTCTCATGCCACATGCCAGAGAGACCAGGGGCTGGGGGATGGGGGAAGGAGAAAGGGAAGAAGAGAGGGAAAGATGAAGAGGACGGAGAGAGGGAGGCAGAGGGATGGACATTCACTCATACAGAGAAGGATGAGGGTTTAGATAGAACAACAGAGTAGGCGACAATGTGGCATCAGGCGTCAGGATGTGAAAGGTGGATTTCCCTTCTGAAGGGGAGGCACAGCTGGAGGAGGTTGTGTGTAGGGGTGCCTGCCTGAGGTGGGGTAAATGGAAACCCTTACTCCCCAAGAACCGCAATCAGAAACAGAGCTGAGCTGGGGGAGCCTTCAGACATCAGAGGAGCCAGGCCTGCTCCTCTGGGAAGCGGCTTCTCAGTGCTCCACACCACTGCTGTGGGTCCTTTAAGAAAAGGAATGGAGTTTATACTTAGCCACTGTTTATGGAGGACCTGCTGCCCTGCAGGCCTGAGCAGACACTCAGGCATATTGTTCAGTTTGCTTTCTTCAGCACACTTGATCCCCAGTCACTGCCTTGGCAGCCGTGCTTTCTCCCTCCTCCCAGTTATCTGTGCAGCCTCCTCTCTCCCCTTTGACTGTGAGCTCCTTGAGGGCAAGCAGTAAGCATGGAGTCCACCTCCATGTACTCTGCACAAAGCCCCGACTCTGAGCTCAACACCGTGACTGGTTTCTGTTGGATTAGAGTATGTTAAATTGAAGCAGACTAATTTACTGGGAGGCTTACTGAATATAATTTAAGTGATTTGCACCATTGGGAGGAAGATGGAGGAAACCATATTTTGGAAGCACAGTGAGTATATAACACAGGGAGGGCAGTACTCGAATGGCAGGATTTCTGGCATGGAGGCAGGTATGATGGGGAGGGACTTGGGGTACCCTGGCAAGGGCAGAGATGAGTGTTAGAAGCAAGTCCTCAACTGGTCTGTGGTCAACATGGCTTTCCAGGCCCCGCCTCCTGCCCTGTGCTGTGCTGTACTGGAGGACAGAAGGAGACAGCCTGGTCTCTCCTTGGGAACACGGATCCTCTTCTGAAGATGAGACTCTCAGATAAACAGAAAGGCCCTAGGCTAGTGGACTTTGTGTGTAGTCCACGTTTCTGCTCTGCTGCTGTACTGCAGTAACATGGTTTCCAGCTGGGGCTGGGGATTTGCTCCAGTAAGAGTTGCTCCAGAATGGGACAGAACTCACGATACAGCTGTCTTCCTTCACCTGCAGAACCAACCTGTACTCTTCGTCTCCCTGGGCTGCTTCCTGACCTGCTTGCTCCCCCACTCCCTGTGTGTTCCACATCCTGGCCGTTCTCACCTGCTCTGATATCTTAATGACCTCCTGGACCCTGACCCATTACTGCATGCTTCCCACTTGTCTTTCAAGGTTAGATTCAGAAGCCTTCCTTCATTTCCACTCTGTAAACATCCTGTCACCACTTCTGCAGACTTCATACCATGTTATGCTCATGTGAGGTTTGGGGGAAGGTGCCCAGCTCTCTTCTTCCCTAGAATGGG
Organism: Otolemur garnettii; assembly: GCF_000181295.1. Taxonomy (NCBI): domain Eukaryota; kingdom Metazoa; phylum Chordata; class Mammalia; order Primates; family Galagidae; genus Otolemur; species Otolemur garnettii. The sequence continues at coordinate 2,065,924 of NW_003852605.1, read as the reverse complement.
CCCTTTAAGGGAGCTGAGTCATGGATTCCTACACAGAGGTGTGCTCAGCAGGTGTGGGCAAGGGAGAGTGCTCAGAGCAGGAGGCAGAGGCAGGAGAGCCACCGTACCTGACCAGGGGAGGCAGGCAGATCCTGTAGCCTGCCCTGGCCCAGTCTCTAGCACTCTGGGGGTTAAGGGGGTTAAACAGGGTTACAGGTGATCAATAAATATTTACTGGGTGTTAAGTTTTCAGCCTAATGCAGGACTTAGCAGCCATTCTCCTTTATGGTAATGAGAGGCATTGCAACCATGGGGGATTTGGAGAGGGAGCTCTCTCCACCTGCCTGCAGACCCACCCCCATCACAGGCTCTAACACCCCTAGCCCAGATGGCTTTACTTTCCTTCTGCCTTCTGGAGTCTCAGCTCTTGACTCCCTCCAGGCGGTTCCCAGTGCTCTCTCCTCACAGAATCCGTACCCCATCTCTGTGCCTGGCTCTGAGCTGGGCACCAGGGACATGGCCATGATGCAGACAAAGCTCCCCTGACCTCCATGGAGCCCCCGCCCTGAGAAATGACTTCAACTGTTTTTCTTACTGCTTCACAGCTGGGTCACCAAGACCCTGAGGCTCAGCTGGGAAGGAGGAGAGAGGCACAGCTGGGTGTCTATGAAAGGCAGGGAGAGAGGGTGTGCACAAGTCCTTAGACCAGCAGTTCTCAACCTGTGGGTCACGACCCCTTTGTAACAATGAAAATATATCTTGCATATCAGATATTTACATTACAATTCATAACAGCAGCAAAACTACAGTTATGAAGTAGCAATGAAAATAATTTTATGGTTGGGGGTCCCCACGACATGCGGAACTATATGAAAGGGTCACGGCATTAGGAGGCATTAGGAAGGTTGAGAACTACTGCCCTAAACATAGAGTATGCAGAAGCCCCGAGGCGCAGGGTGGTGCAGGAGTCCCCAGGCATAGGGGTGTGCTGAAGACCCCAGACACATGGGGTGAAGGGACCCCACATGTAGGCTTATGCAGGAGCCCCCGGGCACAGGGGTGTGCTGAAGCACCTCCCCCCACCCCCGCATTTGGATGCACACTTTCAGGGTCACCCTCCTACAGACATCAGTGTCTAGAGAGCAACACACAAACAGGCTACACTACCCCCAGTGGGTGTTGTGACCAGAGGAAGCAGGATTGTGGGGTACAGGAGACGGCATCTCCCTCAACCTGGGAAAGGCACCTTCAAGGAGGTGACTCTTGAGGTGTAGCCAAATCCCAGAGGCATGAAAACATCTGTCATATTTGAGCGACCAGTATGAACTTGTGGCTGGACTGGTACAGTCTGTTATGGTAGCCTTGGCTACACCTAGCTATTTAAATTTGAATTGATTAAAGCTAAACCAAAGCCTCAGTCTCTGTAGGCACATTTCAGATGCTCAGCAGCCACAGGTGACAGAGTGCTATACAACCTGCTTGGTGACAGGGAGCGCAGTTGGCCTTGGAGTATAGAGCAGCTGAGGATGCAGAAGGTCTGCCAAGGACACAGGAGCCCTTTCTGTGGGAGGGGCCTCAGCTCTTCTCCAGACCTCATCTGCCCGCCTGCTTGGCAGTCACTCGGGAACATGGAAGCTGCCTGTTCGTAACACCATTTTATGAACCTGTATTCTGTGCCACATAACCCTGGTTTACCAGGCAGGCATGTACCTAAAAGCCTGGTTTCTGGAGAAGGAGGGATTGGAAGCCTCTTCAGTCATCCGATGGCTGGGAGATTCCAAGGATCCCATGAGCAAGTCGTAAGCAGAGCACCTGTGCCCCAGTAAACTCTCGGTAAAGACGAGTAAGGGCCAGCCAGGGAAGGCGCAACTTGCAGGTGGTGTGGTGGGAGTTGTTCAGCAGTTCAGGAGCAACAGACGCTAGGGAAGCCAGGGGAACCGGCCGGGTGAAGGTTGTGCTGGGGTGTGGGCAGGAGAGCAGGTGACAAGATCCAGAGAAGGAAGCTATAATGGAGAGAGTGGCTGCCTGTTCCTAGGGTACCCTGTGCCTCCCTGCCCCACAAATCAGCGAGACGTCTCTCTCTCTTCCATACACAGTTCCAGGGTCTCACCTCCTCTGGGAAACCTTCCATGATTGTCAGGGAACCCCAGTTGCCTCTCATCCTGAATTTTCACATGGCTCTTGTCCCATAGACACATCTGTCTCCCTAATCAGACCCTGACTTCTTTGAGGGTGCACACCTTCCTATCTTAACATGCTGCTCCATTGGCCTGGACCATTTTTCCCTGTGAGGCCGCCCCACAGTGGCGGTCCATCTGTGTTGGCATTACCTGCTGGTGTTGGATGGGGACCCTGTGGTCCTAAAGCCATGTATGGCCTTCTAGGTCCTTAAGTGCAGCCTTTGACTGAATCCAAATTTTACAGAACAAATCCTTTTATTACAAGAGGTACAGCAGAGAAAGATGAAACTTTTCTTGCCTCATTTGGTACTTAAGAAAGAAAAAAAAATTTTTTAAAGAAGAATCTTGTAATCAGAAGGCCACAGAATCCCTGCCCCAGCTAGACCATGAATGAGCTGCTAGAATACAGAGGTTATTGTTCAGCTCTCTAAATATCTGGTAAATGAATGAAGTCAGGATGGTGGAAGCTGTCACATGGCAGCCAGGCCTACAGGCCTACAGGCACTTGTGTGCAGATAGAGCCAGGAGAGGGGCTGGGAAGGGCTGCTGCTGAGCTGTGCTGCTACAGCAGGATAGTATCCCCTTGGTTCTACCCGAGGAGACTCCAGAGGAGAGGAGCTCCTGTCTGCCTCTCATGGGCTCCGTGTTTTCTCAGTCAGACGGGCTCTTCCCCCTTGTGCATTGCTGCAGAGGAGATAATGGCAGATCCCTTTATTTCTTGGGCCGGCTTTCAGGCAGAAGGACTTGCTCAAAGTGCCACTTGGTGACTCGTGCAAATTGTTCCTGACAGCCCTGCAGAAGGGCAGGCCATCTGTCTTGCCCTTTCGCAGGGCGGAAGGGGCTGAGAGGAGAGATATTAGGTTTCCACTTTAGCCAATACTTTGATGTTCAAAGCTGTTTAATATTCATTAAACCAGTCCTTCAGTTGTAATTGCAGTCATTACCCTCCCTTTTATGATTGTCTGTAAATGTTATGGGACAGACGGGCACAGCTATCCTAATGACGGAGGGTTTTGATGATGGATAAAAGATTGAATAGAAACCCTTCAAATCCGGCTCCTTACTCCTTGGAGCCCCCTCCTACCCCTTTCTGCTTTCTTCTCTCTTAAAAGATGGTGTTTGGATTGAGAGAGCAGGATGGCTTCAGGAGTGTCATGGTTAGTTAATTTTCTCTAGACACAAATGCTCTCCCTTGGTCTCAGACTGAACCCCAAATCCCACACACCCTGGGCCTCAGTCTCAGGTCAGGCACAAAGCCCTGAGCCCTGGCCATTATCTGAGTTGTTAGCACTGAGAAAAGAAAGTTAGTTTTGTACTTCCTCCCTTTAGAGAACACAGACTTTTAAAAGCAGGTTTGGCCCTATGAGGTCATAGTGTTTTTGGTCTGTGCAGGCCTGGGAGCTGCCTTGGGGAAAAGATTCAGGTCTGTGCCCTTGGTGTCACACTTGCATTCAATGCCAGGCGCTGCCACCTTCTAGCTGCATGACCGGGGCAATTACTGAACCTGTCCAGTGTTCAGTTTCTTCATCTGTCAAGAATAAGAAATTATAAGACCTACAGGTGGCATCGTCATGATGGTTGGTCCCACTAAGGAACAGGCGAGAGCAAGTCTGCAAGTGTCGGCTCGGCTCATGCCTGCTGGTAGCACCCTCCCCTGAGTTCCTGTGGAGCAGGCTGGCCCTGGGTTAGCACCACCTCTTCTGGAGAGAGCGGATGACCGTGGGCTGCCGGGTCCTGTCATTTGAAGGGCATGGAGGCCTTTGCCTGCCTCTCTAGCCCTGTCTTCAACATGCATCCTCTTCTGAGCCTCCCCAGTGCCACAGGTGAGCTCTCTGGAAGCAGACTCTAGGTGGTTTCCTGTGCATGGCTATTAGGGAGGCCCTTGGGGGTGGGGAGAGGAAGCAGATTGGGCAGAGGGAAAGATCAAGCTGAGCTACAGGTTCAAGTGCTTTCCCATGGGGAACTTTGGCTCTGAAATAGCTGGCTGGGCCTTTGTATACCTCTTTGATCCATCATTGGATACAGATCTCACAGGATGTGGGTCACTCATGGAAGGTTGGACCTTAAACAGGCGGCCCTACAGCTGAGGTGAGTCTGGAAGGAAACCACAGTTGAAGGTTGCATTCTGACAGCACTGCCAGCAGCCAGGCAGCAGGCCTTCTCCAGCATGGCATCACCCTGTCACCACCACCAGGACTCATCACTGTCCCTAAGCGCTTCCCTTGGAATGCTGTATCTATCCACACACCCCGCTCACACACACACACAAACACACAAGGGTTATCAACATCCTTTCTTTCTTCAAAATGTTCTAATACCACCTCCTCCAGAAAGTCCCCCTGGCTCTCCTCCCAACCATCAGAATAAATTGCATCTCTGGCTGCTCCCACCATTCATGGTGGAGTTCCAGGAAGGCAGATAGGCTCTTACCAGGTAGCAGATTTCCTGAGGGTCCTTGTTTATAATGGAGTAGGTCTCAGCAATGTCCAGGTGGCCTTGGCAGGGCATTGGTTAATGGGAAAGGGTTGTTTGGAAGGGTCTGAACCAAAAGATTGGCAGGTCCTTGCCCTACAGGTCTATGATTCCCCAGGTCCCACTCTGGGTGGCCTGCTGCTCCAGGGGTGCATGTCCACCTTAGAGAACGTGAAGGGGGCTTCTCCATGCCTGTAGGAGGTCCTTGGGGGTGCTTGACTTGCTGAGACTCACATGCATGTCCAGCTCTGGGGGGCAGCAAACAGAAGACTCTGCCCTGTGCACAGAGGAACACTGGCCTGGAGCAGAAGTCAGATGGAAACACAGGACCATAGCCCAGTGGGTGAGTGCAGAGACAGAGGAATGTACAAGACAAGCCCTTGTGGGCCCAGTTCAGGGTCACACCATCCAGCAAGTCTCAGCAGGCTCTTGCTGATGAATAAGTGCGTGAGCGGGGCCTTCTCCAACAGCAGAGGGTTACATGTAGATGGTGAAGGCAGTGAAGACTTGTCTGAATGAATGAGTGTGAGTGAGCTGGTCAATGAACGAACATGCAATTTAAAGAAATCTGCAACTGAGTAAAGTAGATCTCCAATCCCTTGTCCCAAACCTTTGAAGCCACATTTGTTTCAGAATTCAGAGTGTTCTGGCTGCTAGAAGGTAAACTATGGTACATATCCACACATCATGTAATGGCTAGTTGGAGCCTGGAGCAGCACCTGTAATCAAATACATTAACATTTGTGTGACAAAACATGAATAGTCACAAAACGTGGGATAGATCAAAGCCATACATGGCCTCATGTAGGTTGGTTCAGATCAAGTCACCAAAGACCTGTGGTACTCGAGAGCTTTCTGGATTTCAAAATTGTGGGTGAGGGAGTGACAGTCTGTATTACCAACAAGGTCCTTTTTGGCTTCAGACAAGTCCCCTTGAAGGCGGAGAATACCCAACTTTCCCCTGACTGTGCTGCCCGTGCCTCCCTGACTTCCCTTCACACCCTAAGCAGAGCTGTCCTTTCTCTGTGTTTTTCTTTCTCTGCCTCCAGGGTGAACCTCTGTCGTCCTGGGGTCAGTCAAATGGGAGGCTCAGAGCAGGTCTAATCACACATCATTAGTCCTAATGGCACCTAAGTGAGAGGGCAGTGACTTTTATCAGAGGACAGACAGAGCAGCGTGGGCTCAAAGACTGGGGGCAGCCACCTGTGGAACGGGGGCCATTGTTCCTGTTTTTCGGTCCATCATTAGGGGGCTCAGGGTTCCAGTGCTGTCGTAGCCCCTGGAGTGGCAAGTTTCCCCCTCTGCATTCCTCACCAGGATGACCTGCCTGGGGTACAAGAAAACCTGCTTCTGTACGTGGATTCGTCCTTTCCTGCCTTTGCTAATTCATCCATTCATTCAACAGAAATGTTCTGAGCATGTCCCAAGTGTCAGCCCCACTGTGTGTTGCGGGAAGTGGTTACCCATTGAATTGGGACAGGGGAGATACTAAAGGAAAGCTCTCATAGAATAAAAGTACATTTCAGTTATGTTTTTCTCGTATCAGGACAATATCTGACACCCCTGCTTGTATAGGATGATCCGTTTCTTTTGCATGTGTTAGTTTAACCCTTACCAGTAACCCACCCTATGAAGAAGTCATGGTCAGCCCTGTCTTAAGAATCCAGACAAGCTCAGAGAGGCAGTGTAAGTTGGCCTCAGTAGTTAGTGCTTCAGGTTCCTGCTCCTGCTGGACAGACAAGCAGGCCAGATGTGTGTGTGGGTGTGCATGTGTGTGCATATATGTGTGTGTGCACTTGTGTGTTGTATGGGTGAAGGGCAGGGTGGAAACCGAGCTGAGATGAGTAAGGGTTGGGCTTGGGAAGAAAAGTAGTAAATGTGGGATTTGAGATATGGTGGGCCCACCTTGCCTAAAGGACCTTTTTACCAAAATTTGCATCAAAAACCTTCCACCCTGCCAGCCACCCTGCAGGGGACTCTGCCTGTGGAAAAGCCTGTTTTCTAGACACCTCTAAGCCTGCTGCTGCCTAGCTCAGTTTTTCATCCATCAAGGATGAAGGGCCATTCTCAGGTCACCCTTCTATGATGGCCACCTAAGGAACAGATGCATGGTGGCCTGCACAGCCCAGAATGACATGCTGCTGCTGCTGCCAGCTCACCTCCGTCTGATCATCTCCTGCCTCTGCTCCAGCCACACTGGCTTCTTTGCTGTTTCTGGGATGGGCCAGGCTTGGTCTTACCTTGGGGCCTTTACTCTGGCTGTTTCTTAGGCCCTGAACACTCTATCCTCAGGATGCAACATGGCCACCTCCTCCATCTCCTGTGTGTCCTCTATTCAGGGTCACCTTGTCAATGACCACTCCATTAAAACTGCAGCCCTAGTGCTCTGCTCTCTGGTCCCCTGTTCCTGCTCTGCTTTCTCCTTTTCCTGCAGCACTTCCCACCATCTAACATGTTATATAATTCACTTGTTAGGCCTTTTGCTTATTGTATGTCTTACCCCTTCCCATGCAATACACCCTAAGATCCAGGAGGCAGGACCTGGGTCTGCTGTATGCTGAATACCCCAAATACCAATAACCAGGCTCAGCACATAGTAGGGGCACAGCATATATTGTTCTATGCCTCAGAAATTTCACTTAGTACCTTCTTCCCCTGTGTGTGTGTGTGTGTGTGTGTGTGTTAATTTTCTTTTCAACCTTGCTAATTAGATTAGTAGCTCTGGGAGCTGAGTTAAATATCTCAGTTTTTTCTTTTAACATCCTGATGCATGGTAGGGTATGAGAAAAGAAAACTAGCATTGAATACCTACTGTATGCAGCTGCTTTTATAGGCACTAGCTTGTTTAATCTTCATGACAAGTCTTTTTTAAATGAGTTGTCATGATCCCCACTTCTCAGATGAGGAAACTAATGCCAAAGGGAGTTTCTCCCCTAAGAAGTGGCAGTACCAGGATCAGAACCCAGGTCTATCTGAGTCTCAACTGCATTCCCGAGGCTGAGAGGTGAGACATCTCAGAGGAGGTGAACTCAGCCAGTGGGCAGGACCCCAACCCAGGACCGCAAGCCTAACTGATTTTAGTGGACTCAGAGGGTGGGCCACTAACCTACTCTCAACTACAGCATCTTTGGGAAGCAGATCCTGGCATCTGAGACCTCTTCCATCCCCACCTCCCCACCAAGGTCCCTGCTTGTATTCCAGTGGGAAGTTAAGACAGTGCGGACCGTGGCATCAGGGCCCACATAGAAAGAACCATGCTCAGAGTCACACTCAGAGGGAGCCCTGGCCTGCTCCATCAGGGCGGAATGGACCACACGGTTCAGTTGAACCCAGAGTTTCTTTGTTAGCTTTGAGCCTCCACAGCCCCCATCCCTGTCTCCATTAACCCACCCTTCTCTCTGTAACCCCGGAGCCTCCAGCGCCCCATCATTTCTTTCCTTTGGGCCCTGGGCCAAGGCTCTCCCAGCTTTCCTTTGCCAGCCTGTGAATGTCCCTTTGTGCAGCAGCCCTGACGTGAGGTCCTTCTTGGGGAGGTGTTATTTTAATATATGAAGGGCAGTCATTGCATTTCATAAAGATAGCTTGTTTGTAGGGGCCTGCGGGGCCAGAAGCGATCACACTTGACAGAGGCAGGGACAGCCTGTGGTTTAGGGCCAGAGATCACAACATGCGCCTGTGCAGCCCAGTGCTGGGCAGTGTGCCCCCGACAGCCATTGCTGGAATGAGTCCTGCCATCTGGGGCCAAGGCACACAAGGAGCTTTTCCCTCCTTTGCTGGAAGGAAAGCAAACACTGGCACAAGGAGCCGGGCCTAGAAGCTCTGCGGGGGGCACAGGACCTGGGCCATCTCCATCCTGACCCCTCTTCCCCAGCATGGGACCTCAGGAAATCTCTGCCCTATGGGTCCCACCCACCCCCCATCAGCCAGAGGATCACCCAAGGGCTTTCTGGCACTGTCATTCAAAGAGACTTTCAATCTAGCTTCCCCAGAGGGGATGTTGAAAATAAATGAGGAGTGAACTCTGTCTTAGGCCACCTTGGGCCCTGCGGCCAAGCAAGGGTGATGGACGGGGTGACAAAGACTGAACAGGGTTGGTTCCAGGACAGCTCTGGTTTGCTGGCGAGCAGAGCACCTGGTCCTTGGGTGAGCTAGATGTGGAGGCAACCTCACCAGGTCCTCTCCTCAACAAGGAGCCTTTCTCTAAATGTGGAGGGAGGGGGTGGTGGGGTCAGGCTGGGCATTCCCAGGGCACACACTGCCAGGCATCAAGGTTGTTGAACTTGGAAATGTGTGTGCTTCCCTCTGCTCAGCACAGCATCCCACAGCTTGCTCAGTGGTCACACAGAGTGACCAACTACAGGCTCTGCTTTATGGTGACTCCAGGGAGTAGCCGGTGGTGGTTCTGGGCTTCTCAGGTTGGGGTAGGGCGAGTGGGCTGCCAGAGGCTATCCGCACCCCGCAGGCTCACCCTCCGTGTCTAGGTGGGGCTCAGGCTCTGAAACTCAGTCTTCCTCCCCTGCGGCCCTCTCCTGGGGAATTCCCTTGGTGAGTGGCAAATCTACAACCTTGGGGTGAGGCAGGGACTATAGGAGCTGATTTTCTCCTGAGGATGTTTTAAGTATTTCTCATCCTTGGAGATGCACTTTAGACGCTTAGTGAGAACAGTGGTGGGATGAGAAGACAGAGGCTTGAGGTGCCCCAAGTTCTTTGCAGAATGAGGGACGCACCATGCCTGCTTCTACATCCATGTACTTTGCTCTTGATTTGTGCACTTCCCTCCTGGAAATGTCCTCCTTCACAGCTGGAATTCTCACACACTGCTGGTGAGGCACAAAGGGAGGTTCCTGCTTCAGAAAACTGGCAAATGCTACTTATACTGAGCCAAGGGGCAGGGTGCAGTGGCTCAAGTTTGTAATCCTAACCCTCTGGGGGACCGAGGCAGGTGGATCACCTGAGCTCAGGAGTTTGAGACTAGCCTGAGCAAAAGTGAAGAGTGAGACCCCATCTCTACTAAAAATAGAAAAACTAGCCAGGCACTGTGGCATGGACCTGTAGTCCCAGCTACTAAGGAGGCTGAGCTAAGAGGAGCTCTTCAGCCCAGGAGTTTGAGGTTGCTGTGAGCTATGGTGAAACCATAGCACTCTACCCAGGGCGGCAGCGTGAGACTTTATCTCAAAAATAAATACATAAATAAATAAAAGTGAGCCCAAAAAGCTCACTCCTGGGTAGAAAAAACTTGACCTATATTCACCAAAAGAACATACAAGGATACCCTTAACGTCACTATTCAGGATAGCTGAGAATAGAAACTCCCCAAATTCCCATACTACAGAATGGGTAAACAGATTGCATATATTCTCACAGCGGAAAGTGGTACAGTAACGAGAACAAATGAGCTTCAGCGACATGCAATGGTGTGAAAAAATTACTAACATTTTACAATATTGAGGGGTTTTTTAAGAAGTCAAATACAAAAGAATAGACATTGTATGATTCCGTTTCTATGAAGTTTATTTTATTTTACTTTTAGGGACAGAGTCTCTGTCACCAAGACTGGAGCACAGTGGTGTCATCATAGCTCACTGCAGCCTGGGCCCAGGCTGTCCTCCCTCCTCTGATAGCTGGGACTCCGGGAGTGCTCCACCATACCTGGCTATTTTGTAAAATTATTTGTTGTAGATGCTGGGTCTCACCATGCTGCAGCTGATCTCAAACTTCTGGACTCAAGCACTCTTCCCAAAGTGCCCAGACATAAGCCACCATGGCCAGCCTATATGAAGTTTAAAAACAGTAAAAACGAATCGTTAACTTTAGAAGTTGGGATAGCGGTTGCCCCGAGGGAAGAGGGGCTTGCTTCTAAGGACGGATAGTGTTCTGTTTCTTTATCTGGTCACTGGTTTAATGTTTTCATCCAGCTGTAACTTATGATTTCTTATGTATGTTACATATCAATGAAATGTTTATAAAAGTGACAGATTTAAGAGAGAAACCACAGATTATAAAATATATGGAGTTTAAATTTGTCCTTTCCCTGAAACTAAGCTGGTTGACTTTGGGGGTCAATGCACAGCAGTTTTCTGCCGAGGTTTTATTTCATGGTTTTGTGTAACTTGTATAAAGTGCACTCTCCTCGAGGCCAGTGGGGCAGCTGACCTGAGTGCACAGGCCATACTGTCCCACCAGTGCCCTTCTTGTGTTCTTGCCTGAAGCCCAGCTGCTCAGCCTGTGTGTCTGTGCTTGAGAACTGTTTCTGTCTGCAGTAGTCCACTTTGCTGACCACTGCTGCAGGCCAGAAGTGCCAGGAAAGGAAGGGTCTGGGGAGAAGCCCTCAGCAAGGATGGAAGGGACCTGGAGAGCCAGTACCCCAGCTGTCTGGACCCCGAGAAAAAGCTAACTCCTATCCTAACTCCATTGTTCACTGTTGTCTGTCAACTGAAAGGTGCCTCCCTTTCCACTCTCCATGTCCTACCTTCCCTCCCCGCAAAGCTGCCATGTGAGAAGGCACCCCGGCCGGCCTCCATGCTCCCACTGCATGCACGGGGCACTGCTTGTCTGCAGGGGCAAAGTGGGTCATGTGTCTCAAGTAAAGCCAGCATGATACAGAACTTGCTACATTCTCAGTCTTGAGTCCCTCCCTGGAGTCTAACGAAGGAAATTTCCTACATATCACAGGCATCGTGCTGTGCTAATAGAACCTCAGCACCCCAGAATCCCATGAAGAAGGCAGGAGCCCCTTGACTCTGGGTGTTGTCAGTTATCATTACATCAAATACGTGGTACTACTACAATAATCACAGGCTTCGCATAGCTCACAAAGAAGCTCTTTCCTGGGCTTTTCTCAGTTAATCTTCAAGGCAATTCTAAGAGACCGCATTATAAAATTCATGCTCAGAGAAAAGATGTGAGACCTGCCCAAGGTCAGACACACAGTCAGCAGATGGTAGGGCTGGGTGGGGACCTGGGGCATCTGAGCCCAGAATCGTTTTGTGCATTAGTTTTACTGGTCAGGATGGCCTTTGAAGTTCACACTTGTAGCAAATATGAGCAACATTGTCACTCTTATTGTTACTCAGCCCTCCACTCCTTGAGGCAGGATAAGCGAGAATTATCCTTGTACCTATATTTCAGATGGGAATACTGTGGCCCAAAGAGGCCACTCCTGGGGGGGGGTCACACTAAGTGGTAGAGCTGGGATTCAAACACAAGATCTTGAAACCTTGCCCTTCCCTCTAGAGACGGGGCAGAGAGGCCCCAGGAATGCCAGCAGACACACATCAGCTGCTCAGAAGGCACTTATAACAGAGAGCTTCCTTGACTGTGAGGCTGTCTGTGGTCTAGCTGGTGCCTAGAGCCATTCCCCATCCACGTGAGCTTGCCGGGTTCAGGGCACCTTGGAGGTCTCTCCTCACTGTTTCATCCTGTCCCGGGGGCTGCGTGGAAGGAGAGCTGCAAGGAGCACACAGGTGGTTCATGGAATCCCCTAATTGCTCTTGAGTTTCATTTTGTGCCTGTTCCCAGGACCACACCAGAGATCAATCACAGAACCTCATGCTGCCAGAACGCGCGCCCCTTGCTTCACAGATGAAAAGCCCAAGGCTGAGCAGAAGCCCAAGGGCCCGCACTCTTGGCCTGCCACCACCCTGCCCTGCCCAAGATGAGACCTCGGGTTTAGGGAAGGTTGAAAGTAGAGGTGTGGCCAGACAATAAGAACGTGGGGAGGACTAGGTGGGCTGGGAATAACACACCTTTCCCAAATCCTATCCATCTGTGCCATTCCTCTCCAGAGTTTGGGAAAAGGATTGTAGAGGAGGAAATAAAAGGAGGAATGCCTCCCACTGTGGACAGGCTTGCCCGGCCTGTGACCCTAATTTGTTGTTCCTCTGCCTGGACCTCTCTTTCCCCTGGCAGCCACACAGCCCCATCCTGTCTGGTCGGAAGTCATTCACTGCTCTGCTCACTTATCACCTCCTCTGAGAAGCCCTCCTGACCGCTGTGTCTCCAAGCGCATTCCCTAGTCTCATTCTTTCCCCGTATCCTGCTCTGTTGTTCTCTGGGCATGTGGTGCTACCAGGTATTATGTAACTGGTTGTTGAGGTGCTCCTTGTCTGTCTCCCCACTGGGACATAACCCGTGTGAGGACAAGGTCTTTTCTATGTTCACATCTATGAGAATAGCAAGAACGGCTCAGCACCTATAGCTCAACCGGCTAAGGCGCCAGCCACGTACACCTAAGGTGGCGGGTTCGAATCCCCAGCCAGGACCCGCCAAACAACAATGACGGCTGCAACAAAAAAATAGCTGGGCGTTGTGGCGGGCGCCTATGGTCCCAGCTACTTGGGAGGCGGAGGCAGGACACTCGCTTGAGCCCAGGAGTTGGAGGTTGCTATGAGCTGTAATGCCACGGCACTCTGCCCAGGGGGACAGCTTGAGGCTCTGTCTCAAAAAAAAAAAAAAGAATAGCAAGAACGTACTGAGCACATGATACATGCCAGGCACTGTTCAAAGCATTTTATGTGATTAACTTATTTAATCCTCCCAAACTAGTGACCAAATGCCATTTTATCTAGAAATTGAGGTACAGAGAAGTTCTGTGACTCGCCCAAGGTTGCACAATTTAAGGTCAGAGCCAGGATATGAACCAAGACAGTTCAGTTCTCAACTCCAGAGTCCTGAGGACTTCCGCAGTATGTCCACAGAACCCCCACCCCACACTGCTTGTCACTATATATCCCACAGAACAGTGCCCACACATGCTTGGCTCTCAATGATATGATTCAAATTATTAAAGAAAAGAAGAAATGTGCATGAGTGAATACAGGCTGAGAACATAACCATGCTGGGGGGGGGGAGGGGCACCTGATTCCCAGAGCGTGGGTCCCCAGTGGTATGAGAGACCTCTCCTCCACTAGGAAGGTGATACTAAACCTGCAAGACTGATGTCTCACAAAATATATCATCTATTGGTGGAGACCCCATCACCAAAACCAGGAACCTGAAGCTTCCAGAGAAGTGATACGCCCCTGCCTGGAACAACCTCAGGAAGGTGCAACGATATTCAGCAACTGTGCATTCAGTGACTTTTCCGTGATCCTCTCAAGGAGCTTTCAGCCGGCTGTCAACAAGCTCTCAGGCCTTGAATTACAGGGCAAGAGGTGCTGAGAGAACAGCTGGAATAAGGGTGGACATGAGGAGGGCTCTCCTGGAAAGAGGATACCTGGAAACTCCAGTTATTTGTCCAGCATTCCCTGGCTTGTAAGTGTGGAGTGAGGCTTCTCAAGCCTGACGTCAAAAGGATGTTCTTCTCCCAGAGACATCCTGGGAAGAACTCGGTCATGTTACAGATAGACAGGGTGAGGAGGACAGCAATTCCCAGAAAGCTAATCCAATGTTTTTACACATTTGAAAACTGTATACATAATCAGCTGACACGGAAAACAATAAAGAAGGCAATAACTTTATCCTCTCCTCTTGGTAATCCAGGGGAGGCGAGACCCACCCACTGACTGAGCAGCCATCTGGCCAGATGACACTGTACCTGGGACAGCAGAGCTGTCCCGCCACTGACCTCACACTGGCTTCTGCAGGGTGCCGGGAACCCTCGGCTCCGTTTATGTAGTTCTGCGATGTGTATAAATCAGTCTCCACCAGCTTACGTTTTTCCCCTTCCTATTCCTCTGGATGCCCTCGTAAAATTTTAAAAGCTTTGCATGTCAGACTGCACTTGCCAAGGCCCTACGAGTGGAGACTAGGTTTGTACCTGTTGTTCCCTGGCCCTGGCCTCTGGGAGCCACAGCAATGGTCTGCATCCCATTGGTGGCTTCCCTCTCCTCCCAGTTCCACCCTGCAGTTGTCATCAGTGCTGCTGTCACACATGCAGATGAATCCAGTGGTCATCTCTCAGACCTTATCTTCCTTGGCCATCGATCAGCACACCCTCCTTCCTGAAACACGTCCTCCACTTGCTTTCTGGAAGGAGGCCACCTTGCCCGGCTTTCCTCCTGCCTCTCGGGCCTCCCCTCAGTCCCTTTGCACGTTCCTTCTCACCTTCTTGACCCCCAAACTTTGGAAGGTCCCAAGACCCCATATTCAGCCCTCTTTTCTCCGGCACTTCTCCATCCTTACTCTGCACCAAGGAGCTCTCCGTTCCTATCTGCAGCCCGATTTCTCTCTTCATAGGAACTCTGTGGACTCATGTCCAGCTACAATGCAACCTCCATGGGGGTGGCAGCACCTTCCAGGCTCCATGGGGCCCAGAGAGGGCCAGTGGGACTTGAGCACAGGGACAGTTTCTGTCACCTCTTCTGACACCAGTGTGTCACTGCTGCCACTTTATGTAACTGCCACCGCCACTTCTGGGACACTGTTATGTGTGGGTCATTCTCACTGCTGTTGTTTCAACAGCCACTGCTATTGCCGGTAATTCCAATCCTGTGACCAGACTCTACTCCAGTCACACCTGTCATTTCCAACCAATGCTACTGGTATCATTATGACAACGTCTAATGGTTGTTGCTATTAACAACTCACATATGTAGCCTCTTTGTAGTCCGCAAAGCTGAGGGACATGGCTTTGATGGTCACAGCAGGTTGGTGAGGCAGGCAGGACATCCTGCATATATGAGAAAAAGGAGACTCAGCCAGAGACATTCAGCAATTTAATGCCATCCAGGCCATAAAAAGCTCCAAGAATAAAAGGAAGCTATTCATTTACTTTGTGAGGGCCTCCTCCAGGCCAGAGGCTGTGCAAGGCACATTCACAAATTCCCACCCTTAATCTACACTGGAGCTTTGAGGCGTGAGTATTGTCTTCCTCATTTATAAAACGGGGAAGCTGGCTGGGTGTGGTGGCTCATGCCTGTAATCCTAGGAGGCTGAGGTGAGTGGATTGTCCTGAGCTCAAAGGTTCAAGACCAGCCTAAGCCAGAGCCAGAGTGTGACCCTGTCTTTACTAAAAAAAAGCCGGGCATTGTGGCAGGCACCTGTAGTCCCAGCTACTTGGGAGGCTAAGGTCAGAGAATCAGTTAAGCCCAAGAGCTGGAGGTTGCTGTGAGCTATGATGCCATGGCACTCTACCAAGGGCCACAAAGTAAGACTCTGTCTCAATAAAAAGATAAATGAATAAATAAATAAAAGAAGAAAATTTAAAAAAACTTCAAACTAAGATGATTGAAAGCCAATTGAAAGCAAAATTTAAAAATTTTTAAAAAAATGGGGAAGCTGAGGTTCAGAGATGGAAAGGCTGAGCCCACAGTGTCCAGCTGGTCAGCAGTGAGGTACCACTTGGCTCCAGAGCCCATGCCTCTGGGGTCAGAGGAGAGGTGTTCAGGTGGAGGGCAATCCTGCTACTAAATCCATAGTCCCCAGGAGTTTTAGCAGCTGTGCTAAATTGAGCTAGTCACTAACCCTGTCTGGGTCTTATTTTGACCATCTCCTGGTGACATCTGCCTTACCACCCTCATGTTTGCTATAGACAGAGTCAATAGCAATGACTGGCCCAGGTCATTTCTGGGGTCTCACTCACCTCATCCACTCTAGGATTCAGGTAGCTGCCATCAGTGTTACACCAGCACCCACAAGCCACACACCATGCTTGGCAATTCCATAAGTTCTTTGTTCTTTATTTCCCCCCAAAACCCTAAGAAGTGAGAATATTCTGTTTCAGTGGACAAATTAGGAGAACTGAGGGTTAGAGAAGAGATGTGAATTGACCAAAGATATTCAGCTCCAGTGTGACTGGGCAGAGCTGAGCTCTAAACTGGGCTTCTGGCTTCATGTTCCGGTTAGCTGCCACAGGGCCAAGGGGCATCCCGGGTCTCGGGATGATTTACCGTCACACTTTCAGCCAGTCATCCAGCAGTTGTTTTTTGGGCTGTTTATGTGTGCCGGGTGTTGTGTTAGGCTCACGTCTTCAGTAGTGAAGGAGAGAAACCACCTTACCCTCAGGGAGGACACTGTCTCTTGGAAGAGACCTTATACAGATTACTCCAGAGAGTGAAATGAGATCAAGGGTGTTGAGTTCAACGGGGAAGTGAAGGGCTGGGGCAGTGTACACCGCAGGGACCAAACCTAGGGTCACACTAACTGCTATGACAACAAACCCCATCTTCAGTGGCTTCTCAGTTCCAGTGTGGGTATTCCCAGTAAGCTAGGGAAAATGAGGGCCTCCGTGGATAGCAGGGACACCCAGTCAGCATCTGTGGGAAGGGACAAGAGTCACACTAGGAGG
Source organism: Otolemur garnettii (assembly GCF_000181295.1). Classification (NCBI taxonomy): domain Eukaryota; kingdom Metazoa; phylum Chordata; class Mammalia; order Primates; family Galagidae; genus Otolemur; species Otolemur garnettii. Next base: position 2,049,067 of record NW_003852605.1, on the reverse strand, counting down.
GCCTGAGCAGCCAGGCCTGGAAATGGCCTTATGTTGCATTGGCCAAAGTCACGTGGCCTTGTTCACCTGCTAGGAAAAGCAGTCATGCTTTGTCCCCAGGAAGAAGACAATGTGGATTTGGTGAGCAGGTGGCAGTCACTGTCACTTCCAGTTTGGAGGTGTCATGAGCAAGTTCCCTAAAGAAGTGACATTTCAGAAGAGATCTGCAGAAGGGACAGGAGGTAGAAATGGCAGGTGACAGGTGCTCTTCTGCCCAGGGGACCACAGGCTCAGCCTCCCTCCAGGCAGCACCTAGCCCTGTGTGGGCAAACAGCCTGAGCCTCCCCTCCCCTCCCAGGGCCCTGCACCTGCAGACGGGAACTCTGCCCTGGGCCCCAAAGCAGGGGCCTCCCTCCAAACAGAAAGCCTCAGTCTGCTTCCCACCTATCCAAGGGGATCCTGCGGGGCTGTCTCTGGAGAGAGCCCAGATGATCCTCCCTGAGCGTTTTAACGCTCCTCTGCTGCTCCTTTGCTGCTAGAAGCTGCCTTTGGCCCGTCAGGCTAAAGATTTTAACCCAAGATTTAAAAGGACCAGAGATCAAAAGCAGATGCTCCTGGAAGACACTTTAGCCTTCCCAGCCGTCTGGGGACCCAGCTACGGAGGAAAAGACAATTCATCATGGAACCATGCAAGCCCCCGTTCAATAATAAACAGATGTATTATGGGGGGAAAGAAAGGGATGGGTGTCAGCCCTTGATTCATTTGTCTCCCTCGCGAAGTCACCTTCATCCCGGGCTCCAGAGGGCAGGCGCGGGTGCTTTGAAGCAGAGACATCATGTCAGGGAAATGGAAACATTTCACGTTGTAAATCCTCAGGGTTGTCAGAGAAATCCTAATGAGAAAGGAAACTGACGGGGGTGGCGGGGAGCACCCAGGACTGGTTTGGAGGGAGCTGGGGGAAGAGGCCTAAAGGCGATTCTGGGAGACAGGAACCTGGCCCCTATCCTGGCCTGATTTACTCCTTTCTTCACTGCTGATAGGAGGCAGGCCGACTTCCTCAGGTGCCCGTCTGCAGTAATATTGTTTGCACTTGGTGCCCTTGGCCTGTTCCATTCTTTACTTGGGTTAAGGCTGGTCATTGGCTATATCGTGTAATCACCCCTCTAGGGCTTTCTCACTAATGGCGAAGAACCTGAAAATATTTTGACAAGTTGGATTGTCAAATGTGTTAAATGTGTTAAATGTGATTACCTTGAAGGGCTAACTCTTGTTCCCTGCTTCGAGAAAACTGAGTCATTACTCCCTGGCCCCATCCCACTCAAAGCCACCATTAAAGCCATTAGCCATGATAAGTACACTCCCCACAGATGGAGAGATCTAGTAGAATGTCAAGGTTAATATGGGGGATCTGGGGTCAATCAATCCTGTGTATGGGGTTCCAGATCTACACTTACAGCTGTGTGACCTTGGGCAAGCCACTTATTCTCTCTGACCACAGTTTCTGTGGTGCAAAATGGGAATCGTGGTAATAACAAAAATAGAAACTGCTACCTATCTCTGATAGTTGGGAGGATCATGTTAATAGATGTAATATGCTAGGTCTGTTCAGAAATGGTTCTCATCATTACTTAAAGATCTGCCTCCAAGGTAGATCTACCCTCAAGGTGCAGATCACAAGCCCACTTTACATTTGAAGAAACTGAGGTTTATCGAGGGAAAGGCTTACCCAAGTTTCCACAGGGACCTAGCCCACAGCCCTCCTGGCCTTACTGCTTTCTCTGCCCTTTCTTTGTCCCACTTCCAAAATGTTCTACCAGGTACAATAATGATGGTGTGGAGGCAAGGAAGGCTGGAGGCAGGGACCTGGGCATGTACTGGAGAAAAACAATGTGAGCAACCATGCGGAAGGTAAAATCCCCACTAGTCCATTTCTGGCTAATCCACACAGGGCCTGGCAGTAAGCAGATAATGTAGCTTACTTTGTTGTTATCATTCTTGAAAGAATAGAAGAATGAATGAAGGAGGAAACAATTGAGAGAGGCGGAGGGAGGACTCCTGGATGACTCCCAGGTGTGTGGCTTGGCATATTCACTGAGACAGAGAGCACAGGGACAAGGGCAAAATTCAGGGAGTACTTTATAATCGGATCAGATAACTTGTGAACTTCCTTCATGTGCAAGGTCCAAAGGCTATAAATTCAATTCTGTCCATCAAATGGATTTTCCCTAATTTAACCAGGTAGGTGTTCAGTAATGAGAAGAGGTATCAAAAAACAAAAAGCAAACTCGGCCTGCCCCAGGGGAACCCATGGTCCAGTGAAATGTCCAGGACTAGCAGGGATGGAGTTTCATGTGGTGACAGAGAGCAGATAGAGCTTAAAGGAAAGGAGATCCCCGAGGGCTGGGTTGGTCATGGAGGGCTCCTTGGAGGAGATGAGTTGGATGAGTCAGGTTGGAACTGATGGGATAATGAATTGGGTTTTGGTGAGTATGGAAGCATCTTAGGACAAAGGTTTGGACCTGGGGATGGGTCCTGGGTGTGAAAGAACTAGTTAATATCTATCCTGGCATCTCTGTTGTCCAGTAGGAGACCTGACACGGAGCAAGCCAAAGTGAACTTCAAAGTTTCTTTATCTCACTTCCTGGGTTCTTGTCCAATAACTTCAAAACAGGGATTCTCTTCAGCCACATGCCTGAAAGTTGAAGGCATTCCAGACCCATAAATATTATTTCCAAAATCAACTGATGCATAAAACTAGACTTTGATTAAATATTACAACCAGCATTTGGTAATGGAGCATGAGACTATCATTTATCAGCAAGAAATGTGGACATAATAATTCATTAAGCTCCTGTGAGCTCTATCTCAGCTGAGCACTGAGGACAGAGGGGGTCTTGAGAGGTTATGTTTTCTTTTGGCTGTTGGTGGCACTCCTTTCCAAACTGCTTCTGAAAACTATTACCCTTCCCCCAGGAGACCCCCCCCAACCAGGCTGCTGCCCTCCAAGTGTCCCAGCCACTGAGCCACTTGAAAGGCCTCCATTTATCACCATGACCTCCTTGCCTCCTTCCCTTCTTCAAGCCAGAGATTTGAGAGGGCACATACAGAAGCCAGTCCTGCTTCATTAAACCTCTGCTGCCCCTGCCCACCGCCGGAGGACCTGTGCACAGAGGGGCTTCCCATCCATTCATCCACAGTGCTTGATGGTTCCCGCGTGGTGGGTGCTGTGAAAGGCACAGCACAGGGAGCAGAAGCCCTTGCTGTGGAGGAGTCAGTGGTCTAAAAGGAGGGACTGCAGATAAATAGAAAGTACATGGCGCTACAAACTATAAGAGTGGAGGCTCCGAGCCCGGCCTGTGCATCAGGAAGGAGGAGGTGGAAGCCAAGCTGGGGCCCACGTGATGTGTAGGAGTTAGGTAAATGATGAGGACAGAAAGGAGTGTTTTGGGAATAGGGAATATTACGTGCAAAGTTCTGGAGGTGAGAGCAAGCATGGCACCTTTGAATGAAATAATTTTAGTCTAAATGGGGTTAAGAATATGAAGCAAGGGATGGCAACAGAGCAGAGGCTGGAAAGATGAGCTGGACCAGGTCATGTCCTCAAACTTTATATAAAATATTTTGTGGTTTTGAGTAGCCAGGGAGCAGTGTGCTGTGATCAGGCTTGGGTGGCTAGGTGCTCCAAGCAAGCAGGTTGGGGTAGGTGCTGTGATGGAGTTTGTGTCTTACAAAGATGACTCTGGTTGCTCTCTAGAGAATGGACTGTAGGGCCTGAGGCTGGACACCATGAGAAGAGTTGGGAGAACCACATGCCTTTCACCCTGTGCCTCTGGGGACCACCAGCAGGTTGTGGGAGGTTATTGTCAGGATAGCAAGGGTGGGCACCTGGGACAAGCAACCCTAAAACTCTTAACTTCACACAAGAATGATTTGTGTCTCATCTGTACTATGTGACCATCACAAATCAGCTGGGAGCCTCAGAGAAACCACTGTCCAGATGATGGAGAGGGAAAGAGAATGGGCACATTTCACACTGGCTCTTAAAGCTAGTGCCCCAAACTGACAGGCAGCATTTCCATTCACATTTCATTGGCCAAGCAAATCATATGCCCACTACTGTTTGCAAAGAGGGCAGGAAAGAGCCAATCTATAGGGCTCTGGGGAGTTTGGAGGCCAGACTATTGGTGAACTACCGTAACAATGTTCTGTGAGGCTGGAGACTGTGTGGTTTCCCCATTATATAACCATCACAAGGTTGATCCAGTGCTTTTAGAATTTATTTCCACGTACCTGGCCATATTTTATCCTCCCACCAGTCCTGGGAGCTGGGCACAGTCATCCCTTTCAAGCTGCCATGCTCAGCTTGCTAAAATCCCCATGGAAAGAGAATTCATGGCTCAGGAACCTCAGAGCTTCTGGAAAAGTCCAGTAGGCACGGACCTCCTAAATGCTTGGTGCATATTTTTTACTTTCACTAAAATGAGTAATAAAAGCAACTTGCTAAATAAAGAGAAAGCCTCTGGCATTTACACATGTAAGTGAGACATCATGGAGACTGAACAGTGGGTTTGTTTTTGCCATCCTCTAAGCATCTGTCTCTCAGTAGTTGGAACAAGAAGATTGTAAATGTGTTTTGCTTTGATGCAGAACGCTACATACGCCCTGGGGCATTTATTTATTCTGGGTCTGGCCAGCCCTCCAGAAGTCCTATTTGTGTGACACAGCTGAGGACTTCAGGCTCCTGGGCCTTCAGGATCATAGAGAAGGAGCCCCAAGGTGCAGCCACCCCATGATGGGTTCCCAGGTCTGGGGCCATGATCACCTCCCTCACAGAGTTCCCGCCAGCTCTGCCTTGTCTCACCTTTCTGTTGTACTTCCTACCCTAGTTATGTCTTTGTCTTGTTGCCAAAGGTATGAGTTTCAGAGGAATTAAAATTTTCAAGATGACTGAAAATGAACTTGAACATCAAGGCCAGATCACCATTAGTTTGAGCTGAAGACCTGAGACAATGTCAAGAGAAAGGGCTCTGGGATCAGCATGGGTGCAGCCTTGGACCAGACCCTTAACATGTCTGAGCCTCCATTTCCTTGCCTACAACTTGGGGGCCATGGAGACAGAAAGCAGTCAGGGATGTGGTGAGGCATGAGTGGGTTAAGATGTATCAGCCACTCAGCACTGTCTTAAAAAGTGAGAGCTGCTGGAGTGGCGATTATCATTTGTAAATTTTTAAAGGCAAGCCCAGACTTGGAGAAAGACTGTCGAGCTATTAAGTGACTTGCCCAAAGTCACATTGTTAGCACATGGTGTGGGGACCCGCCAGGCATTCTGGGAATGAGCAGCTCCTCCAGGGCTCCCCTCAATCCCTGGGGTCACTGACTCCATCCAGGTGCCTTTTTCTTACCCTTACCTCCCTCTTCCTTGGAACAAAAATTTCCCCACAATCTCCCAACTTCTGGCTGTTTTCTAGATGGCCTGATTTGGAGGTCTGGGCAACCCCCTGCTCCCCTGGCAGGTTGTGTGGCATTTCAGCATTTGTAGTGCTCTCTATTGGAGGAGCCAGACTGAAACCCAGGGCTTCAGGGGCAGTGGCCAGGCTGGCTGTGTTAGACAGGAGGTTACTATTGCACACACAGACGCCCCCACAGGCATAGCGGTCAGTAGACTGTCTAAACCAAACATCAGTAGGACCTACATTTTAGAAGCTTTCACCCTAAAAGGAAGGGGTACTTCTGAGCACAGAGACCACTTCTCTGAGACTTCTGCAGGAGTCCAGGCTACAGCTTGCAAGGGCTGAGCCAGAGGAGATGCCACTGGGTGGAGAAGAAGGGGAAAACACAGTGGCAGAATGGAGACGCTCAGTGGGGCGGGCAGACAGGCACGCGTGCAGTTAGCACAGTGACGTCCCCAGGCCTGGCAGTGCAGGGGGCACAAGGCGGGACGTGCTTCTGCCTTTGCAGCCCTGTGTTGCCGGTGTTTACATAGGGAGTGGAATTAATTAAATGCCGCAGGGCCTCCTCAGTTGCTGAAAATAGACCCAGCTAGGCCCCCAGCAGTGCCGTCCGCCTGCCTGCCTGCTTGCTGCAGAGCCGGTGTCTGCTGGATTCCTCCCAGCGTCTGAGGGCAGGAGGCACACACAGCTCACACAGTGGGGATTAGTGCTGCTGTCGCTCTCTCCCCATAGGCAGCGTGTCAGAGCCAGATGTGGCTGTGAGTCCTGCTTAACTCGCCACGGGTGCGTACTGACAGCCAGAGACACCCAGAAACACATGGATGTGCTGATTCTTATGAGTAAGCATGGGCCACCAGGATGCACACAGTTTTGCATGGACATATGGACACAAAGACAGATGCTATGAGGCATGCAGACACATGGTGCCCACTAGGGCATAATGAAACAGGGATGGCCTGGTCGCATGGTGCACATAAACCTGGTGCACGTGCATTCAGGACCCAGGAGAATACTCAGGCACGTGGTCACCTCCCCACTGACTTCCACAGACAGACATGGCACAGGTTCAGAATCAGAAAGCCTCGGGCTGCTCCCAAATACCTTTTGCTGAAAGTAAACAGACCTTGGGTTTGTTTTGAGCCTCAGTTTCCCCCACTGAGAAGTAAGATAGCAGAAGTACAAATCTCAAGGTCTCAACTGTGAGGATAAAAATGAGAAAATGAACATGAAGTTTTTAGCAGAGCTCCAGGCGCATACTAAGCACTTTACAAACATTGGCTGACGTTATCTTCTCTTAACACCCTTGCCGATTATGGGCTTACATGAAAACATAGGATGCTAAAATACATTCAGACGTGCAAAGAAACATATGCACCACCAGATGACAAGTGGCAACGTGGACAGACAACAGATCTGCAGGCACTAGGGCTTGCAGCAGGCCTGCGTGGGCCTGTGTTTCAACACACGTTCCCTGGTCCACTGCTACCACAACCCGGTTGATCACAGCATATGACCAAAGCATGTGGAGTTAAGGAAAACCAGAGGCACTGTTGGCCAGGGAAGCACGTGCCCTTTGGGCATGATTTCTATCCATGGCCCATGTCTAACCTCTCGAGCCTGCCCTCGTGGACGCTGTGTCCTCTGTCTCCTTCCCAGCTTCTCCCCCACTGTATTGCTCCCACTGCTCCAAGGGGACCCTGATAAACGGTGCCCTCTAGTTCTCGACCATCAAGAAATAAAAGGAAATAATAGCAAGTAAGGGCTCCAGTAGAATCTGTATTACTAAGTTCAGGGTGGCCCTCATAGCCAAAGTCTGCTAACTGGATCCCAGAATTGGCAGACATAGCCAGGTCCCAGGTCCTAGACAGGGCTAGAAGGGACAGGCCCCCATGTGGAGGGGCAGAGGAAACCTGTGTACATGCCATGCTCCCACATCGCTTCCCCACGGCACCTCCTCCTGAAAGCCCTTCTTGATGTCTAAAACCTAGCTTCTCCCTCCTCTGTTCTCCCACTGCCCCTATTCTGACCTTGTGCCAGTGGCCTGTGTTGTCACATATGACCACAGACAAAATTGACTATCTCGCAGTCTCTGTGTAATTGTTTCCTGACTCAAAAAGCATAATAAAAACTAAAACCCTTGCCCAAAAGGAATGTACTGAATGGTCAATTGGAGGACTGATACCTTCATTTCATCATTTACGTCTTCAAGGAGGTGCCTTTCTCCCAGATGCACAAGGTGGGGAAAGGGGAGAAGCAGTTGTTACTCTGGACAAGGATGGACACAGATGGCTGACGAGGGAGGTAGAACGCGCAGGAGAGGAGCTCAGTCTGGAACGGGGCGGCCTGCGGACTCCCCACGCTCGCATCAGTAGCAGTCCCACCTCTGCATCAACACTCTGGGCTGTGGGGTCTCCCACTCCCACTTCTGGCTCTTCTTGGCTTCTTGGCCTCTAGAACGAGTCATAGACAGCATTTGAATTAGACATCCTTTTTGAAACAACTCTTTGTTCTAGTTGTAAAACATAAGTTTGTTGTAGAAACAGTGTCAATAGTATAAAAATCATTCTGAAATGATTACTACCATGTCAGTATATTGCTTTTTTATCTATTTTCAACAGATACACAATCATCTGTCACTTAACAGTGGGAGATGCTCTGAGGAATCATCATTAGGTGATTTTGTTGTTGTGCAACCGTGATGTGACAGAGTGTACTTACCCCAACCCAGATGGTACAGCCTACTGCACACCTGGGCTATACGGGATAGCCTGTGGCTCCTGGATACTGTAGGCAGGTGTAACATAGGGGGAAGGATTTGTGTACCTAAACATAGAAATGGTACCGTAAAAAATACAATATTGTGATCTTATAGAACCATCATTGAATATGCAGTCTGTTGTTAATGGAAACGGCACTTTTGGGCACATGACTGTACATTTATGTGTATGTGTATTTTTTTAAATAAAACTGAGACCAGGTCACATACAACTGAATGTTTATTATCACAATGCTTCCTGCATGCTATCATCACTGGTCTAGGCATAACCTTATTTGATTTTTTTGTTTGCTTATCTGTTCTGTTTACAAATAACTAATAAACAGCAGTGTCTGTGCACATGGTGGCGTTTCATAACCCACACTCTGAAAACATTTCACAAACACGTTCTTAATAGCTGCATAATCTTTTACTTAAGGAAGACTCTATCTTTATCAAATCACTGCCCCGTGATTGACTTTTAGATTCCTTATAACTTTATCCATGGTGCTACCACAAACATCCCTTCAGGTGATTTTTGTACTTCTCCAAAGTGAGTTTTTCTTGGAGTGAGTTCTGAGCTGTGGAACTGCTGTTCAAAAAGTGTGAGCAGTTTAGGGAGGGATGGCACCATCCCCTCCGACAGCTTCTACTAAGTCCTCTTCACAACACCTGCCAGTACAGCTACATCATTTATTCAAGGCAGAAGGGAGTGAGGGACAAATGGAACTGGCTCTTTCAAAGGACCTGAAGCCTTTGTTGTTTGATGCTGGACATGCTGTCAGGGCGGGCCACCTGTCCCTGCTTGGCCACTCTCTTCCTTCCCTCTGTTCCAGCCACACTGGCCTCCTGTGAGTCTTGAGAAACACCAAGCTCTGTTTGCCAGTGGCCTTAGCAAGCTGTTTCCTCTGCCTGAAGTACTCTCAACCTTGCTAATTGCCGTGTTGTTACAAATGGAACAAAGGGGTCTCGACCCACAGGTTGAGAACCCCTGAGCTAGACCATCCTCCACCACCACCACCAAGGTCACAATATACAGATTGCCGAGTTCTAGTCCTTTGGGCTGCTGCTTATATTTCGCCAACTCAAAGAGTCCCTTTCACATGTCCCTCTCTAATTCAATGCCTCTTGCCTGTCCCAAACTGTTTCCTAGTCCCCGTTTCATCCCTTTGTGTTACTTACTGCAATGTGCTACATAGATTTCCTTGTCCCTCTTCCCCTGCAGACTGTAAGCTTAATGGGAACAGAGCCATTGGTGCACAGTGCCTGGCAGGCCAGAAGTACTCAACAAACACTTGTTTGGAGGAATGATGAGCGAGTGAAGAATGGATGGTCTAGCTGGCAGCCCAGGGCCTGGCACACAGTGAGCTCAGAGTGTGTGCAAGTTTAACCAGCAAATGGAGAAGTGAGTGAGTGCTGCTGTCAGCAGTCTCTGGGGTGGGGGGCAGCACACAGTCCCCCCCGGGCCCCGCTCAGCCCTGCTGGGCACCAAGGGCTGGCATCAGGCCAGGGCTGTTTCTGGCATATTTGCAGGTGGGCTTCTGGGGAGAAGGGATATGACTTCCTTCTGCTCTGAACCTACACTCCTTCTGCAGGGAGCTCCAAAACCTGGAATCCGGGGATTTTCTAGTCCCCCCACACATGCGCCTTTCATGTACTTGGCCTGCCTGCTGAACAGGTGGAGATGGAGGCCTCCCGACCTTTTGACTTCATGATTAATGCTGCAGAGCTGGGATTGGTTGGCTAAGCCCTAACCTGTGCCTGGGGCATAGGTCAGACATTCCAGTGCTGGACCCATACTCTTCTGTCACAGTCATGGCCACAGCAGTGTCACGTCATCTGTGTTAGGCTGCATGGCTGCTACACTACCGCTACTATAGGAGAGGTGAGGGGGACCTTGTGGGGGGAAGCTGCGACCCCTACTAGGAGGGAGGGACCACCATTTCTTGTTGGTTTTCCTTAAATTCGGTTTCTCAGTTGTGGAAAGTGTATCCATCTGTCTTGGGTTTCTTTCACGTGTTCATTTTGTAAATGTGTAATCAGTGTCCGTGCAGCACAGAGTGCTGTGATGGGGTCAGGGGGGCACACAGATGCACACGGAGTGTACAGAGAGGCTGTGGCAGAGTCAGCCATGTGTTTGGGGCTCAGCTGGGTGACAGGATCTGCACTGGGGGACCTGGGACATTGAGGAAGTAGAGTGACCTCTCATGGACAGAATGAGTCACTTTGTCCTCGGCTGAAGAGAAAACTTGCTGGCATCTAAAACCTTTAAGCTTTGTGGGCAGCTTATCCAGAGCCGTGGTGTGTGTGTGAGAGAGAGAGAGAGAGAGAAGCTGTTGAGGAACTCCCTGTCCTCCATTGTAGTGGGAAATTTTCAGGCTTCCGCTCTACTCAGGAAGAAGTCTCCATGGAGTGCTAACATGCTTTTAACAGCTTGGAACAGACCGTTTCCTATCTGGGAGGGGCTGATCTCCTTTTAACACCTAAGGCTCAGCCTGCCCTAGAGACATATTCCAAACCTCTCAGCCCAAGCCTATGAGCCCTACAGCACTGATTTTGTGTCCATGGACAGAGCCCTGGGTGAAAACACTGAATTTATCACCAAAACCCCAGTAGGCCCTAGAAGTCACTATGAAGAAACATGTGAGGGGAGGCTGGGGTGAGGACCTTCCGGGCAGTAACAGAAGCAGTAATAAGGAGGCAAGAGTAACCTCCTTCTCCTTTCCAGGCCTCAGCCTTCTCTTCTCTAAAATGGAAGGTCAAGGAGAAGGATGGAGTTATTTTATCTCAAATAAAGGTCCCTTCCAGCTCTGGTTTTGCCTTACTCCTTGCCTCACTAGACTCTGGCTGGCTGGGAGATTATAGACTTTGTACTTGCCTCTCATTTTCCCTGATGTTTGTATCTCTTCTCTTCTTTTTTTCTGCCAAAGACCCTACGAGCTATGTTTACCATGTAGGGGTGACAGGGCTAAGAGAAAGAACCGTTATTCCCACTTTGGGGTTGCAAAACCAGGTTGGTTTCACGATGCACCTTGTAGCTCTGTGAGCAGGCAGTGTGGTCAGGCTGCTGGCCCTGCTGCCCTTGTGCTGCCAGGCTACCTCGGCACCAGTGTGGAGCAGCAGAAGGCAGGCACCCACCAAGAGACTCTGAGTCTGTGTCTCAGTCCAGCCAAACATCAGGCCTGTGAGGGTTTTCACTTGAGCGCATATTGATTTGCAATGGGGCAGCTTTCATGTGGGCTGCATTCCCACAGAAGGAGAGTCAGACCAGGTCCCTAGACTGTTTCTGACCTCTCTCCTCTTTGCACTGGAAACATCAGCCACCCTTGAGATGTGTCTTTCCTCCCCAGGTCAGCATGCTTGCCCCTCCCCCCACCTTGGTTCTGCCATTCCCTTGGTCTAGGACCCCCTTCCCCCTTATGTCTTCTGGGAAACTCCTGTCGCCTTTTCAAGTGCAGTTCAGAAGTCAGCTTCCTCTGACCTTCTCTGGCTGAATGAGTTGCCAAACTGCTTACTCATCAGCACATTTTGCCCTTTGGGAATTCAGCCCCTTACCCACTGCCTGGCACTAGACAAGGGCTGTCTTTGCAAGTTTCCAGTTTTACAATTCATACATTTGTCTTGACCTCTGCTAGGCAGGCAAGTCTTTCTGTGAGACAAGGTCACAGCCTGGTCATGGTCTGTTCAGACATAAGTGACAGCAAGTTCTCCAATCACTTCTTCCCTTGTGTCTTTACTTCCATGTCCTTACAAAGAAATCCGGTGTTTTATCTTTTAAAAAGTGGACACCTATTTTGTTTAGTGTCAGAATGGCCCCCAAGCTCACTCTTGGTGTTCAGCCCTTTGTGTTAATTCATGCAGATTCTCAACTAGTAAAATAGTGTGCAGGGCAATATTCTAGTCTCCGGGGCCTGGCTGACAGTAGGTCCTCTCTTGGGCTCCATAGGGCCACTGAGACTGTGCGTGGCTTGATGCATGTTCAGATCTTCTCCACTGGGAGTGGAAAATCAGTTGCATAGTCTAGACAGGAAAATCTGGTGGTGTAGAGACATTGGGAAACTAATGCTGTGTTATGAGGCAGCCAACGCCCTGCTTCCCTCCCCCTGGCCCTGGGAGCTTGCTCTGTGCAGCATAGGGCCTCTCCCCAGCCATGTGCTGTCTGCTGCCCGAGCTGACTTTTGGCTGTGAAGAGTGTGTGTTTGGCACCCTTTTAGACAATGAGCCAGAAAAGAATACATCCACCCTATAAATCTGGTTAAGAATGGCAAATAAAAACTGTGTACCAGGCATCAACATTGTGGACCCACTGGGAAAGCTCCGTTGGAGATACTTGGGTGGGCCACACCCCATCCTCATCCCAGTGCTGGGTCCCAGGCTCTAAGTACCGGAGGTGCTGTAATCTGAATGTTTGTTCCCCACACCCCAAAATTTATACATGGAAATCCTAAGCCCCCAGGTGATGAGTGGGGCCTTTGGGAAGTGATTAGGTCATGAGGGCTCTGTTCTCATGATGGGATCCTCCTTACCAAAGAGACCCCAGAGACCAATCAGCTCCTTCCGTTATAGGGGACACAGCCAGAAGATGCCATTTATGAACCAACAAACAGGCCTTCACCAAACACCAAATCTGCCAATACCTTGTTCTTGTACCTCTCAGCTTCTAGAACTATAAGAAACATATTTATATTGTTTATGAATTGCCCAGTCTATGGCATTTTGTTATGGAAGCCCAAGGGGACTAAAGCAGGAGACACCATTGTCTGGCAGGGACAAGAGCCCTGAGAGAACCACATTCTCCCCAAGCCTCATCTGTTCCTTTAAGACAGGCTGAATATTTATACTGGTGGTGGGACTTCAGACCAATACAACCGTTTTGGAAGGAAGTATGGAGAATCCTCAAAGAACCCAAATTAGACCTCCCGTTTGATCCTGCAATCCCATTACTAGACATCTACCCAGAAGAAAAAAAATAATTTTATCATAAAGACATTTGCACTAAATTACTTATTACAGCTCAATGTACAATCCCTAAAATGTGAAAACAACCTAAATGCCCACCAACCCAGAAATGGATTAACAAGCTATGGTATGAATACCATGGAATACTATTCAGCCATTAAAAAATATGGAGACTTTACATCTTTTGTACTAACCTTGATGGAGTTGAAACACATTCTTCTTAGTGAAGTGTCATAAGAAGGGAGAAGCAAGAATCCAACGTGCTCGATACTAATATGAAGCCAGGAGACCATCTAATACATGCCCACATAAGAGGAAAACTCAATTCACTTCAAGGTGGGGAGCGGGAGGAATGAGGGAGCAGGGAGAGGGAAAGAGAGAGGGGGATGGTGTGCTCCCCCTTAATGGGCACAATGTTAGGGTGTTTGGCACACCTCTTGGAGGAGGGACATAATTATAAGAGGGACTGTACCTAACAAATACAAACATTGTAACCTACTTCTTTGTACCCTCAAATTAACCTGAAACAATCAAACAAGATAAACTGAATAACTTACAAGGATTCGTTCACATGGGACAGCTTCTGTGAAGATTTTCTGGACCCCTCAAAGCACACTAAGACACTTCTGTTAGGCTCTGACAGCTCTGTTGTCCCTTGAACACGTTGTCTTACCTTTCAGAGCCTCATTTCCTGCTCGTATAAAATGATATTATGTCCTCCCCACCTTGTGGAGTTGTGGGACAGCAAATGGAGTGAAGCGTGCAAATGCCTGTGGTATTTATTACAGGATGAGTGCTGGAGAGCCGGAGGTTGTGGGCAGCCTGGCACCCCCACAGCCGGGGAGTGCAGACACTTTTGGGGCTCCCAGGATGCCTACTCAGGACGACTCACAGGCAAGCGGGTACCCCTGAGAGCAGCCAGTAGGGAGGGCTTCTGGGAAGGCAAGACTGGGTGGCAGGTGGGACCTGATCAGCACATAGGAATGACAGTGTGGCTGAGAGGTGACTCTCAGAGGCATAGCATTTGATGCTCAGCTTTCTAACTTAATAATGAGAGCTACTGCTTAATAAGACACTGTGTGTCAGGCTCTGTCACAAGCTTTTTAAAGTGTATCAACACACGTCTTTAACCTCACGAAAACCCCATAAGGGAGGCAGCGATATCATCCCCAATTTACAGGTGAAGAAATGGAGGTACAGAGAGGTCAAGGAATTTGCTGGTCACCAGCTAGCAAGTGAATGTGGGTGGTCTGGCTGTGCCTGATACTAACAGCTGGTCCGTATGCCTTACAAGAACACGCTTAGCAGACACCAAAGTCCCTCCTTGACTCTTCCGTGGGCTTAGCCGCATTTCCTTTCTCTCAGTCCACCCTTACTGACTGCCCACCAAGCCCGGGGGAACAAGAGAAGTGAGTGCAGGACCTGGGCTGGGGGTTGGGGACCTTGGGGGTTGGGGACCGTGGGTGCTGGCCCTATTGCTGCCCCTGCTCCTTGTGAGGCCTGGCATTCATCTCTTCATTCCTCTGTCCATTCCTCTATCCACTGATTCTCTCTACTCCCTGGGGCGGCAGGGAGGGTCTGTCTGCGTTGCCAAGGGACATAGCTGCCTGGTCAAGGTCATCTGACCAGAAGCCTGAGCCAGCCCCAGAGGACTGGAGCTAGTCAGATAGTGGATGGCAAAATGGACATGAGCCAATGGAGACAGGTCCTCAGAAAGGGTGGGAGCAGCACTGCTATGACCCATTGAGAGCTTCAGGCTGCCTTCCTCCTGACGTAGCACATACCTGGCTCATCCTGACTACAGATGGTCAAGGAACCAGCTCCCTCTAACATGTCTTCCCACCTGTCCTGACATCTCTGACTCTGAGTGTCTGAGTAGCAAGTGTGAACATAGCATAAGCCAGCTGGCCCAGGACAGGAGGGCCCTGTTTCCTGGGTACCCACACATTCATTCAGGGCTCCATATCATTCTATGCAGTGGGCATCCAGTATGTGCTGGGGGTTGGGGAGGGTGTTTTCTTTAAATAACAGTGTAATTTTCTTGGAAGTGAATGAATTTCCTTGCTGGCTCTAAGCCCACTTGCCTCTTATCAGATTTCAAACCCTGATCCAGGTCTGGTCCTGGTTAGTGCAGGGACCGGGGCCACTCTGATGGGCAGGTTGCTGGAGCTCCCTGGGTCCTTTGCACTTCACTCGCCCCCCACCTGTGCTCCTGCCACCTCTCTCGCTTTTCCCCTGGTAACTCTCAGCCTCTACTGCTTGTGTGTTCTTGGGTAAGCAGCTGTGCCTCAGCTTCCTTCACTGTAAAAGGAAAATGATGTCACATATTTCATAGGCTCATTTGGGAGAAGAATTAACATTCTTAGAATGCAGTCTGGCACATAGAGAACAAGATAGATAAGTGTGGCCATCATTGGCACCATCATGATGGCTACAGCTATCCTTATGCTAACCCTAAGGAACGTCTCCCTGGAGTCCTGACACTCGATGAAATTCCATATGCTGCTTTCTCTGCCGAAATGCCCTTCCTTGTCTGATCTGCCTAGAAAATCCCTACGCATCCTTCAGGACTCAGCTCAAATTGATCTGTCCTCCCTGATACATAAAACAGAGGAGTTGATAGTGTCCCAGTTGGACTTCTCGCAGCACTTTGTTCCCATTTAGCATATGTCAAACTGTCTCGTGATTTATCTCTTTGCGTGTCCGTCTCCCACACCAGGCTGTGAGCCGATTGAGAGCGGGGACCATAACTTACTCATCCTTGTAATCTAACATAAGTGTGAGACCTCAGCCAGGGGATGTGAGCAATGCAGCTTCTCTCCTTAAGACAGGAGAGCCAGGCTTGGCGCCTGTAGCTCAACCGGCTAAGGCGCCAGCCGCATACACCTAAGGTGGCGGGTTCGAATCCAGCCCACGGACCCGCCAAACAACAATGATGGCTGCAACCAAAAAATAGCCGGGCGTTGTGGCGGGCGCCTGTGGTCCCAGCTACTTGGGAGGCGGAGGCAGAAGACTCGCTTGAGCCCAGGAGTTGGAGGTTGCTGTGAGCTATAATGCCACAGCACTCTACCCAGGGGGATAGCTTGAGGCTCTGTCTCAAAAAAAAAAAAAAAAGACAGGAGAGCCACTAGCCAGGCGTTGTGGTGGGCACCTGTAGTCCCAGCTACTTGGGAGACTGAGACAAGAGAATCACTTGAGCTCAAGAGTTTGAGTTTGCTGTGAGCTGTGATGCCATGGCACTCCAGTGAGGGCAACATAGTGAGACTGTCTCAGAAAAAAAAAAAAGAAAGGAGAGCGTGAGTACAGGCAGTCGCCGGGTTACAAACGTGATAGGTTCTGTAGGTTTGTTCATAAGTTGAATTTGTATTAAAGTTGGAACAGATCCATTTACCTATGACCTGTAATAGCCTCCATTCATAAATGGGAGCCATATGTCAATCAGATGTTTGTAACTCAGGGACTCACTGTAATAGCCTACGTTCATAAGTATGAATTGTACATCAGTGGGATGTTTGTAGCTTGGGGACATATCATAGCCCCCATTTGTTAGTGCAAGTTATACATAACCTGGATGTTTGTAACTCTGGACTGCCTGTGATTCGGATGCACGGTGATGAGTACCATAGTGGACACACAGACAGGCACAAGTGGGTACCCAGGAGAAGGGTTCATTCTAATTGAGGCTGGGGGACAGGGGAGTAGGGAATTGAGGAAAATAAGGTGAGTTTGTGAGCTATCAGCTAGCAATGAAAATGCTTTACAGGTGTAAATTGTTCTGTAAATACCACAAGCGCAGTATCACTGCTGGTTTTCTCTGTATAACCCCAGAGCATCATCATGCTGTGTTGTTTATTGTCATCAGAGATGGCTCAAGCCTGCCCCTCTGGTGAGTGCTCCATCCGGGGACCCCCCTCCAGGCCCTTCCCTAGCACCTGTCTCTACCCCCCTCCCACTGAGATAATGACTCCCTTCTGCCTTGCAGGTACAGGTGGGAGGGGTATAGTAGCGATGCCAGCTCACATATTGGTTAGTAAAATGTTAAAATGTTTAGCTGCAAGTTTCCTGGCAAAAGAAAGTTAGACAAAGGCAATTATCGTCCCAGGTAAGAAATGGGGATTCCCATTTCTTGGAACACGGGGTGTGTCAGCTACCACCTGCTCAAATGACTATGTGGTTTCCTGATCAGATGCTGACTGAGACCCTGGGGGTCTGCTTTCTTGTTGGTCTGGTGGGTTAGGCCTGCAGAGAGCCTCCCCCTCCACAGTCCCTGCACCCCTTCCCTAGTGCAGCTGCTAGAACCCAGCTCTGGCTGCCCCCGTGGCCTCCCAGTGTTCTTTGGTTGTGATCGACCTTGATTTCCCAAGCCGTGTATGACTGGGAGAGAATGTGCACCATGTGTTTCTGATTGAGCTCTCCTGGGCTCAAAGGCAAAGTGATTTTGAACAATATCTGATGGCCTTTGAGCCTCAGAAATATATTCTTCAAGCCTCTTTCCCTGCCCTCTCCCCTGATGAAGACGAAGCAAGCCCGGCTAAGAATTGGCCAACTCTGCAGCCCCAAGACTTGACAAACCAGCCCTTGCCTCCCCTTGATGATCTCTGAGCCTAGGGGGCTGCAGACACCCAGGATAGAGAGCAGGGTGCAAACCACCACAGTATCACCTCCTCTTAGAGACCCCTGTGGCACACATCTGCTCAAACAGATGATCACACCTGGTCTTGGCTGGCTGACATGGTGGTTACGATGAGTTTACTTTGTAGCACATGACAGTCCCATTGCTTGAAATCAAAAAAATGCTTTGATTTGTTTTATATTTAACAAGTCTTGGCTGGTGCAGTGGCTCACACCTATGGTTCTAGCACTATGGGAGGCCAAGGCCAGGAGTTCCAGACCAGCTTGAATAAGAGCAAGACTCTTTGTCCACAAAAACTGGAAAAATTAGCAGGGCATGGTAGCATGGTGGCATGGTGGTCGTCCCAGCTGCTTGGGAGGCTGAGGCAGGAAATTTGCTTGTGCCCAGGAGTTTGAGGTTGCTATTAGCTATGATGATGCCATGGTTTCAGAGCATGACCCTGTCTCAAAAAAAAAAAAAAAAAAAATGTCTTGAGCCTTTTCCTTTATTTTCTCTTGCTAAACATACCAATATCTGTTCATTTATTTAGTGAAATTTTATAGAGAGCCAGCTCAATATGAATGTATATTAATTCATATGTTAAAATAGTTGCTGTCCTTGAGGTGGGAGAAATGGATAGTTTCAGAGGCATTTCCATGATGTGGGTTCTTCTGGAGGAAGCACAGATGGTGGGTGAGCCTCATTCATTTAGGGGAAGGAGGGAGGGAGGAGAGAAGAAGGGACAAACCAGGGGACCTTCCCAGAGACATGAACCTTTGTCCGACTGCTGTGTGATGTTCAAGGACAGATGCAAGAGTGTGGCCCCCAAAAGAAAGGACGGTTGGGATTAAAGAGTCTCCAGTTCACTGGCGAATAAGGATAGACATCTGACTTTTTCCAAAAATGACTGAGGACATCTGCCAAGCTGAAGAAGGGGAGGTCCTCATGGTTCAAAATCCCTATCTGCGTCTAGGCTGATAGTACCTGTGCAGAGGGATGTCCCCCCAATCTGAACCATGCTTTAGAGTTGACAGAGTCCCACCCATGACCTCAGTTTTCCTTCCCTCTATCTTTTCTTCTTTTATTCAAAAGTGTTTGCTGAGCACCAGCTGTCAGGTGCTGTGTTAGACTGGGAAGGGTGGCCCGACGGCAGCACAGGCTTTGTCTTCATAAATTGTCTAGTTTAGAAATTCATGTTATTTTCAATTCGGAACGATAAGATCCCTGTAGATATCAAACGCCAAGGGTGCTTAGGGACCGCTGAGTTTCCCCCCATTGATGTGAAAAAGTTTCCTTTCCCCCATTTCACAAACTAGGAAGGAATTCAGTATAGGAATAAGGAAACAGGGAGATGGTGTTTTCTTAGTAATCTGGTTCACCTGCTACCCATTTCTCATGAAGCATCTCCTCTTCCTGCCCTTGGGGTGCTAAAGGAAGTCCAAACTCCATTTCAGGCCTCAAAATTGGAGCTTCCCAAGCATTTTACCCCTGATAAAGCATCGATTTCAATGGTTCATCTCCAAAAGTTTTGTTCCTGATTCAAGCCACATTTTGCAACACTCTGTTGGATGCTAGTGCTTAAAAACAGCACATTTCCCAGTTGTTATTATTTTTTTTGAGCCCATTTCTCATTGTTTCCCACATATTTCCAGTGAATGAAGAGATTAGTGAGTACGTCGTCTTTTCTTTTTTTTCTCATAAAGGATGAAAGTTAAACATCCTGTTCTGACTGCAGAGAAACTTTAAGGTTTCTGGAATCCATTAAACCCAAAATGTCACAAGAAAGTTATTCTGGAGCCTGCAGAAACACAATTCTACACTTCTGATGTCCATCGGGCATGCTCGCCTGGCCTTGGAAGGGATCACCATTTTCTTTCTTCACTCCCTCTGTTCTTCTTTCCTTCTTTCCAGAGAAGTGGAAGGAGGCCAACGTATGGAATGCTTAGTTCTTGCAAACATTATCTTATTTAATCATCCTACCAGCCCTTTCTGAAGCTCGGAGAAGCTAACGACCCAGGTCATCCAGCTAAGAAGCAGCAGCTGCAGGCGGCATTCACGCTGTGGCATCTGAGTCACTTCCCCCCCTTCCTACCACCAGCAGCTTCTTGCTTCACACCCTGATGCCACACCATGATTCCTTCACTTGGTAGAAAAAGATGTTGTTAGGGAAGTGCGGAGATCAGTGTAAAAGCTGGGAAAGGATCAACAATTTTGCCTTTTCTCTCAACCCTGTTCTCTCGTTTCTAAGTGGATGTGCCACTGCAAATGTTATAGCCAAGAATGATTTCAGAGCATCTGGGTCCATGGTGCAGGGCAACGCCGTAAATGCAGTTGTCATTACACATTTTGTTTCCTCACAGGAGACAGGCAGGTGGCTCTGAAGTCTGACTGTATATGGCTGAGTGTGGGGCAATCTCCTCTTGCCAGCTGGGGAGGGGCAGATTGGCTGTGACAGGGGCTGAGAACGAGGGTCTAGCTGGCTACAACTTTGCAGTCAAATCCAGGCTTTGAAATCCACTAATAGCCCGTTCCTGGACGTTGAGGCCCCCAAGGCCTTTTAGGCTGCCTTCATTCGGATGCTTGTTAGAAAGTCAGGGAATAACAGGCTTGGACGGGACGGGTGGGAAGGAGAGGGGTTCAAGGGGGAGTGCAACCATTGAATTGCATCACAGGCACAGCCAAGTTCTGCAGCATGGGAGGAACACAGCCAAGGGGCCTCCTCTGGCTTATCCTTCACCCTCATTCCAGCACGTGCCTTGGGAATTTTCCAGAACTCTCCTTGACTAGGAAGGGTTTGGGAGGTCTGTGCTGGTGATAGTGGAGTTGGCAAACAGGCAGCCCTGTCCTGGCTGGGCCACTCACTGGGTCAGAGCATCACGGAAACAAAGCCAGTGTCTTTCCTCCCAGAGCACGAGCCCTCACCCTTAGTGAGCAGGCAGGATGGGCTTCCTTTTGGCCTCACAATGCTCCTTTGAAGGAAGGCTGGAAGTAGAGAAATATTCAAGTTGCCCCAAGTCAAATTACATCTTTTGAGCCTTCTCTGATCTCCCAGGAATTAAATGCTTCCTTTTGGGATTTACCCACAAATTTGTTGTCTTTGCCCTGGACAGCCTTAGCCCTGAACCGAGATGGTTGGCCTGTGTCTGCCTCCCACGGACAGAGTGCCTCAGACCCGGACATTAGAACTTGGATCTGCACAGTCCTGCCCATCTCTGGTGTTTTGTATCTCCAGGCTGATCACCTGCCAGACTGGGAACTGCCAAGCACACAGACAGCACTGTCCTTCCTGCTTGTGCCCATGGCAGAGCACAGGGTCAGCCCAAATGAGCTCTTGGACCTGTGATGATGATTAACAATAGTCACAAGAAAATAACAACATGTGTCCTCTACGCGGCCCCTTATGTTCAGACCACATTCAACTGTTAGTCCTTAAAGCCATCCTTAGCGTCTCCCTTTACAGATGAGGTCGCTGAAGTATGGGGGAAGTGGGGAAACCTGCCTGGGTAACTGTTAGTAAGTGGAAGGTTGAAATGTGAACCCAGGCTCACCCAATTCCAGCTCCACTGCCTGCACCATAACATCCTTCTGGCTCTTAGAAGTGTCTACTGCTCTCACCAGTCTGTGTGTTTGCCTCCGAGCAGTGTCTGGTCCAAGTTCTCACCAGCATTGGAAGAAAGTGGCAAGCACCCAGGATACCAGAAAGCAGCAGATCTAAACTCTATTTTACAAATAAGGGTATGAGGCCCAGAGAGAGCATGGGAATCAGAGCTGGCCAGAGAGTCCAGTGCCTTAACTTTTCTTCTGAATTTTCACAACCATATTTCCTGGAGTCTCTGGGACAACTGCTCATGCCATAAAGTTTTATTCCAGAAAGATGAACCATCAATTGTCTTAACAAAATTTCTCTTAATTGCTAAACCTTCAGTGAAACTTTGTTGCAAGCATTAGTTGAGCATGTAAGTTATGGAGACTACCGGCAGGTCCCTTAACCCCGAGTTTGGATAGAAATTCAGCCCTATAAATCCCTACTATGAGGAGGGAGGCCCTTAGGTCAGCTTGTAGAAAAAGAAGTAGCAAGCCGAAGAAGCACTGGCGGTGGCAGGGAGACCACCAGCAAGGAGGAAAGCAGGCCTCATTGTTTGCTACTCCTCCCTGGCTTTTAGATCCCAAGCCAAGGGGTGACCACTCAGAGAGGGCCACTGGACCCAACTGTGATGCTGAGAGCAGAAATGGGCAGGGACCTCCAGAGGAGTGCTACTCCGGAGAAGTGAGCAGATGACTAGGACTAGTGCACAGCTCTCCGGGAGGTCCCCCTTGCAGTCCCCCTCCACCAGCAGTCAGGTCTTCTTGCAAACCTTCACCTGCCTCCTTGGAAGATCATGTGGCTCCACACTGATGCCTGTGGTCTGAGAGCAGCAGAGGCCAAGGCCAGGGGTCCAGGCTGAGGTGTTATGCCTAGAGCAGAGGGCTGTTAGGGCCTCTGCATCACCATTATCTGCCCAACCCATGGAGGGGAGGAGAAGGGCAGGGATTCTAGGCAAATGGCTAGTTTTGGGGCAGTAGGGCCTCCTCTCCACTACCATTCATGGCTGGTACAGTGTTCCTGCCTAGACCACTCCAGCATGTTAGTGGACAGCCCCTCCTCAGAGCCATGTGGATTTTAGAGAGACTCCTGGAGTCTGATTAAGGCGAAGGAGAAGCCAACACAAGAGGAAAACCCTGTGAAGCAGCGTCTCTTCCTACCAGCACGCCAAGCCTGCTTCAGACCACTCTGGAAATGGCCACAGAATCCACAAGGAGGCGCTTTTACAGAAAATCATGTAACTTTTAGTGTTAGACCAAGGTTTCTGAACCTTAACCCTATTGACTTTTTTTCTAGACTTTAGTTTTTCAGAGCAGTAATTTACATTCACAGCAAAACTGAGAGGAAGGTACAGAGATTTCCCATATGCTCCCTGCCCCCACACTTGCATAATCACCCCCATTGTCAACACTGCCCATCAACATAGTACATTTGTTACAATTGATGACCCTACACTGACATGTCATTACCACCCAAGGTCCACAGTACCTTTTCTGGGTTGGGACAAATAAATGGTGGACACTTATCTGCCATTACAATATCACACGGAGTGATTTCACTGCCCTAAAAATTGTCTTTGCCCCATCCCTCAACCCCTGGCAACTAACCTTTTTACTATCTCCATAGTTTTACCTTTTCCAGAGTGCAATGGCTGGAATTATACATTGTGTAACCTCTTCATTTTGGCTTCTTTCATCTAGTAGTATGCATTTAAGTTTCCTCCATGTTTTTCATGGCTTGACTGATTGTCCATTTCTTTTAATTGCTGTTGACGCTTCCATTGTCTGGAGGTACCATGATTTATATCCATTCACCTACGTAAGGACATCTTGGTTGCTTCAAGTTTAGCAATGATGAATAAAGCTGCTATAAATATCCATGTAGAGGTTTTTGTGTAGACTTAGATTTTCAACTCCTTTGAGTAAATATAAAGGAACGTGAACAGTAGATCATATGGTAAAAAGTATGTTTAATTTTTTAGGAAACCACCAAATTGGCTGTGCAATATTACATTCCCACGAGCAATGAAGGAGAGAGTTTCTGTCACAACACAGTCTCACCAGCACAGGTGCTGTCAATGTTCTTTATTAGGCAACTTCTGATGGATGCATAGTGATATCATTATAATTGTAATTTGCGTTTCCCTGATGACATGATGTGGAGTATGTTTTTACATAGTTATTTGCTATCCGTATATTCTTCGGTGAATTGTCTATCACAGTCTTTGACCCTTTTTTTAAATCAGATTGCCTGTTTTCTTATTGTTGTGTTGTAAGGGGGTTTTTAAGTGTATTTTGGATAATTATTCTTTATCAGATATATCTTTTGCAAATATTTTCACCCAGTCTGTGGTTTATCTTTTCATTCTCTTGACACTGTCCTTCACAGAACAGAAATTGTTAGTGTTAATGAAGTCTAGCTTACCCATGCTTTCTTTCGTGGGTCATGCCTTTGGTGTAGTCTCTTAAAAAGTCTTCATTAAACTGAATGCCATCTTGACTTTTCCTTATGTTATCTTCTAAGAGTTTCATAGTTTTGTGTTTCCCATTTAGGTCTGTGATCCATTTTGAATTAAGGGTGTAAGGTCTATGCTTAGATTCTTTTATTTGAGACCAAGTCTCATTCTGTCATCCTGGGTAGAGGGCCATGCCATCATGGCTCACAGCTACCTCACACTCCTGGGCTTAAGCAATCCTCTTGCCTCAGCCTCCCGAGTAGCTGGGACTATAGGCACCTGCCATAACACCTGCTAGTTTTTCTATTCTGCTAGTAGAGACTGGGTCTTGCTGTTGCTCAGGCTGGTCTGAAACTCCTGAGCTTGCAGTCCACCTGCCTCAGCCTTCCAGAGTGCTGGGATTACAGGCAAGAGGCACTGGGCCTGGCCTCTTTTTTTTTTTTTTTAACATGTGAATGAGCACGATTTATTGAAAAGACTTATTGCCCTTGCTCCTTTGTCAGATGTCAGTTGACTATATTTATCTGAATTTATTTCCAGGCTCTTTTCAGTTCCATTTCTTTATTTTTTTCTTTCACCAGTAACACCATGTTTTTTGATTGGGGTAACTTTCCAGTAAGTCTTGAGGTTGGCTAGTTCCAACTTTGTTCTTTTGCCTCACTATATAAATTTTAGGATCACTTTGTCAATATTCACAAAATAACTTGTCGAAATTTTGATTGAGATTATATCTAACCTATAGATCAAGTTGAGAAGACCTGACATCTTGACAATATTAAGTCTTGTTATCCATGAACATGGAATATCTCTCCATTTATTTCATTCTTTGATTTCTTCATAAGAGTTTTGTAGTTTTTCTCATGTATATCTTGTGCATATTTTGTTAGATTTATACTTAAGAATTTCATTTTTTTTTTTTTTTGGTGTTACCATAAATGGCACTGTGTTCTTATTTCAAACTCCATTTTCTCATTGTTGGTGTATAGGAAAGAAGCTGACTTTTGTATATTAATCATATATCCTTCAAACTTATTATAATCATGTATTAGTTTTTCCAATAGGTTTTTTTGTCAATTCTTTCAGATTTTCTACATAGATAATCATGCCATCTGAAAAGAAAGACAATTTTATTTCTTTGTTTTCTTTTTTTGTCTGAATTGTATTAGTTAGGATGTCTAGAACTATGTTGAAAATATATGGTGAGAGGGGACATCCTTGCCATGTTTCTCATCTTGCAGGAAAGCTTCTAGTTTTTTACTACTAAATGTGATGTTAGCTATAGGGTTTTTTGTAGATATTCTTTATCAACTTGAGGAAATCCCCCTCTATTCCTGTTAATAGTTTACTGAGAATTTTTATCATGAATGGGTATAGTATTTTGTCAGATACTTTTTCTACATCTATTGATATGACCACGGGATATTTTTTTCATCTTTAGCATGGTGAAGTGAGACATTAATTGATTTTTGAGTATTTAATCAACTTTGCATACCTGAGATAAATCCCAGTTGGTCATAGCATATAATTCTTTTTATATGTTATTGTATTCAATTTGCTAATACTTTGTTAGGGATTTTTGCATCTATGTTCATGAGCAATATTGGTCTGTAGTTTTCTACAGTTTTCTGTAATGTTTCTGTCTGGTTTGAGAAGTAGGGTGAGGGTGGCCTCATAGAATGGTTAGGATGTATTCTCTCTCTGCTTCTGTTTTTGAAAAAGATTTTCTTTTTTGTTTCCTCCAAATTTGCTTTATGTAATTGGGTAGATATAAATCAATAGACAAAAATTTAAGCAAGATACATGTAACAATTTAATAGAACTTGATGATCTAATTTCTTTCAAATTCATCTTGAGGTCTTTCCATCATGGGGTTCATAAGGAAATTAACCAACATACAGATACTACAGTTGAATGTCAAATCTTTACAAAGCACTATGACATACTAAATTCCTCTATAATGTAATTATGATGAACTCTCAGGATACTTAAATTTTTCTTAAATCTTTCTTAAATGGTTGAATTCACACCATCAGGGCTTGGTGCTTTTTGTTTTGGAAGTTGTAATTACTGATCCAATTTTTTTGTGTGTGAGTTTTGGCAGATTATATCTTTCAAGGAATCAACTCACTTCATCTCCATTATCAAACTTGTGGGTACAGAGTGTTCATTGTACCTCGTTACTGTCCTTTTATGTCCATGGGATCTGTAATGGTGTTCTCGTCTTTATTTCCGATATTAATAATCTGTGTCCTCTCACTATTGACATTTCAGGATGGGTAATCCATACTTGTGTGTGTGTGGAGGGCGCTGTTTGGGGCATTGTCGGATGTCTCACATCATTCCTGGCCTCTACCCACTACATGCCAGTCACAACTACTCTCTTTGATTTGTGGAAAAAGTGCCTCCCCAACACAGCTGAATTTCTCCTGGGGGTGAGTAGTGCCAACATTATTCCCAGATTAAGAGCTACCACTGTAGATCAAATAATTTGAAATCTGGAAGGGATTATTGAGGTCACCTAAGCTAGAGCAGGTGTAGTCCTGGTTCTGCTGGGAACCAGCAAGTATCTCTGGGCCTCATCGCCTCCCCAGTAACATGGGAGGGTTTGAAGTGATGATTGTCAAGGCAAAAATTCTATTGGGCTATGAGATCCCATCTTAGTAATTTTTGTATTGCTATAACAAAATTCTTGAGAAAGGGTGATGTATAAAGAGGTTTATTTGGCTCACAGTTAAGCAGGCTGACATGCTCAGGGGCATGACACTAGCTTCTTACAAGGGCTTTTGTGCTGCATCCTAACACGGTGAAAGGTCAAAGGAAGAGTGGGCACATTTAAAAAGCACCAAACCTAAGGAAGATTCTCACTTTATAACAATCCATTCTCATGGGAACTAATCCATTCCCATGAGAGCAAGAACTCACTACTTCAAGAACGACACCAATCTGTTTATGAGGGATCTGCCCCCTAGCCCAAACACCTCTGAATAAACCCCACACCCTACATCATAACAATGCTGCACTGGCAATTAAACTTCAACATGGGTATTAGTGAAGACAAACCACATCCCAACCATAGCAGATCTTCATTTTACTAAGACACTAAGGCCCAGACGAGGAAAGTGAGGTCCCTGCTGTCTGTGTCATTTATAACAGGGATTTGGCAGCTGGGGACTTTTCCAAACAGGCTCAAGCCCCTGGCTAGTCTGTAAAGTGTATTTACTGGCCAAGCGTGGTGGTTGACACCTGAATTCCAGCACTCTGGGAGAACAAGGCAGGTAGATTGCTTGAGCTCACAAGTTCGAGACCAGCCTGAGCCAGAGCAAGACCCCATCTCTAAAAATAGCTGGGCATTATGGCAGGCACCTGTAGTCCCAGCTATTTGGGAGGCTGAGGCAAGAGAATTGCTTGAGCCCAAGAGTTTGAGGTTACTGTGAGCTGTGATGCCAAGGCACTCTACTGAGGGTGACAAAGTGAAACTGTCACACACACACAAAAAAAGTGTATTTTTGGGGCATCCAGCCCCGTGCCAGGAGGCACTCATTAGGAGACCCGGAGAAGGAAGAGGCTGATGTTCAAGCAGATCCAACTCACAGAGGTCACAGTGCAGGCTGCATACAAGCAGGGAGAACTCACACAGCGCTGGTAACTTGAGGGGACGAGTGTGTGCAATTGACCAGATGGAAAAGACCACTTGGAGAAGGCAGACTTAAGTCGAACCTTTGGAAATTCAAAAGGCAAGTTTGAAGAGGGGGAAACAGCAAGTGTGAAGGAGTGGAGATAGTGACTTGCATCTGTTCAGATCAACCAGCCTTTAGCTCTGCAAGAGAATGAAAGCCTCAGGACAGGAAGGACCAGCGCCTGCTCTGTCCACCATCACAGCCCCAGCATTGGCACTGTGTGTGGTACCAGGCAGGCACTCAAGGCAATGCATCTGACCAGGAAGATTTGCATCTTGATTGCTCTGTGTCCCCAGCTGGGTGACCTCGGGCATGATACTTTACCTTCCTGAGCTTCATTTCACATCTATCAACAAGACTAACAGGGTTGTGGTGAGGGCTAAATGAGCTCATGAGTTGGAAGGTTTGGTTAACTGTAAAGAGTTGCCCAATGTGAGGCATGATCATTATCATACCAAGAAGAATGAGATCAGCACCACAAGAGCAGTGCCAAGGCCTTTACCCTCGCAGGGGCAGCTGGGCAGAGCCTTGTGGGATTGGTCTGATTTGGACAGGTGAGGGTAGCAGGAATGGGGGCCACTCTGGGCAAGGGGTGTGATGGCTGCTTCCCCTCCAGTGAGCAGCAGCTAAGGCAGGCCTCCACCTGGGCTCTGCCTGCAGGCCTGCTGGCACATGCAGAAGCCTCTTCTGACCCCACCGCCAGGCCAGAAAGGGGTTGCTGCAGAGAGACTTCTGAATTTCATGGCAGAGCTCTAGTAAGGCAGGTCATGCCCAGGGCTACATGAACTTATCCTCAGACAGACATACTTGTTGGGGAGAGGTAGAAATGGAAGGTAGGGGGAGGGCAGGGCTGGGAGCTAATTCTGGGTACAGGGCTGGAGTCTGACGGGAGCTGAGATGGGCCTGCAGGGCTGGATAGGCCCTTGCTTAGCCCCATCCATTTCTCACCCTGTGTGTGGCAGGTGCTGGGTAACCACCAGGACCGCAGCATTGGCAGTGGGAGGCAGAGGTGGGAGGGGCAGGCCAAATGGGTTAGAGAGGGCAGGAGAAGGAAAAGGAAAGGAAGGCTGGGGAAGCTAAAGGCTGAGGCCCGCAAAGCTGTGGTCTGCTGGAACGGCACATCATGCCAGTCTCAAGGGGACAGTCTCGTGTCTCCAAAAGATGGTGAACTTCCAGCCGTACCTCTGTCCTTGCCAGCTGAGCAGAGGCCACCACTTGCTTGGCTGCAAAGAATACCTCCCTCCCTACAGGCTCAAAGACCTTCACATACACATATGTGAAGAAGGCGGGTACTTGTGGCTGGCTTTGGTTTAGGGAGCAGACACATTGGCCGTCCTGACCAAGACATGGTCCCCATGCCACGATAGGATCTCTCTGCTATGCCTGAACACCCCACCAGCCCCCTGCCAGGTCACCAGCCTGAGTGCTTTCTTTCGGGGTGTGTGTAGACTCAAGCTACTCTAGGAGGGCGAAGGCCTTTTCCTGCTGGCCACTGTCTACAAGAGGCTTCAGCCCTGGCTGTCTACTGCTGTTCAGGGTGGGGCAGAGTGGTGGCACCATGGCGTCAGGGGCAAGGCAGTCATGTGTGAATCCTGCTTTGCACTTATTAATAGCTATGTGACCCTTGGAAGTCACTTCTCTTTGCTGAGGCTTATCCTCAGTATCTGACACTGGAGGTAATAAATTTCACTTTGCAGGACTATTAAGAATCTAGTAGTTCCCCCTTATCCAAGGGTGTGCACTCCAAGATCCCCAGTGGGTGCCTGAATCCACAGATAGTCCGAACCCTATCAATATGTATGTTTTTTTTCTATACTTACATACTTAATGATAAAGTTTAATTTATGAAGTAGGCACAGTAAGAGATTAATAACAATAACTAATATTAAAATAGAACAGTTATAACAGTTGACTGTAATAAAAGTTATATATGAATGTGGTCTTTTTCTCTATCTCTCACAATATTTTACTGTGTTGTACTCACGCATTTCAGACTAGACTTGATTGGCTGTAGGCAGCTGAAACCATAGAAAATGAAACCGCGGATAAGGAGGTTCTGTATAAAGAACTTCTGTATCAAATAAGATATAGAGTGTTAAGGGGAGTGCCTGGCACACAGAAATTATTAGCAGTAGTTTCTTATTGAGCATTTACTGTGTGTCAAAATAATGCTAAGGAAGGGCTAGTCACAATATCCAGGGAGCTGAACACCTAGAGAAAGGGGAGGGATCCTGGGAGAGTCCCTTCACTCCCTCACTCCTTTGATCTGAGAGGCCTTCTCTGTGTAGCCTGTGCTAGACCCAGGGATGCTGACATGGTTCAGACCAATGCCCCAGGAGGGTGCAGTCAGGCCTCAGGCAGAGTGGTCAAGAGGAATTTGCAGGGACACCCAGAGGTACATTCTGAGAAGTGAGATCATGGACCCCACCTCTGAAGAGGAGTCTATGGCTCTGCACTGAAGGAGCCAAGGAGAGTAGGGAGGTTGCCAGATGGGTACAACACTGGGTCGGGCCAAAGCTGAGGCTGTGGGCTCATTGAACCTGAGTGGGGGGCAGCTGCTAAGTCTGCAGGCTAAGAAGACAAGAGGTCAGACAACACCTTCAAGGGAGTGGCTCTAGGATTCTAGGGCTCCTTAAGGGGCCAGGGCCAGGAGAAGGGAAAGCCATTTTAGGAAAACCCTTGCTATGCCCCAAGGCTGCCCACTTAGAGGCAAAAGTTTCCTTTATGATGGTCAAGTCCAAAACAAAAGGCTGAGCAGAGGCCACAGCTTGCCTGGCTGCAAAGGCTTCCTCCCAACAGACTCAAGTGCTGACCGGTAGATGAGGAAGGCAGGCCTGCTGCAGTCACCAGGCGAGTTGTTGGAACGTGCTAAAGCTGTCAAAAACTCTCCTGTTCACATCTCCCAGCCGCAGAGGTGCTCTGAGCAATAGCTTCTCCTGCTCCTCAGCGGCCAACAGCCTCTACTCCCTTTTACTTCTCCTTCTCCTTTCCAGGCTCACATCTTACCGCCCACCTCTCTGCCCCAGGGGCCCCAGCTGCATCATTTATCAAGATAAAATCCATCAAAGTCTCTGGGAAGGAGGAGCATAAAAAGAGTTCATGAGAGCAATAAATCTCCTTTACCAGAGGTGGTGAGCAAGGAATTCATTCCAGACTGCTCTTGAAAAATGAGAGGCTACGTGTGGATGGTGTGTAACCAGAGTTTGGGGGTATGGTGCACAGGAGGGGTGAGGTTGTCTACTCAGACCCTCAGGACATCACAGCTGGAAAGACTTTCAGAGCATCTCAACTGATGGGCTGTGCCCTGCAACTGGGTCTAGAACCAAGGACTGGTACTCTCAGCCCACCCCAAACTGTCAGCCCATGGTTTTTGAAGCCCATCTGTAGCCTAAATTCAAGAATGAACTACATTCCTCCACCCAGTCCTCTCATTGTTCACACACTCGTTATTCATTTTCACTTCACCCTCTTATGGGGTCACTCACTGGTATTCCCTGCCGTACCAGCAGCAGGACAGCAGCGGGTGAAGCAGGGTGCGTGGCAAGGGAGGCAGACAGACCCAGAGAAAGTTTAGGAAGCGCTTCGCATTGTATGTGAAGGGGGCACCTAGAAGTGGGCAGGAGTCCTGCCAGTTGTTCCCCCTTCCCGGGGGAGAATGCCACAGCCCTTGCTAACTGGGGGTCGGCGGGGGGGAATGGGTCTGTCTCAGCACCACTTGTCCAAGCTGAACAGTGTTTCTGGGCCTCCTTTCTTGGAGTCCATTCTACACTCAGAAAGCAGCATATCCATCCTCCCAGGGAAAGCGGCTTCTGTCTTCCTCGATCTCTCTCCATGAGGACGGGCTCTGGAGCGTGGTCCATCAGCCAGCATCTTCATCTGTTCTGGCTGTTCTCACAGAACACCACAGCCTGGGTGGCTTAAATAGCAAGCATTGATTCCTCACAGTTCTGGAGGCTGGGAGGCCCCATATCAGGTACCAGCACGATCAGGCTGGGTAAGGGCACTCTTCCTGGTTTGTAGACAGCTATCTTTGCTGTGTCCTCACATGGTGGAGGGAGAGAGAAGTAAGCTCTCCAGCTTCTTTTCCCATAAGGGCACTAATCTTATCATGAAGACTCCACCCTCATGAGCAAATTACTTCCCAAATGCCCCAATTAGGGATGAAGGTTTCAACGTATGAATTTTGGGAGAACACAAACATTGAGTCCATAGCAGTAGGTAAATGAATAAATAAAAAAGTATGTATTTATGTGATGGAACACTAGATGGTGGTTAAAATGAATAACCTACATGTGTCCACCTGGGTAAACCCCCCTCGATAATACTGGGTTAAAAAGGCAAATCATAGAACAATATGTGCAGTCTTCTACATATGCAAATTTAAAAACAGAACATTCCATATTGTTTATGCACACGTATGCATGTAATAAAAGGATAAAAATGCAGACAAGAAGGAAGCACCACAACCTCAGGGGTGATTACCTCTGGAGGGAAAAGAGGTGAATGGGATCAAGGAGGCACAAGGGGGCTTCTGATTCTATAGGTTTGATTTCTTTTTGAAAATACATGGAACAACTATAGTAGAAAATCGATGTGTGTTAAACCTCAGTAATGAATATACAGGTATTTGTTAGATTTCTCTGTATTTTTCTGTTTCTTTGAAATATTTCATTTTAAGTAAAGATGTTTAAACAAAACCCAGACAGCTTGACTTGAAAACCCACATAACCACAAGCATAAGAGCCTCTGAAGTTCCAGCAGTGTGCAAAGGTACAGTCCTGAACCTTTTTACATTTGCTCTTCCAGTGATTCCAAGAAGTAGGCTTATTCTTCTCTCCTTCCAAACCCCAACCATCCATCCATCTACCCACTCACCCATCTAATATTTATTATATTTAAATAGCTCTGTAAGTTTGTCTTCTCCACTGTTGCTGGCCCTGCTTAAGCTTAAGCTCCCCTTGCCTGGGCAACCTTCACAGCTCCCTAACTGGGCTCTCTGCTTCCCGCCTCTCACCCCATTGTTTCACAATTGAGGAAACAGGCTCAGAGATGGCAAGCAACTTGCCCAGTGTCACACAGCTATTAAGGTAAAGATCTGAACTTTAAACTCTGGTGCATGTGACTTCATAGCCATACTCCCTCCCTTACCTCTCACTTTCCTTCATAAAATACACGAGCGGTCTTTCTTAGTAAAATAT
Source organism: Otolemur garnettii (assembly GCF_000181295.1). Taxonomy (NCBI): domain Eukaryota; kingdom Metazoa; phylum Chordata; class Mammalia; order Primates; family Galagidae; genus Otolemur; species Otolemur garnettii. The sequence continues at coordinate 2,016,398 of NW_003852605.1, read as the reverse complement.
TATGAACTAAAACAAACAGCAGACAAGATGCAAACCAGCTTAGGGGTCAGAGGCCAGAGGCTGACCTTGAGTACTGCCTCTGTGAACACCTACCTGACCTTCAGTGTATCTACCTTCCCTCTCCCAGCTTCACTTGCTGCAAAATGCGGATAGTGATGTCACTTCCCGAGCAGGGCATAGAGCCCCTTGTCAGTGTCATCATTACTTGCAAAAGTGACTTTTGGCATCTTACATTCTGATTCAAGACCCTGCAAATTACAGGGGACTATGACTTAATCCAGGTAGTTGGCAAGTTTCCCTGATTGGATAAAACATTTCTGCTCCAATTGTATCCTGATTATAAGGCCTCCAAGAAGGGAAATCTTAGTTCACATGCCCAAAATATTATCCACAATACTTTCTTTCCCTTATCAAAACAGAATCTCTAGAGTGGAGAGATTAGCAGTAGGAACGATGGGATGAGAGGCGGGAAGCAGGAAGCCCAGTTAGGGAGCTGTTAAGGTTGTCCAGGTAAAAGGGCTTAAGCAGGGCCCTCAACAGCTGAGAAGACAAACTTACAGAGCTATTTAAATATATTATATTCTAATATATATTAGATGGGTGGGTGGGTAGATGGATGGATGGTTGGGGTTTGGAAGGAGAGAAGAGGAATCAAAGATGACTCCTCTAAGCAAAACCTATATTAACCAACAGAGTCTCCAAGCAGTCCCTGAGCTAGGCGCCCAGAGATCCCTTTAGACTCTTCCTTGCATGGCTTTCCTGGTTTTGAACTATGTGGACAGGTTGAGGTCAGATACCATGAGAAATCCCACCAGAATTATTCTCAGCCCATGGCCTGTGAATCCAGTGCCCATCATCCTGTGGGGACCCACTGGGCCCAGAGTGCCCTTGGAGAGCGGTTCTGGGCAGTGGGAGACAGGCTGTCCAAACACAGCCTGCCTTCTGGAGATGAGACCCAATGTGTACTGGCAAATATTGACCCTGCCCCTTGGCCAACTCAGGCTACTGCTGGACAATGCTGGGGCATGCTGGTTGGGTTTGGGTCCCAGGCTGCAGGCCGAGGAATGTGGACTCCCAGGCATCTGTGTTTGCTTACCCCCCACCCAAAGCTTGCCATTTCCTGGTTAGACTACCTCCCCACCTCCCAGCGAGTGGCCCTCGGCCCCTCATCAACCAAGCCCCGTTCGGGGTATTTGCACAGTGGCTGCTCTGCTCAGCCAACATTCATTAGAAAAGGCTTTTCTCTGCTAGGCATGTTTCCAGCATGTGGGAGAGGCTTTCCCACCCCCACCCCACCTGCCCCACCAGCTCTGGCTGCTTTTGGGAAGCCATGGAACTGAAACTCTTCAACATCAAAGAGAATATGAGAACACAACCGGGCCTTCAAAGAGGTATTAGTCACCATCGCCCCCATTTTAAAGATGACCGAAAAAACACACTTTGGAATACTCAGCTTTGGGGCATTTATTACAGTTGTTAAGAGCTTTTGAGTCCAAGACACTTGGGAAAATGAGGTTGGATGAATTACTAAACTTCCACCCCGTACCCAGCCCATCTCTTCATTTGCAGAATGGGGATAACCATGGTACCTCCTTATTCAACATGAAATGAAAGAATGTCTGACCAGTGCCTGGAAGACAGCAGAAGCGGACAGGGCTCAGAAGAACACAGGCAGTCACACCGTGCTCTGAGTCTGCTGGTCCTGGCTGAGAGCTGACTTTCGGGAGAGCTCTGGCCAGACATGACCAGCAGTGGTGGCCCTGGTGGGCTGCAGGGGAGGCTCGGATTCTTGGCACTGTGTGGCCACAGGGGGCCCGTTTCCAGCTCTCTAAAACCAGCTCACGCCATTGAAAAGGGATCGTGAAAATGAATCCTGTAGTGGGTCTGGAGGTGGGGGAGGCCGAAACTTAATTCTGTTCATGGTCGGTTAGATTGCTTTGCCCTGGAATTCTAGTCTCCGACAGCAACAAAGCCGCCCTAGAATCCTTATGTTTGCGGGTGGCTGGGGACAGGGAGCCCCTCAGGCCTTACCCAGAGACTCTGCCCTAGTCCCCCCGCCTGGCCTCATCTGTCTCAGGCCCACTATCTGGGCCCAGCTCTCACTTTAGAGCTCCCGAGGTTTCTTGGGAGTCCAGCGCCCCGGGGACCACAGCTGTGGCTTGTGGGTGTTTGGGTTTGGGATGATTCTTTGGACAGTTTCTGTCTTCGTGTTTGCTTTCCCAGTCTGGTCCTTGGTGTGGAGCTCGGAATGACTCCTGGCAGCTTTCCCTGCTTTTGCTAGCACCGCCTTCTTCATGCTCTTTTGTCATTTCTAAGGCACTTGTCGGGGGACTACTATGTTAGGCACATTAATTAAGAGCACAGATTCTGGAGCCAGACAGTCTAAGTTCGAATCCCACCTCCAGCAAAGATGAGCTGAATTATCTGGGGCTATTCCCCCAACTTCCCTAAGCCTCAGCTTCCTCATCAATAAAAATGGCACACTAATAGTCCCTGCCTCAGGGGGCCACTGGGGAGATTCAGGAGAGTGATGCACGTGGGGAGACTGGCTCATGTCTAGAGCTTAGTAAGTCAGCCCTGTGTGATCTCGACAGACGACATTGGGAACACCACTAGCAACAGAAAAGGACTTGAAAAGAAGCCCCTGACTCTAGAAAATTCTCTGGCATTTCTCTAGCTCAAGTATGACTCAGAGGAAGATCTCAATTTCTTACTGACCAACCTAAGATTTTGACAACGTCAGAAATCAGTTTCTCCCTCTGCCTTTGCTCCTTCCTTTGTGCGTCCCCCTCCCCCATTTGCGCCCCACTCTGCAGGTTCACATACATTCCTGCCAGTCTCTTTAGGCTGGGGACGTGGTTATTACCCCAAGATGCCTGCGTGTTTAAGAGGCTGGGTTCCCATTTTGGTTATTTTTCTATTTGTTATATTTTCAGTGCTGACGGGCTACAGTAGTTCTGCAGCAGGAGATGGGAAGAAAGAGAGGAATGAGTGTACAGGGGAGTGCAGACCTGTTCCATCGTTCTCAGCGTGTCCACACATGGACACAGAGGGAGCCAGCTGAGGGGTGGGGAGCTGAGCAGACAGCCTGCAGGGTGCATTCATCTCCCCGTTTGTGCTGTGTGGCTTGGGCAACACTCACTCACGCCCTGTTTGGGACCGATTCCCAAGTCAGGTACTGGGGCACCAAGGTGGAGAGGCAGCTTGGCCCAGAGGCAAGAGAGCAGGCTGGAGTCTGAGGAACCTGGGGTCAGGGGCCAACTTCACAGTGTCCATGTATGTGCCTGTCAAGCAGAGAGCAGAAGCAGGAGGGGACAAGGTAAGAGTCTGGAGTGAGGAGACAGCGGAGGAAGACTTCCCGGAGGAGGGGAAGGATAGCTGACCTGACATTTGGATAGAGGTAGGTCGGGAGCATGGCGATGGTGGCAGAGAATGGGAAGGGGAATGTTGGCAGGTGAGAGGGTGGGACCAAGAGGCGGTGTCCAGCCTTCTCAGGCAGGTTGAGTGAGTGCGCCTCACAGCGAGCTGGTAAGGAGGATGCATTGGGCCTGCCTCAGTCTCCTTCCCCGTCTTCCACATTGGCCAGGAGGTTTCTGTCTGCACACTGCTGACCTGGCTGTCACCCTTTTGCACCTGGAAAACTCCCTCCTCCCCTAAAAAGACCTAGCCCCAGGATTTCTTCTGGGGAGTCAGCCCTGGCCGCAACCTCCCACCCTGCTTCAGTTGTCTTAGACTGTCTTTGATTGTGTTCCCCAGAAGCAAACCTTGAGTGAAGAGTTTGAGTGCACATAGTTTTTTGAACCCAGGGGAATGGGGAAGTGAGACAACAGGGAATGCACTTGGGCAGAAGAGCTTAATCTGCTGGGCACCCTGGAAATGGTAAAGAACATAGGTCTCAGGATCATCTGCAGGAGCACACAGAGCTGGGGCATTCATACTCCAGTTGCTGCCAGTGTCGGCCCAGAGGGACCATTACACCCTGGAACTGCTTGCTCAGGCAGAGTGGGGCCTGGTGGCTAGAGAAAACCTCAAGCACAGACACATTGGTGTTGGGGCTGGAGCGCAGCCAGAAGTGTCCCAGGGGAGGGAATGTGGGCATGGCACACACAATGCTGGCCACAGGAGCATCCTGTACTGCCATCTGTCACTGCACATGTGACACTGGACTCTGATCAATTGTTTCCCTCTCCCTTTCTCTCCACTCACTCCTTCAAGGCCCTCTCACTCACCACAGCCCAGGCCTCATAGATAGTCGGGGAATGTTCCTCGAATGAATGACCCTGGATTCTTAGATTCTTGCTCTGTCGAGGCTGGAGTGGCCTTTGGAGTCATTTTGGCCAAACTTCTGTGTGGTGTTTGAGATCTTTCCTCCACTTCCAGCATGAGCTTGCTTACACCTTTGCTGGCACACTGGGCACCGTCAGAGACAGCCTGCTCCATCTTGAGACACACGGCCTACGGGAAAGTCCCCATCACCCCTCATTGAGGTTGCTTACTCTGTACCCAGCTCCTGTGAAGTCTGCAGCATCTGCTAGGACTGGTGACTAGTGGAAGGTCCCTCAGAAGCCATACCTCCTATACAGGCCCCAGTGACACACTTGTCTGTGGTCCAGCCACCTCTCAGCTGAGGGTGGGAAATGTATTTTCTTTTGTATATACAAGTAGCTGAAAGACCCAAGGCAGGGGAATTTGATCTGGAGTGAATGCGTCGGTTTTGCAATTCTCCTGTGAGTCTGTGGGCCAGCGCTGGCTAGGCTTGCAGCTTCTTCTGGAAGGAACAGGCCTGTGAAACCCCTTGTTGAGCCAAATATCCCATCAGGGGATTCGCTTTTGGCTGCAGGGGCAGGGACTGAGCAAGAAGGCAGTTGTGTAAGGCAGGGCTCTGACCGCAGAGGTCATAAGGGCAAAAGTACCAGATGGGCACTTTTGAGGGGTGCCCACTAGCAGTAGGGAAGGACTCAGAATTGGGAGTCAGAAGATTCAGATTCAGGTCTCATCTTGATAGGTCTTGAGTAAACCACTTTAGAAATCAGCTCGAACTACCATAACAAAATACCACAGACTGGTGGCTTAAGCAACAGGAATTTATTCTGTTATAGTTCCCAGAGTGGAGTTCAAGATCAAGATGTTGGCAGGGTTGGTTTCCTTGGAGGCCTCACTCCTTGGTTTGCAGACAGCAGCCTTCTTGGTGCCTCCTCTCATGGTTGTTCGGTTATACATCCCCCGGTGCATCCTAATAGCCTCTTCTTATAAGGACAACAGTCAGATCGCTTTAGGGCCTACCCTAATGGGCTCATTTTAACTTACTCACCTTTAGAAAGGCTCTATCTCCAAATGCAGTCATATTCTGAGGTCTTGGGGTTAGGGATTCAACATGTGAATTGGGAGGGAGGTGGACACAGCCTTAAGAACCACTTAACTGCTTTAATGCTCAATTATTTTCTCACATGTAACCAGAATTAAAAGGCTGCTATAGAGCTCAAGTTAGACAATGTGCATGAGATCTATGATGGCCACACATAGATGGGAAGACTCTCACCTGGGGCTCCAAAGGGATGAAGCCCCCTGTGACATTTCAGGAATCATGTCCAGAGCGGAGCTACAAGGGACATGTGACTATCTGAGAAGACAGACAAACTCTCCCTTTCCTTTTCTCTTTTGGACACATGGTCAAGAAAAACCAGTAGCCAGAACCACAGAGCGAGGCCATTCCTGGTGATGATTCTTCCTTTGCCATGGAAGAAGTGAGGGCAGCTAGGAACTCATGTTGAACTGGAGAACAGGTCAGCTGGACGTGCTTTCCTGGCCCTTCCAGGTCAGCACCCAGCATTCAGGGAATAGCGGGCCCTTGCTTTCCTCATTCATATCATGGGCAAGAAGAGGATTTAAACTAGATTTTTTTTTTTTTTTTTTTTTTTTGGTGAGAGAATCTCACCATGTTGCCCTCAGTAGGGTGCTGTAGTGTCCCAGCTCACAGCAACCTCAAACTCTTGGGCTTAAGTGATTCTCTTGCCTCAGCCTCCCAAGTACTGAGACTATAGGTGCCCACCACAATGCCTGGCTTTTTTTTTGTTGCAGTTGTCATTGTTGCTTAGCTGGCCCAGGCCAGTTTCGAACCTGCTGGCCTCGGTGTATATGGCTGGTGCCATAACCACTGTGCTATGGGCACTGAGCCTAAACTAGAAGATTGTTAAGCCATGTAACCCTAGGTGCTATCTGCATCTGTGACAAAGGCAAAACCATGGGCAAGAAGCCAAGTTTGCCTCCAAGAGCCAGGCTTAATTGACTGTTTCCTGGTATTATGATGGTGACTCTATATTCTTGAATCCTCTGGGGACCTGTGACCCGGGTCTAGTTCTGTCTACTTAGCATAAACTGAGCCCAACTTGGCATAGTCTGAGCTTTAGCTTTAGTCATAAACTGAGCCCTGAGGCTGGATACAGACTAAGCCTTCATCTCGGCCACAGCTTGAGCCCTGATCTTAGGCACAGCCTGAGCCCTGCCCCTGCTCACAGACTGGCCATGAGGAATGTAGATAGTATAATGCACACTGTTTCCATCATAAGAATCACACCTAAAATGTAGGGTAATATGTGGATTACCTTCTCCTTAGCCCTTCATCTTCTATTGAAGGGCTAAATCATTTAGCATTTCAGATCTGACTTTCATCAGTGAAGATATCCCGTGATACCCCTGTCTCCTTGCTGTGTTTTTGTGGCTGGTGCACCAGTGGCCTGGGGCAGGGACAGGCCATCTTCTGCAGTCTTGTTTTCTCTGGATGGGTGCGGCAGAATCAAACGGGTGGGAGCAGTGCAGCTGAGAGAGATATGTCTCTGGAAAGAGTTTGTCCTAAGCTCCAGGGCACTCAGGTAGCTGGAATTTATGGCATCAGCCCCACCCCATGTCATTAATAAAGGAAAATTAGCCCTCTCTGGGTGAGGACATTTTTCACTAGAGTCTGAGGGCTGTAATGAGGCGCTATCAAAGCCCCAATGTGCCGTATGAATTTTATATGCCCTGTTTCCTACAAGTTCTGAACAGCTTGGCCGATTTATAAGGTAATGATTTTTCCATCCATAATTTCTTTCGTATGATTTTTGTAATGTGGACATTTCCCCCTCCTGACTGGGCTGTGCACAGCCTAGTTGAGTGGATTAAGGCAGGTTGAGGAGGAAGAACTTTCTTCCGAAGCTGGGATTGGGTTGCAAGAGCTGCAGGGCGCTGGAGCAGGCGTGAGTGAGGACTGAGCTCGGCCTCACGTCTGTTGCTCATTCTTTCAGCCTCAGTTTCCCCATCTCTCAAGCAAGAGGGCACTGTCTAACATTGGTCTATACGATACTTGTAATGTTAAAAACTATTCAACTCATTACACCACGGCCCACGCCAGTCACTGTGCGGGACACTGGAGACACAGGGATGAATTCCAAGAGGGAAGAGCTCTGTGAAAGGGTTTTGAAAACACAGAAGCATCCTTCCTGTGAAGGGGTCAGTGTGGAAAAGCACCACAAAGGATGAGTGGGTCTATTTTGCCTGACCGGGAAGGACCCCTTTTAGTTGAGGTGGTGTCCCCTGCAACCCAGCTGGGATCTTGGCAGTGGGCCCAGCCTCCCAGAGTGCAGGACCACCTCCAAGTTCCCCTGAAACACTCCCGAGAAGGAACAGGTTCCAGGAACAGCCCTTATTCTCTCTCCCTTCCCAAGGCCAATGCCTCCTCTCCGGATGCTCCAGTGGGGAGGGGATCGGAGCATAAACACCTGGGAGGAGCCCTGCACACCATAAATCTGCCTCTCTCTGTCCTTTGATCTGGACACTCCTATCTCCCTGAGATCACTACCCGGGAGGTATCTGTTGGACAGAGGGTCAGAGGGCATGCAGCCTTCACTTTTGAGTGAGCACATGCGTCTGTGTGTGTGTGTGTGTGTGTGTGTGTGTGTGTGTGTGATATTTAACTGAACCTGGCCTGTGTATTGTTCAGCTAGAGTGTCATACAGGATGTGAGTCACTCCTGGTCTAGGCGGCTGTTGCAGCTACTTATGGATGATCACCCTTTATCCATGTACCAGTTCAAAGATGCTTCAAGCTGTGGAAAGCCCACTGAGTCCCCCGGATGTTTAGTCTGTAGGACCAAACACATCTCTACAGGCATTTTTTTTTCTCTTTTGTTTCCTAAATTGACCAGATGCGTTGGCTTGCCTGAGACTGAGACTCCACTTTTCATAAACCAGCTCTCACTGTCTAACTCAGCCTCCCCTGCGCTCCAACATGGGGGCTGCTGTAAGTCCTCATGGGAGGAAATGGACCCTATGAAAAGGGTGAGGAAATGGACCCTGTGAAAAGACATAGCTCCTGCTGAGGTCATGCAGCAAATTGGAGAAACAGGATCAGAACTCAGACCTTCTGATCCCCAGACATGCACACATCATGTCTGCCACGTCACCTCCTTCCCACTGCCTGGGAGCATGCTGAGATGGGCAGTTGGGGCAGATAGAAATGACAGTGGAGCAGCTCTTGGCACTGGTCTTTCCCACTTCTCAGAATTTGGTGCATTTTTCCTAGAAAACAAATCTACCTTAACTTTCCTATAATGAAGTTTCCTAATTAACTGGAGGGGAAAGCATGCTGAATGTATTAACCACATCTTAGTTATATATTGGTTCTTTTTTTCTTAAACTACTTTATTGTGACGCTTTAGCCATCTTTGCATAACAGCTATTAAAGTATTGCCATCAAGCCAGGCACGGGATGTACTCAGGTCTCTCCTGGCCTATTACCCTGACCCTCTTTTCAAAAGATAAAGACAGGAGCATCCCCCTCCCCCATGTCAGGCCCAGTGCGCTGATCAAGGAAGAGAGAGGAAGCCCACTGTGTGAGCCTGAAAGGTAGCTCAGTTCACCCAGCAAGCATTTACTAAGCACCTGCTATGCGCCAGGCATTGTTCTGAAATTTCAAGTTGAATAACACATGTTTACTTCCCTTAAGAAGCCCACAGTTAAAGGAGAACTAAACACATTAGGAGGTAATTACTCAGATTATAAAAATATATTTCTCTCTACCAAAAAATAACAATTTCTCAGCAACCACTGCCTCTGGCCATATATTCACATACTTCAATCCAGAGACTCTTAGAGATTTGCTGCACATATGCCTAGGGAGGAATAGTTTATTATTACTGTGATTCTCTTTGGCATTAATACAGGTTCTGGAGTCACACTTCCTTGGCCCATGTCCCACCTCTTCTGTTTACTAGCTGAGTGACCATCAGCAAATTCCTTTACCTGTCTGTGCCTCAGTCTCCTAATGTGTAAGACAAGAATAACAGCACCAGTCCCCCAGATGAGCAGAGATAATGCTTGTAAAGCCCTTAACCCAGTGTCAGACAATTAGTATGAGCAAAATAATTGCTTGTTATTATCTTAATAGTGAAGAAGAGGAAATTTTGGGTTAGGGCAGTAAAATATATCAGGATAGGCGTAGACCTGAGACCAAGCTCCTCACTGAGATCCCAGTTGACTATCAATCACTGCCACACTAATGGGCCCGCACTTTCCCTGACAGGTGGCAGAAAAGCCAGCCCAGGTGGGGAGGTGAGCTTGGCTTGGAGTGGAAGGAGCAAGGCAGGGTATTTGGAACGCAGTGGGGCAAAGCTAGTCCCAAGCTCACACCTGGCTTTTGTCTGGAGATTGATGGATATGAACAAAGAAGCAGAGGAGACACCCGTGTAGGACAGATTCCTGGCCCACGTCTCCGCTCATCCTGGAAGGTACCATCTGTTGGTGACCTGGAGGGATCTCTTTCCCTAGGGGAGAGATGTGACCAGGTGCACCTCTGTCTTGCTTAAAGAGCTTAGTTTTTGCAGTCTAGAGTCCCATCCGTCTGAGACTCCAGGAACCTGGGAGTCTGTGAGGATCTAAGCTTCTGTGAAAATTCACCTGGAGAATACACACAAGTCCCTGGGCCTTGGTGATGCTACTTCCACTGACTGCAATTCCTTTACCCCCAAATTCTATGTGTGGAAATCTTGTCCTTGTGTGGCCCACAGGTGTTCCTAAACCCACCATCCCCTCTGAGACTCGCACCACCTTATTCTCGTGTCTCCTGGGACACACTTAGTTTGTTCAGTCTTACTGTGGAGCAAAGTGTCTGCCCATCTCTTGCCTGGAAGGTAAGCACATTATACCTTGGCACACTTGAGATCTAAGCACTCAGCCCAGAGCCTGGCCCAGTCTATATTTGTCAAAAGTATATGTATTTGAGTTGGAGGGCTGAACAACATCTGGGCGGTGGGACAAATTTGTCACAATGACATGAGTAGAGGACGAAAAGATGAACTTCTCCCACCTCCCAGCTGGGCTGCCAGCCAGCCCTGGACTGGTCCCAAGTCATATGGACCTTGTCTAAGAAGGTGGCCCCAGGAGCCACCCTCCCTCCCTACCACTGGAAAGGCGTGGACACACACGACTCTGTGGGTTCCGGGAGAAAGAGGCCCATTCAAAGGGTGGCCTATAAAACCTCTTAGCTTGCACTCAGAGGCTTATATCACTTTTAAAAGTGTGGTCAGCACGGTGTTATTACACTGGGGCTGCAGGGGACGGTGACATGATTTACTTGAGTAATTAACTGGTTGCTGCACCCAAACTCTAAGCAAACACAGTGCACTTGGCTGAAATTACTGGCTTCCGAGCTTCAGTTTTTCCTTGTGGGGTTCAAAGACATTCCAGGAGTTGGGGCTAAAGTCAGCTTCTATTGGGGCTTTCTTCCACAGGTTTTGGACCTGGGGCTGGGTACCCAACTAGAGAGGTTTAGCAGCCCTGGCTGTTCAATTTCCAAAATGACCCATTCCACGTTGGCATCTTGGGGGAGAGGTACATGCTTGGTGTTTGGTTTCCTCTGCCTTTCAGGTTCCGCACACACCCCATCTTCCTTCTCCTGCAAGGGAGTCTTATTGTCAGCAGACCCGGACTGGGCTGGCAGCTCTTTCTTCCTGAAACAGTTCTCACTTGAATTGTGGAGCACCCCTCCCCTCTCTCTTCACGGCTCCCCTGAGGGGCCACTTCTGCATAGCAGTCCAGCTGCCTCTGCCTCATGTCCCTGACCTCTTGGCATTGAGGTCTCCATCCACAAACCTTTTCTCAGCCTTTACTCATTTTTAAAGTCATGCTCCAAATGTGTATCTCCATCCTGGACATCCCTCCTGAACACCTGACGCGTTATGTTCAGATGCCTCCTGACAGCACCATCCGAACCAGAATGGATCCTTCCATCGCACCCTCTACCTGCTACTCCCATTTTCTTCTTGATCTCAGGAGATAGACCTTCCATCCTGAGAACTGCTCAGTCCAGACGGTGGGACCCACACTGATCCTTCTTTCTCTCATGCTTAGATCCAATTTGTCAACACGTCCCACTGGCTCTACATCCAGGCTGCATCCAGACATGCCTGTCCCCCTCTGTCCCTCCTCTCCCTCAGTAGCCTCTCCCTGGGCTCCCTGCTTTCCACCCTGGTGCTCTGGAATTCTCTCCTCCACCCAGCAGGCTCTCCAGCTTTTAAAATGTGAGCTGGGTGTCATCACCCTTGGCATGAAACCCTTCAGTGGCTCCCTCCTTGCTCTGAGGAAAAATCAGTGTCCCCAAATGGCTTGGTTCCCACATGATAACCATCCACCCTAGTCCCACACTAACCACTGACTCCCCCACAACCACCTCCCCACCCCTTACCTTGGACTGCAGCCACACTGGCCTCCTGCTGTGCTTTAGCCTGCCATGCCCATCCTCACGGTGATCAATCATCTCCCTGGTTCAGCAGTTCTCAACCTTTGGGTCGTGACTCCTTTGGGGGTCTCCTGCATATCAGATATTTACATTACAATTCCTAACAGTAGCAAAATTACAGTTATGAAGTAGCAATGAAAATAATTTTATGGTTGGGGGTCACCACAACATGAGGAACTGAATTAAAGGGTCACAGCATTAGGAAGGTTGAGAGCCCTGGCTGCTCTCACAGCCCCTTCAGATCTCAGCTCCAGTGTCCCCTTCTCAGGAGGGTGTTCCCCAGCCCCACGAAGAGGGACAGCCGCCGCCCGCAGCCTGCCTGCGTTTGCCCACAGTGGTTAGCAGCACGCCAACACACATGTATTCACTTGTTTATCAATGCCTGTCTCTTCCACTAGAATGAAATTTCAACATGTTCAAGTTTATTTTGTTCACTGCCTTATTCCTGGAACATAAAACGGTTTCTGAATGGAGTAGACACATTCCTATGAATGAAGCATCTAATTAGCTATTTAGCAAACGTAATAGAGGATGAAAATGAAGTCCAGAGAAGCAAACCGCTTGCCCAAGGTCATACAGCTGGTACATGTCCACCCTAGGAACTAAATCCAGCTTGTGTACTGGCACTGCCACAGAACTTGCTTTTTTTCCCCCAGAGTCTGGACTTCCAGACATGTCACCTAGAAGCCTTCTGCAGGAGCCGGTGATGGGGTAGAGGAAGAGATCTGTAGGACTAGCCCCTTCCTCTGGGAGGGTGTGCTCCAGTGGGGGACCAGATGAAGATAACAGCAAGGCAGGAGGTTGGGGGGATGCCCCAGGGAGGGAGCCTGGGGATAGGTGGAGTCTTGTGCCCTGTGGCAGAGCTTCCCCAAAGGCGAGCCAAAATATATGCTGCCCTGGCTCCTGAGGGTGGTAGAGTGAGGTCTGAGGTGTCCAAACCCCCTGGACCAGTGGCCTCCAACCATGAGAAGCCTCTGTCTGTTATCCCAGGGCACCCTGCCAATATTGCCAATATCGCGAGTCTAATGAGTTAAAACTTAGAAAGAGAACCTTATATGAAATAGGTGCTTTATGCCAGGCACTCTCTACAGGCTTAAAAAAAATTCGCAAACCTCAAAGGCTCAACCACAAGACTCCTGGAAGTGATCAAATATATAATAATGTCTCCGGTTATAAAATCAATGTCCAGAAATCAATAGCCTTTGTATATGACAATAACAGCTAAGATGAGAAGCTAATCAAGGGCACAGTTCCCTTCACAGTAGCTTCAAAAAAAAATGAAATGTCTAGGAATATACATAACAAAAGACGTGAAGGACCTCTATAAAGAACATTAAGAAATCCTGAGAAAAGAAATAGCAGAAGATATTAACAAATGGAAGAACATACCATGCTCATGGCTGGGAAGAATCAACATTGTCAAAATGTCTATACTTCCCAAAGCAATCTACAGATTCAATGTAATCCCCATTAACATACCATCATCATACTTTCAAGATTTGGAAAAAAATAACTCTTCATTTTGTATGGAACCAGAAGAAATCTTGTATAGCAAAGGCAATTCTTAGTAATAAAAACAAAGCTGGGTGGGGGGGCATCACCCTTCCAGACTTTGAGCTATACAATAAGGCCATAGTGATCAAAACAGCATGGTATTGGCACAAAAATAGAGACATTGACATTTGAAACCAAATACAAAACCATGAGATGAAACTAACATCTTACAGCTGCCTGATCTTTGATAAACCAAACAAGAACATACACTGGGGAAAAGAATCCCTATTCAATAAACCATGTTGCGAGAACTGGATAACCACATGTAAAAGACTGAAAGCGGACCTGCACCTTTCACCACTTACAAAAACTGATTCAAGATGGATAAAAGATTTAAATCCACAGCATGAAACAGTAAAAACCCTTTAAGAAAGTGTGGAGGAAAACACTTGAAGAAGATTTCCATGGCAATTGCAACAACAACAAAAATAAACAAATGAAGCTGAAAAGCTTCCATATAGCTAAGAAAACTACAACCAAAGCAAATAGACAACCTTCAGAATGAGAAAAAATATTTGCACATTACAGATCGGACAAAAGTTTGATAACTAGGATCCACAGAGAACTCAAATTAATCAACAAAAAAGACCCAACAGTCCTATCTATCACTGGGCAAGAGACATGAATAGAACCTTCTCTAAAGAAGACAGACAAATGGTGACCAAACATGAAAAAATGCTCATTGTCCCTACCGATTAGGGAAATGCAAATCAAAACTACCCTGAGATATCACCTAACCCCAATGAGAATGGCCCACATCACAAAGTCTCAGAGATGCTGGCGTGGATGCAGAGTGAAGAGAACACTTTTACACTGCTGGTGGGACTGCAAACTAGTATAACCTTTTTGGGAGGAAGTGTGGACAATCCTCAAAGAACTCAAATTAGACCTCCCATTGGATCCTGCAATCCCATTACTAGGCATCTCCCGAAAAGGAAAAAAAAAATCCTTTTATCATAAGGACACTTGCACTAGACTGTTTATCACAGATCAATTTACAATTGCCAAATTGTGGAAACAATCTAAATGCTCACCAGGAATGGATTAACAAGCAGAGGTATATGTATACCATGGAATACTATTCAGCCACTAAAAAAGATGGAGACTTTACATCTTTTGTATTAACCTGGATGGAGATGGAACACATTCTTCTTAGTAAAGCATCACAAGAATAGAGAAACAAGAATTCAATGTACTCAATTCTAATATGAAGGCAGTAGACGAGCTAATGATACAAGGAAGGGCAGGTAAGGGGATGAAGGAGCAGGACCAGGGAGGGGGATGGGGTCACAGTGTATGGCACACCTCTTGGGCAGGACACAGTTATAAGAGGGACTTTATCTAGCACATGCAATCAGTATAACCTAATTCTTTGTACCCTCAATGGATCCCAAACAATAAAAATTAATTAATAAAAACAATTCACAGTGACTCAGCGCCTGTGGCTCAAGCAGCTAAGGCACCAGCCACATACACCTGAGCTGGCAGGTTCGAATCCAAACAAGAATGATGGCTGCAACAAAAAAATAACTGGGCATTGTGGCAGCTATTAGGGAGGCGGAGGCAGGAGAATCACTTGAGCCCAGGAATTAGAGGTTGCTGTGAGCTGTGACACCACAGCACTCTATGCAGGGAGATAGCTTGAGGCTCTGTGTCAAAAAAAAAAAAAAAAAAAAAACAATTTGCAGCAACCAGCTTTGTTACCAAATAAGGCAGAAGAGAAGGTTGCCCAGAATGACAGGCTCAGCTCTGGATCCCCAGCTCTGGGAACCTCCCCTGCCTTCTCCCCAAGCTAGGTTAATTACTCCATGGTGCCCCTTTGTCTACACCTTTCCCACAGGGCCGTGGGCTCCTCTAGACAGGAAGCTCTGGATGCAGCTCCCCATCTATCACCACCCCCTGCATCTCTCAGAGATCCTAGCAAATGACAGGCATCCAGCAACAGTGAAGGAATGAGTGAATGAAGACAGACTCTGGTCTGGAGGCCTGGGAACAGATGAGGACCTTGAATCTGAGGAAGCAGGGAGACTTGTCCTACTGCCGCAGCATCTGGTGTATGTGTTGGTTTGGGGAAAGGCTTGGCCTGCCTGGGGAGATGAGATGGGTAAGGCAGGGAAGATGTGGGACTCCAGCAAGAGGGCCCGAAAGGCCACATGTCAGGCTCAGTGTCTGTAGCTCAGTGGTTAGGGCACTAGCCACATACACCAGAGCTCAGGGATTTGAACCTAGCCTGGGCCTGCTAAACAACAATGACAACTGCAACAACAAAAAAAATAGTTGAGCATTGTGGCAGGAGCCTGCGGTCCCAGCTACTTGGGAGGCTTAGGCAAGAGAATCACTTAAGCCCAAGAGTTTGAGGTTGCTGTGGGCTGTGATGCCATGGCACTCTACTGAGGGCAACATAATGAAATTCCATCTCAGAAAAAAGCCACAGGTCAAACCCAACATGGGTCTGGGTAACAACTCTGTTGTCTCAGAAGTTCAGCAGCCCAGGGTTCTAAAGGTCCAGGTAGACTTTTTGAGGAGGGAAAGTAGGACTGGGAGGGGATCCACAGCCAAAGGCTTGAGGATGATCTCCATCCTTACACTTGAGCAGTGAATTTTTCTCTGCTTCCTAATCCTTGAGAAATGTCATCACACCCCAAGACGGTTCTTCCTCTCTGGGCCCCAAGTCAAGCAGAAGCTCTGTGCTGCCAACAGGGAGTTTGGAGCACATAACTCAACTGTGGGCAGGCCTGGGGGGCCTGATTCCAATTAAAGATGTCAAATATATTTATGGATTATGCAATCAACAGGTATGCAGCAGCCTCGATAGCCGCCGGGCCACCCTGAAGATAGGCCTGTAATTAATTAATCCCAGTGGGTCTGCCAAACGGTTGCAGACATGAGCACACTGAAGGATGCTGGGGACCAAGGCTGGGGACTGCTCGAGACCCTGTTCTATTTGAGGGAGGGACAAGGAGATAGGCCTGTAGGGTCTGTCTAAGCAAAGAAAAGAATGTTAGAGGAAGATGTCAGGATCTGGGTTTGAATCACAGCTTCACCACTCACCAGCTGGACTGCGTGACCTTGAAGAGGTTACTGACTCTCTTAGCACCTCAGTCTCTGCTTCTGAACATGGAGAGGATGCTTCACACCTCTTCAGGCCTTGTGAGGACTGCTGGAGACAAGTCACGTGAAGGGCTCAGCACAGTGTGGGCACACATCAATCACTGCCTGAATGAAAGGACAGCCCTGGGGTGGCTTGCTTGACTTCCTAATTCCCTATGTGACAGTGCCCACATAGAGAATGACAAAGCAACCTCTCCTTGTAAGGACAGTGCTGCTAGAGGAAGTACATGTCCTAAAATATCTCAACCTCACTTTCTTCATCTGCAAACTGGACTTGCCAGCCTTGCCCTCTGCTCTCTTTTATGCTCTTACACCTGACAGAGCCCCAGACAAGGTCATCAGATCAATCACTTGGCCGACTGAACTCTGATGAGGGCCTGAGCTCTACCCCAGGGCCCAGAACTAAAGGTAACAAGGAGAACACTTTGCAGGAGCTCTCATCTGCAGAGGAGAGAGCCACATGACCCTGGACTGACTTACAGAAGTGTGACAACAGAGACAGAAGCACACTTAGCCAGCTGTCAACTGAACAGTACCCTGCCAGTCACTGCACCCAGCACTGCCCACATGCCCCCTCATCACCCTCTTCTTAGTTCTACCAGGCGTCCAGGCACTCTGCTTTATAGCTGTGGCAGAGTCCCAGGGAGAGACTGACTGGTTCAGATGTGGTGCACGGGGCCCATCCACTCCACCGCTGGCAGTTGTCGTAACAGTGATGGAGATGGACGAGGTCCTGCTAGCACTGCCCAGTCACCAAGCACCCCACGGAGAAGCCAGGCCTTCTCCCCACTGTGGGGTCTGAACATCCTTAGCTCTTTCTCTATCTCTATCTCTCTCTCCTCCCTTCCCATCAGAGGTATGATTTCATTTCATAAAATTCCCTCTGGTTGCAGGGTGGAGCAGGGATTGCAGGGACCCAGTGAGAAAGCTGATCCACTAGTCCAGGTGGAGGCCCTTGAGGGCTGCAGTCAGGTGGTGCCCACTTGGTAAAGAGCTGGCTGTGGTGTCCAGAGACATTTCAGAGGCCAGCTCAGTCTGATGGGGAGGACTGGTTTGGTGTGAGTGTGTCTTTGCGCTGGGGAGTGTGGGCCTTAAGGGGTGGCCAAGCTCCCGGCACAAGGTTAAGGCAACCCTGGTGTCCTGGGTGTGTCTGTCAGGGTCCTGCTCCATCTGCAGTGGCCTCTTCTTTGACAGTAGCCTCTGCCGTGGGGTTGCGGCCTCTCAGGGTTGCCCCATTATGCCACATGTCCTGTCACTAGGCCACTTTGATCCATGCTCTCACTTATTAACCCTAATGTCCTATGAGCAGGTTCCCATCCAGTCCCGCAGAGCCTGACACTGAGGGGGTGGCTTACTCACAGCAGACCATGAATCAGAACCGGTGGTCTCTGTGTCCAACCTGCCCCAACAACCATATGAGGTTAGCAGAGAGTAACCAGAGCAGACAGAAGCCTGCCCAGGACAGTGGACCCGCTGGAACTGAGCGTCATCCTCTGGTGGGACAGCTCTGTTTTCTCTCAGGAGGATGCAGGGTCAGCCTTGACCCTCTGACTGAGCTGCCTATTCCTCCATTACCTCCCCACTCAGTCAGGCCCCAGTGCACTGTATCTGCTGTGTAGCTCTCAGTCCCAGTCCTCCAGACCTCAGTCTCCCCGCCTGTCAGTTGCGGGACTGCACAGTTGATAGCCAAATCCCTTCCAGGGCTGATCATTTGTGTTTTATACTTCATCTCTTTGCATGTGTCCCCAAAGGGATTTAATCCCCTCAAGTGGATGACTTGGGAATGAATATCTAAGCCTTTCATCCCTAACTGACTCTAGGGACCGTTATTCAACCCTCTTACATTACTGACCAGGAAACAGAAGATTCAGAGAAGTTAATGATGTACTCGAGAACACCCAGCAAGCTGCAGGCAGAATCTGAGCCTCACACAGCCAGCAGGAACCTCACAAATGATCTGTTGCCTCTTTCCTTGGGGTGCAGACTCTGCTGGCCCTCCTCCAGAGATGGGGTATCACCTATTCCCTGGAAAGTCCATTCTGACATGGCAGTGATTCCCTCAGAGGCTCCAGGCTTCCCTGCCCCATCTCACAAGCAGGTCAATTAACATTTGCTTTCTTGTTAAGGTACTTCCAGGTCCCTGGACAAATGACTCAGGAAGGTTAGCCTGGCTCAGAAGCCAGCCATGGGTGTTTCTGACAAGGGAAATCAGTGTTCCTGGAAGGGGAGCAGGGTAAGAAGGGAAGACAAAGGCTGACTGCAAACAAATTGCAAACCGCCCCCCCCGCCCCCCCGCCCTGGCTTCCTTCTGCTGCTGTGTGAATCAGCCCTAATTTAAACAAAGGCAGGGCTCTGCCGGCCTGCCCAGGCTGCATGGATTCTGGTAAGAGCTGGACTTTGCTCTGAGATTACTTGAATGTCAGTCCTGGTTCCACCCCCTCATTCATTCTGTGAACTTGAATGAGGTCACTTAACCTCTCTGTGCTTTAGTTTCTTCATGGGGGGTGGTGGGGGTGAATCGTGGGCCAGAATAGTATCTGCCTCTGTGGGCCCTCATAGGGCCCCTGTGACATTAGATGAGGAAACCCATGGAAAGGGTCTAGAAAGGCCTGGCCTGGAGTAGGCAACACCGTTCTTGCTTTGCCCTGCTGTGTGACCCTGGTGTGGTTATCGCCCTCCAGAACTGTTTCACCTTTTCACAGCTCATCCATGGAAGGTGCATTCTCTAGGAGCCCAGTTGCCTCTTTCCCAGCCCCACAGAGGCCTGGTGGCACAGGTGATCCTACCAGTCCTAGGCCCAAGGCCCTGGACTTGGATGCAGTTGTGAGGAGGTGTTGGGGAGGCGTTGGCATGAGCAACAGCAGGGAGGGTCTGGATGGAGGCCAGACGAAGTGGATGGGAGGAGGCGTGGGAAGTGGACACTGTGGAGGTCAGCCGTGAAGGAGGGGGCAGCTTGGGGCCAAAGGAGACACGGGGGTTCCTTTAAGAGATTTTAAACGGGCCTGGTCACCCTTGAATCCCAGATATATTTCAGGGCCAGGAACCCACTCTTAACAAGATGTCCTAATGTGGGAAAAACGCAGATCAGCTGGCTCTGGGTGCTGAGGTTATGACATTTCCCACTAAGGAGGCAGCTGTACTCTGGGCCTGGCTGTGAACTCCCAGAGCCCAGTAAGGGAGAGGGATGGGTCCCGCCAGGCGGCTTTCCTCTCCTAATCCCAGCTCCAGTCCACTCCCCTGTGGTGTGAACTTCCACAGGATTTCAGGCTTCTGTCTAGATGACAGAGGGGACAGCGGATTTCAGTTCAGTTGAACAAACACCCCATTTACTAGGAAGCTACTCTGTGCCAGGCTCTGAGGACCTAGAGATGATGAAGAGGGTGTCTTAGTCCATTCAGGGTGGCTTATAAACAACAGAAATTTCTTTTTCAAAGTTCTGGAGCATGAAAAGTATAAGATGAGAGGCCAGCAGATTCAGTGTCTGGTGAGGGCCCGTTTTCTGGGTTACAGATGGCTGTCTTCTTGCTGTATCCTTATGTGGTGGAAGGGGCAAAGGAGCTCTTTCGGGTCTCTTTTATAAAAGTACTAATCTCATTCATGAGGGCTCTACCCTTGTAACCTAATAACCTCTCAAAGGCCCCACTTCTTAATTCCATCACATTATGATCAACATATGAACTTGGAGGGGATACAGATACACAATCTGCTACAGTCTGTATCAGATGGCGTCCTTGTCTCTCAGGTTGCTCACAGTTAAGAATAATCACTAACATTTATTGGATGCCTGCTGTATACCAAGCACTCTTCTGAATAGGGACAACACACATAACCCCATTTAATGTCCAGGTTAGGGACTGCCATTTCTCTTCCTTTGATGTACAAAAGAAGGAACCATAGCTCTGCCACACAGCTAAGAAGGCTGAGGAGCAGAATCCACAACAAAGTCACCAGTGTAGTCTACACAGTCCTTTAACATGCAGAGCCTTTTCATTCCCTGATCAGGGATGTGAATAAATTTGTGGATCATGCATAATTATAGCTATTTAACATGGGAGGAAAGTAAGACTCAAAAATGGGGAATGCCTTGTCCAAAGTCATCTAGAATGAAAGGAGAGCTCTAACATATGAACCCAGGTCTATGACTAGTTGCATTTTGAGTTACTTTTCTAGTGAGTTACTTTTGATTACAGTAGTGTGCAAAAAATTTTTTCCTACATAGCTCCTTTCCCTTCCTCCTCCTTTGTGCCATTATTGTCATACAGATTACATCCTTATACATCATAAAAATTCATCAGCACAGATTTATAACTGTTTTATGTCTTTTAAAATCAGTTAGTGGGCAAAAAGAGTTATAAATGAAAAAAAATCATTTACAGTATTTTTTATATCTACCTAAGTAGTTACTTTTATTGGTGTTCTTTATTTCTTCTTGTGGATTTGAGTTACTGTCTAGTGTCCTTTCATTTCAGCCAGAGAGATTCCCTTTAGTATTTTTGGTAAGGCAGGTCTGCTGGTGACAAAATCTCTCAGTGTTTGTTCATCTTGGAATGTCTCAATTTTTGACGGGTAGTTTTGCTGGGTATAGAATTCTTCATTGACATTATTTTTTCCATTTGCACTTCTGGCCTCTGTGATGTCTAATGAAAAATCAAATGTTAATTATATTGAGTGAGCTATGTGATGGGTCACTTTATTTTTTGTTTCTTTCAAAGTTCTTTCTTTGTCTCTTGACAGTTAATTGTGATGTGTCTGGGTATGGGTTTCTTTGAATTTATCCCGCTTAGATTTCATTGAGTTTCTTGGCTGTATAGATTAATGTTTTCAATGAAATTTAGAAAGTTCTTAGCCATTGTTCTTCAATATTATTTCTGCTTCTTCCTCTCGTTCTTTTTTATCCTTCTTGAACTCCCATTATGTACATGTTGGTACATTTAATGGTATTCTATAGGTTTCTATTCAGTTTTCTTCTTTGATTTATCTTTCTGTTCCTCAGACTAATTGCAATTGACTTATCTTCAAGTGAGTTGATTTTTCTGCCTACTTAAATCTGTTGAGTCCCTCTAGTGAATTTTTACTTTAGTTATTGTACTTTTCAACTATACAGTATCTGAATGTTTATTTGGTTGTTTCTCGTTGTTGACATTCTGTATTTGGTGAGGCACCATTCTCATACTTCCTTTAGTTCTTTAGACATGATTTCCTTAGTTCTCTGATCATATTTAAAATAGTTGATTCAAAGTCTTTGCCCTGTAAGTCCAACTGCTGGATTTCCTCAGGGATACACTCAATTAGCTGCTCTTCCCCCTACTTATCGACCATACTTTCTTGTTTCTATGCATTTCTAGTAATTTTTTGTTAAAAACTGGACAATGAAAAGAATATAATGTGGAAAATCTATCAGTTATATTCTCTCCCCTCCTCAGAGTTTGTTTTTGTTGTTGCTGTTTGTTGTTGTCACTAGTTAGTGACTTTCCTAAACTATGCAAAGTGCATATTCTTTGTTGTGTGTGGCCATTGAAGTTTCTACTCAGCTTAGTGATCAGCTAATGATTCGACAGAGATTTCCTCGAATGTCTGGAACCAGTAAGCCTCTGAGTCTTTGCTAAAGGGCACCATGTGTGTGTCAGGGTATATCTTCAACACTCATTCATGCATTCCCCCTCACTTCCTGTTTTCAGAACCCCCAAATAGCCAAAAGTGAGAGCATAGGGTCCTCTCAGGGCTTCCCTGAGCATGTGCCCTTTGCATGCATACAGGCTTCTAGAGTTCTAGGAATATATCAGAGCTTTTCATAGCCCTTTATTGACATCTCATCCCTCCTTTCAAGCTTTTCGGTTAGCCTCTTAATCACCTCAGCTGCAGTCCAGTGCCCCAAACTGCTGTGATGTTAAACCATTGCTTCTGATGTTTTCAACATGTGCCCTTGAGGGAAAAGGCTGTTTGCACTAAGCAAGCTTTGAGTCAGGGTAAACACAGATATCATTGATAATGGGACCTTCTAGAGAACTATCAGATACGTCAAGTCCTAACAATTCTCTGGGAATGGAATCTTGACGGAACTCCAACCCATGCCCTTTTCCAGTGACTGCCAGGCTGCTGGTTTTCACTCTGATTGCAAGTGTTGATTTTCAAGGTGACTGCAGAATAGGTTTGAGAAATAGGGAAAGTTAACGTCCCACAACGCTTGCTGTTCTTGTTGAGATTGAGCTGTTTTTTGCGATTAAATGCTTCCTGGAATCCTACAGCATTTGTAGGCTAATTTCTAGAGTTCTGTAAAAGTTGATTCTGACCATTCTTGCCAATGTTCTTATTCTTTTTATGAGTGAGAGGATTTTCAGAGGTCCTTACTCTACCCAATGGTTCAATGACATCCAACTCACTTTTGGCTGGAAGCAGGATACAGGGGCATGAAAGGGAAAATAGGGTATAGGAGAATGCAGAAGGCAACATCCTGAGTATCTACTAAGTTCCAAAAAGTATAGTTTTGATAATAGTGATCATAGGAGTCCTCACAAGGGCATGATCAAGGTAGACTGAAATATAGGTAAATGTTACTAGAGGAAGTAAGATCCCAGATTACTCCACCTGCCAAGAAGGTAGGACTGCATGTGCCCTTACCCATCTGAAATCTTCCTTCACCTGACAGCCTCGTCTGCCAATGGTTATCCCTTGGCCACACCTTTGACCAGGGCCTTGGTTACCCCAACTCACCCAAATGCTCCATCTGGGGAATTTATTTTTAGTTTTTAAATTTCAACTTTTCTTCAAGGCTGCACTTTTTTACCTGCTCAACCAGTAGGACCTGAGACCTTATCTTAAATCCAGCACCCATCTTCTCCTCATCTGTAACATATACTTTCCCTTACTGACTTGAGCTCAGGACCAGGTAAATTCTGGACTCAAAACTCCCTAGATCCAGACTCCTTGGCTCAGGACCTCTTTGCCACCATCCCACCCCCCAGGGCCTGGGATTCCATGGCACTACATTATTGCCTTGTCCAACCATCTGTATTTAAATCCAGTCTTCTGAAATGCAAGTTCCAAGGGTTTAATTAGCCTGGGTATCGATCCTGGTGGATTCTGCCACTTACTACATGTACCTTCGGACACAATTTTATGGTCCAAATTTCTATACCTGTAAAATAAGAGAAAGTATCTGATGAAAAAAAGAAGGATTCTCTGAGACTAGGAGCCTATGACTGTGCCAGCTGGGTGGGTGTCACAGAATCTTCCTGACTCGTCAATGGATGATGCTCTGAGTTCCCATAAGCTCCGTTGCATCCCAGTGTTTGCAGCTGAGTCTGCCTGACCACACTGAATATAAAAATGATGAGGGACGTCCCTGATTCTTCTCCATTCCCATAGCACCAGTATCAGGGATTGTATCAGCAGATACTCAGGTAACATCAGTCCCCACTATCAAATTCTTGGGACTTGTGAGGGTTTCCTGGTAGTTTGACTGCAGCCCCTCAGCATGACGACTTAATGAAGGTTCAGAAGACTATGAAAGGAAAAGAAGGAAGAATTAGAGCCCTTTAAAGTTTACATGTGTTTTTAAACTAACAAATATTTGTTAAGCCCCTACTAGTGCCATGCATTTACTCATCCCCCAAAAGAGGATTGCTGCTATTAGCCCCATCCTCTAGATTAGGAAACAGAGGTTCTGAGAGATGTGCATTCCCTGCAGTCATGATTACTCTGACTGGACCCACGACCTGGGGTTCTCACCTCCACACCCCACATCCAACCTCTTCTTTAAGAGTCAGACTTGCTTGACCCTAGGACAGGTTGATACAATGATCATAAGGCTTGAGTTCCAGATGGTGGGAGTTTTTGACCTTCTTCCAGTTCCTAGAGCTGCACCTGGCACACAATAGGCATTCAATAAATGCTTGTATAATTGAATGAAACTCCTTTTTTTTTTTATTCAGAGTGAGACATCTCACTTTGGGTAGGGTGCCATAGCATCATAGCTCACATCAAACTCAAACCCATGGACTCAAACGATCCACTTATCCTCAGTCTACCCTGTAGCTAGGACTATAGGCACCTGCCACCATACCTGTCTAGTTTTTCTACACACCTGGCTAGCTATTCTATTTTTAGTAGTGACAGAGTCTCACTTTTGCTCAGGCTGGTCTCAAACTCCTGAGCTCAAGCTGTCCACCTGCCTCGGCCTCCCAGAGTGCAGGTGTGAGCTACCATGCCTTCCCTGAACAGATCTTCTAAAGTTCAGGTAAAGGACCAATAATAACAGGCTTTGGAAGAAGGGGCTTGGCATGAGATAAAGAGCCATGTACTCAGGGTGCCAGGCATGTCCATACCCAACTCGCTTTATCCCTGCAATATCCTTGTGTGTAGAAACTACACAGCAAGGCCTGGGGAATGCACCAAGTCACCCAGAATCACCTGGCCAGAGGGGGTTTGACCTTGGGGTCCTGAGGTGCCAGCAGCCGGGTTCTTTCCATCCCCCACAGCTTTGACTGTCTGACTTGGAATGTCCACAGGACCAGCTAATCCACTCTCCTCCCTTTATAGAGCTCTGCTGCTGAACTGCCATTCTTGGCACCTAAAAGTTGCCTGGGGCACACACCCTGCAAGGCTGCAAGCTCCCCGGGAGCTGACAAATGTCTCCAGAACCCAGAGGTACACACACAGACACACACAGACACACACACAGACACACACACACACGCGCGCCTGCGGACACACAAAGACCCGCCCGCTGCGCCCGCCATAGCAAAGGAGCCCCAGGCTCCTCTGAGTGTATTTTAAATCCATTCTGACTCCCCAGAAAGTCTGTTTTTGTTATTCACTCTGACCTTTTAAACTCCACGCAGTCCTGCATTTTTCCCGAGGCCTCAGTAGGACCTATTAATAATTCTGCTCTCCCACCGAGGCTCTGGGCTACAGCCGCTTTCTTACAGCCACTTTCTTTCTTAACATGCAGTAAAAGCCAGTGCCCCAACCTTTGGCGAGTTTGTCCCCTCTCTAGACAATTAGAGGGAAAAGCACAGACACCCCCCAGCCACAGAGAGAGGAGGCCAGGGCATCCCTCCCATACTCTTCAAAGGTGAGGACAGGTGGTCCGGCTGCAACCAGGGACAGCCCAGGGCACTCAAGAGCTGCGGGAATGTGACTGAGTCGGCCCCCTGCCTCCAGCCGCTTTCTCCTCTCTCTGAGCAAACATCTCTGCAAATAAATCTCTCCTTTCTGCCTTTCTCTCTCTCTGCTGGGTTACTGCTTCAGTTTCATTAAAGACGCTGGAAACATTCTTCGGACTCAGCCGAGATATATAATACGGAGAACAGAGATTTGCTTCATAACCCACAAACTATTAAAAATATTAGTGTCCCCCAGAGAGTCTCTCTTAAAGATTCCTTCTCCCTCTCTGCCTCCCTCTTTCCCTGGCTCACAGTGCCAACAATAATGCAGGCGGGCGAGGCTGAGCCATTTTCTTGAAAGAAAATAAAAAAGAGATAACAGACCTCAGAGAAACCTCTCTTTGTGCCTGAATACTATCAGTCATCCCGTATGTCTAGCTGGGAGCTCAGGTACTGGTCAAAGTCCCCTTTCACCTTTCATTTTTATCCTTTCTGACCCTCAAAAACATGCAAAGCAGGGACATGTCCTTTTTGTCAGGAGGGGAAACTGAGGCCCTGGAGTGTTTTCTCATACAAGTGAAACCATGAACTCACTTCGTTTCTTGGTAGCAAAGCCTGGTGCATATGTAGCCCCTGAGCCCCCTCTGTCCTGACTGTCTTGCCAAGGGCAGTATTTAATGTCCTTGCAGGCAGCTTGTCTTCCATATGTTCATCCAAGATGGATTGAGGGTATCCTCTAGGCCAGGCGCATCCTTGGGACTGGGAACAGGGCCAGGGTTAAATGAAAGCGACATGTTGCTGCCTTCAGGGAGGTCTTGCCATCCTGGGGCAGGGCAGTGAGACCCCAAAGAGCACAGGAGGACTTCTGACCAGGCAGGAAAGGGCTCCAGAAGTGATACTCAGCTGGGATTGCTCAGGATGGATAGAATGTATGCGGAGGGTATGGATGGGGAGGGAATAGAGAAGCAAGTTCAAGACCCAGAGATCAGAAAGGGCCTGACACAAAAAACTTCAGTATAGCCACCTGTAAATGTGAGGTGAGCAGTGACAAGAGATGAGGAGGGAGAGGCCCTGGGGGCCAATAGCCCTGACACCCAGTGACAAAATTGACTTTATGCCAAGCACAGTGGGGTACAGGACTTTTTGTTGTTAGTAATGTATAAAATGTTTTTTAGAGTGTCTCAAATGTCGTGCATGAATTTTTTTCAGGGCATATTCATTGAATGTGCTATAGATGCTGTGTTTCGATTGGAGCTTAGAACTCATGGAAAATGAAGTGAAGGGCAGCAAAGAGGAGGAAGAAGGGAGGTCCAGGGAGGTCCTGAACAGGGGCAGGGGCAGAGGCAGGGGCAGAGAGGAGCAGCAGATTACGGAGTGAGGAGGTAGATTTGGTGCAGGGTGGAGTCCACGGTCACCCCAGACCAGGGCATCTGCTGCGAGGAATCCGGGCACAGCAGGATGAGGTGCCAGCAGTCCCTGGGAGTCAGCACAGGAGCCCCTCTGCTGAGCCCCTGTCCCAGGGCAGTGGGGTGCGGGGAGCTAACTCCAGGAACTGGCAGGAAGCTTCTCCTTGAAAGAGGAACTCTGTGGGCAGCTCACGGTCTCAGAAGCCAGCACATTCCTTTTGTCCTGCCCCGTGGGATATTTAAAATTAACTTCTTGGAAACATTTCAAAAGCCAAGACCAGGCCAGTCCTGGTGTCCTAGCACAAGAGACAAGGCAGGCCCAGAACCTGTGGGGTACCTTGGGCCAGTTTTCCTCAGTTTCCCGAGCTGTAATCACGTCCCTCACCCCGCCCACATGTGGATGGTGTTAGGGGCGTTACTCTGGGCACCTTTGTTCTCCTCACCCCACCCGCAGTCACACATCCATCCCCACTGCAGAGGCAGCACTCAGGGACCCTGACCCAGCGCCTCCCGCTGGCCTTCTAACACTGTCTCCTGTCAGAAGGGCTCTCTAGAAGCATCTCTAGTCAGGACAGTGTTTCTCAACAACACCATAGCTCCTGCTAACTCGAATGGCTCAGACTCACTTTGATTTATTTGAAATAAATGCATATTGTTATATAAATTACATATGTAAAATTCATGATACATCATGAGTAAAAAATATTTTATATTAAATAAATGTCGTGAGTCGGGCAGCCCCTGTGGCTCAGTGGGTAGGGCGCCAGCCCCAAATACTGAGGGTGGAAGGTTCAAACCCGGCCCCGGTCAAACTGCAACAAAAAAACAGCCAGGTGTTGTAGTGGGTGCCTGTAATCTCAGCTACTCAGAGGCTGAGGCAAGAGGATCACCTAAGCCTAAGAGCTGGAGGTTGCTGTGAGCTGTGACGCCATGGTACTTTACCAAGGGCAACAAAGTGAACTCTATCTCTAAAAAAAAAACAAAAAAATAAATGTCATGAGTGAAACCACAACCAAGCACAGTGGTCAGATTAGAAGGTCCTTCCATCAGAAAGCTAGGTGTTCCTCCTCTGACCACAGGTAAATCTGCGGCTCAGCTCCAGCCTGGCCTTTCTGCCCTGGCCTATATGTGAGGATGGAGCCCACCTCAAACCACTTCCAGTCAGCTAGACTGCTTAACTTTCAAACTGCACATGACCTTCCAGTCACCCCCCCATGAAAGCCTAACATCTCTTCCACCCCACTGAGACCCACCACTAGGGGGCTAATTAATGTGTCTAAGCATCTGCCACCTGCCAGGCACCAGGGCCTATGTCTGTGAGCAGACAGAGCTGTTCTCCATCCTGTTGGAGCTTCTGACCTCTCCCCATTGAACAGATGAGGAAACCAAGACCCAGCGAGGGGTGAGGACTCGCCCAGTACTACACAGCAAGTTAGAGGCAGAGTGCAGACCTGAGCTCCTGACTCCCAGTCCAAGGACTCATACACTCAGTTTCCCATAACGGAGTAGAGGCACATGCTGGGAACTCAGCAGATTCCTCTCAGCTTAGTGCGCCCTGAGGATTCCCTAAACCCTTAGGGACTGGGAATATGTGTAACTCCTGCAAGTTTAGACAGTGGTCACTACGGGGAGGGTCTTCCTGTGCACCTACTCTGTACCAGGCTAAATTCCATGAGCTGTGCCCAGGAGTCCTGTGACCCATCCTCACAGAACTCAGCATCCAGTCCCAGAGATCCATGCATTCCTCAGTGCAAACCCATAAAGAATGGACGCTCAGCACAGGTGGGCATCAGGCAGGTGGAGGCATGGCAGAAGAACCTTCCAGGTAGAGAGCATAGCTTCTGCAGACATATAGAGGGGTGAAAGAGAGTGGGGTCTTGGGGTACTGAGGAGTAATCAGTTGACCTCTCAGAAACACACAGTATGAGGGGATAGTGAATTTAAAGAAGGCAGTATCAGGCCTTGAAGCACAGGAAGGTGGTGGGGAGCCGCAGTGAGCTTTGGAGCAAGGCATTGAAGTCAGAGTTTTGCTGTGAGAAGGCCGTTCCCTGGTGGAGCTAGTGGTGGCCTGCGGCTTGCTTTGTGTGAGTCTCCCTTCTGCATTTACAAAATGACTGTTGTAAGAATTTGTGAGACCTCAGATTTGGAAACGACAGTGGGGCCAGCCTTTATTCCTGCTCATGGTGCTCTGTAAAACAAAGATAGCTAGCCCCTGTCCCTTCCACAGCCCACTCTGTGACCTTGAGAGAGTCATCCCTCTGAAAGTGAGATACGCCATGGGTAAAATTGGCCTGGCCATTCATCCTCTTTGTATGGGCTCATAGCCAGGATGAAGACCCATCAAGGCCAGGCTGGCCTCCTCCTGTGGGCAGCGTGTGTGTGTGTGTGTGTGTGTGTGTGTGTGTGTGTGTGTGTAGGGGTGCTGCCTGGCTCTGTCAGGGTGTGAGCTGAGCTCCCTGGGCCTTTTACACACTGTTTATGATGTGCCACGGTGGTAACTGCCCGTGATTAGCTGCTCCACAGGCAGCTCTGGGTTCTGGGAACAATGGAACACAGAGGGAGAAAAGAAACTATTAAAAGGCCAGGAGCCTCGGATGTCATCCTCAATAATTCACCCTGTACTTGCGCTCAGCCTCTCGGTGTCGGGGACCCCTCTCCCACCTGTGTCCTCTGCTTCCAGTAAGTTTGTGATGCAGAATGCACAGAGCATGGGCTTTGCAGGTGGGCAGGTGTGGGTTTGAATGCACTTTCTCCACCTACCAGAGGTGCCTGGCCTGGGCGTACTGTTCCACTTTGTCCTCATCTGTGAAGTGGTCGTGGTACCCCCATCCACCCATAGCAGTGAGAACGTGGGCAAAGAGCAAGTATAGCACAAGGTGAGTGCCAGAGCTCAGACTGAACTGCAGACCACTGAGGGGGAGCTGATAACCCTAACACAGAAGGAGTCCCCTCCAGCCCTGCCTGTGCAGCTTTGGCAGGAACTGGATTTCCCTATCCGCGCTGCCTAAGCAGGCCTGCCCAGACACTGCCTTCTCCACAAGGGGAAGGAGTGAGGGGAAAGGCTGTGAAATGATGTGTGACCGTGGGCTGCCTGGGCCCTGGAGCCCCTTCTCTCCCAGTTACAGCAAACATTTTGGGGCCTGTCTCCCCGCAGTCCCTGACCCACACCCACACCTAGCCTGGGAGAGTCCTCACCTAAGGACCCAAGCCTTGTGCCAGATGCTTGCATGCTGCATGTCACTGACCCCCACGGCAAGCCTATGAGGTAGGTATGAGGACTCCCCACCTGACAGGTGAGGAATTCCAGGCTCAGGAAGGATGAGGAAGCTGCCAGCATCCTCCAAGGGCCAGCAGGCCTCCAGACTCAGGACACACTTGTTCTCTCAGGTGGGGAAGCTGGGAAGCTGCCCACATTGGTGGGCACCTGTAGCCCTCCTAACAGAAAGGGAGCAAGGTACCACTTTAGCCAGGGGAGCCGTCTTGAGTTTGGGGGTGATTTGTGGGGCCCCCAAATCTTATCCTTTATGTGGCTTCCCCTACAGACGTTCTGAACAGAGAACTGACAGGCTTCAGTGCTGGGCATTGGTTCTGCCTTATGAAAACTCAGAGGGTTAGAGCAGAATAGTCATCTCTGCTGCCTGGACGACACTACTCCTTTGTAGCAAAGTCTCTGCTTTCCCCTCCAGCTGGGGTAAAGGCCTCTCTCTCCCCACCCTGTTCTCAGTCTGTGGCAAGGCTGTGCCTCTCTCTTCCTCGTCCATCTGCCCCAGCAAACACAGGCATGCCTATCAAGGATCAACCTTCCCCAAAGCCTCTAGCCCTACTGAGTTCTGCACCACTGGGGAATGCAAGCAGAAGCTGGCACTCTGGATCAGGGAGGCCAAATGTGGCAGGAGGAGCCCACCTCTGTAGGACGATGGCTGGTAGAGCTCCGAGGCCTCTCCATTCTCCCCAGAGCCTCCAGCCCCAGTCAGTGACCCAGCGCAATCCTACTGGGCAGCAAGGCCCTCGTTCTCACTTGGAAGTTAAGTCAGAGGAGGACCAGCTTTTCAGGGCATTTGCTTCTAAGAATGTGCTGATGCTTCAGCGACTCGGCAGACTTTCTGCTGTCTGCTTCCCCCGTGCAGCTACTGGTTCAGTACCTCTGCCTCCCGGCCTGCACCAGGCATCCAGGTGAGAACTTGCGGTGTTTCAGGGGATGTGTGAGCACAGGAAGATCTTATCATGCCGATGGCTCTGCTGGGTCAGCCAGAACGCCTAGCCAGTACCCTGTCCACAGGAGGCCTTTAAGGCAGATGGCCAGGGTCTGAGGGTGTGGCCTGGGCGGTGCTCTCTCTGTGTGACATGCTGGATGGAGCCACAGCCTTCTCCTGCAAGATCGCCTGGATTGGGGCCAGTAAGGCTCACAAGTATGTTCTTATCACTGATGTCCTGTCCCTCAGCTGCTGGAACCAAAATGCAAAGGTAGCTGAGAGAGGATAATGCTCCCCGTGGTAATCACAACCATGTGTTGCTGTGCAACTTCCATGTGCCTCAGTTTCCTCATCTTTAAAATAGAGATAACAGCAGCTGTCTTGTGGGATTTAAAAATGAAAAGCATAGTATGGGTATTCTCTCAGGCTTTCACACCAACCCTGAGAGAAAGACAGCCCCATTTTACAGATGGGAGATAGCCTCAAAGAGTTCAAAGGGACCTGGCCCAAAGTCACTGAGTAAGTGGCAAAGCCAGGATTTGATTCCATGGTCTGATTCCCTATCTTCCTCCTCCCCCCACACTGCCTGTGACAGGGAAGCTCAGGGCTTGGGGAGGGCTATCTGAAAAGGGGTAAGCTTGAGCCCTGAGACGGCCGAGCTGACACCTGCACTTCACACGAGAACCTAAAAACCAAGCTGTGGCCTGATTTCTGAGACTCACAGATGCCCAGAGTAAAGATGGGGACAGTTCTTTCCCCAGAGTGAGCCCACAGGTGTGTTCAGGAGGGAGGGAGAGAGAGAGCTCAGAGCAAGGCACAGGAGACTGTTCAGGCCTGGGGACGAGCAGGACCTC
Source organism: Otolemur garnettii (assembly GCF_000181295.1). NCBI lineage: Eukaryota > Metazoa > Chordata > Mammalia > Primates > Galagidae > Otolemur > Otolemur garnettii. The sequence continues at coordinate 1,984,407 of NW_003852605.1, read as the reverse complement.
CACAGGAGGAGCGTGAGTGAGAGTGTGTGTGAGAGCATCTGGGTGAGAGTGAGTGTATGTGAGTGGGTGTGTATGTGCGGGGGCATGTGAGAGCCCGTGTGTGAGTGGGTGTATGTGTGTGTGAGAGTGAGTGGGTCTGTGTGCATCTGGGTTTGTCTGTCTGTACTTAAGGCACACCTTTGTATAAAATCTCAGTGGCGTGTTTTAGAACGTGAATGTGACTGAGAGGGTGTGTGACATGTTTGTGCAAGTCTGCATGTAAATGAGAGAGGGAGACCACATCGGCCTGTGCTCCAGGGGTGGGCAGTGAGGTTAATTACATTTTCTGGTCGGCTGAGAGGTAGTCAGCAGCTCCTCATTGTTTTCCTTTTCTTCAAATGTCTGTGTCTACTGCTTTTGAAAAGGGATGATGACAGCCTGAAGGGTGTACAAAGAGGGTGACTAGGCTCGAGGAGGTGGCCTGGAATCCATGCTGGAGAAAGACTGACACAGGAGATGGCTGCTGGCCTCCATTTCTGCAGGCCAGTCCAGAATCACAGGGCACAGATGAGCTCTGGGGAACCAGTGGATCTAGCTCGGTGTGAAAAGCACTTTCTAGCAACAAGTTGCAGCAGGCTGCTTTGGGATCACTGAACTCCTGCCTCAGAGACATGGCACAGCCCTGAGCACCTGCCTAACAGGGACATTGTCAAGTCAACTCCCAGCCTGGGGAAGCAGGTGGGTTGTTTCCTTCTGGTCGGTCCTGAGATCCTGGGCTATTGATTCCTGCTCCCACAGCCAGGTCCTGGAGCTGAGCAAGCTCCTCAAAGAGTCCTAGGATTTCTTATACCCACTTTTCAGATGAAGACATGGAAGACTGAATTGCCATAACCGTGCATGGGTGGACTTGAACCTAAGGCCAGTGAATGGTAATATAATTCTTTGTCCACCTCTCAAGGCTGCACAGTATAAAGCCTTATACTGAACAACCGCTAGTGGGTAGCTGCTGAGTGACCTGCTGCCTGCTTAGCCTGTGAAAATGATGCCTTGGAGCTTCAGAAGCCCTGCTGGGAAAGACAGGAGCCCTCTCTGTGCTCATGGGGTTTGGGAGGGGATGAACCCAGGTAGGGGCACCAGTACAGCATTATATGCTCAGGGGAGGTGAGGACAGCAGGTGTCAAAAGATCTAGAAGGAAGTAAAGAACTCTAAGGTCCAAACTTCCTGCCACTACCTGAGTGATCTTGGCAAGTTGTTCTGGCTCTTTGAGCCTTAGTTTTGTTATTTTTAAAACAGAAATATTAGCAATTGCTTCACAGGGCTTGGGAGAGAGAGAGTGAGGGGGCTTAGTATTTAATAAATGATATCCACCAACTTCAAATTATTGTTACTCCTGCCTGTTAAGGGAGGATGGAACATGAGACCCACATGGCAAGATGGGCATTTGAGGCAAAGAACACTGGGTGCTAGAAGCAGTGAGGGGCTAAGCCAACTGGCGAAACCACAGCCCAGTAGCCAGAGCCTCGCCCTGCTCAGCACTGCTGACCTCATTGAGAGCTCCCACTCCCTTTCCCTGTGGGTTACTTTTCTGGTACCTCATCAGGCTTGGAATAGACCAGGCACCACTGGCTGGGTTGGGAGCAGAGCGTTTCACAGGCATATCCTAAGATCTATCTAAACATTTATTCTTGTGCTGTGTGACCTAGGACAGACCCCTGCCCATCTCTAAGCTTTGTAAAGTTGAACAGTTGCATTTGGTGGTGTGTAAGCATTGCCTTGCCTTCCCCCCAGGCACCAGCACCCTGCTGCTGAAAAGATGGAGGTTCAAAGCTTGGGGGAGACTGAAACTGCATAGGAGGGGCCGGGAATGGTGAATACCACACTGTTCATTCCTGTGTTCATATGACATTTATTGAGCACATTTTATGGCTGAAGTGTATCTGTGGACAAACCCAACATCCCTCCCCTTATGGAGGGAGGGTCTTACCTTCTAGTGGGAGATGATGTGATGAAGAATCAACATGGTAATGGTAACCAACATAGTATGGTAGAAGTTGATAAGTCTATGGAGAAGAGTACTGAAGAGTAAATGGAAATAGGAGTACCTGAGGAGGGACTGATTACCTCTATAGTCAGGGGTCCAAGTGGACCTTCTCTGGAAGACTCAGAGAAAGTAGATAGATTTGCCGTAACTGTGCATGGGTGGACTTGAACCCAGGGCCTCTGCTGGCTTTATTGAGAAAGCGATGGCAAGTGGGGCAGATGTGTGTTTTACAGTTTGATGCAGAAGGTGCCTGCCACAGGTATAAGAATTTGGCCCACCATCTCTGGTCTGCATCCTGGAGGACCACAGCTAAACCCAGTTCCACCACTGCTTCCCCAGAGCCCAGGGCACAGCTCAGTCTGCATAAGCTTGGAATTGTGTACCTAAAGGATTAATCCACACAGGTCTGGAGCAGTGGCCTTGTACCTGGGATGGGGCAGCCTTGTCGCCCTTGTTCTCTCAAGCGGGAAATCCTTCCTGGCACCACCTACCCTCACAGGGAATATCAAGCCCAGACCTTGCAAGGACATACCAAGGGGCAACAGGCCCTGCTGTGTTCACTGCTGCGTCCACACCAGGCCCCGAATTCCATCTGCCGCCAAATTCCAGGGCTGGAAATAATGAGGCAAATTGTCCCTCACCGCTGATTAACTTTCAAGTCGCTTTGCTAAACTGGGTGCAGTTGAAGTTTTAGCAAGTCTCCCGGGGACCGCAGGCAGCTTCAGTTTCAGCCTTGTAAAGAACTGTTAAAGATCCAACCAAAATAAATAAAATCAGATCCAGGAAAGCGATGTGTTTGTGACTGCAGACCAAACACTCAGGATATTCATGCAGAAGCCCAGCACCCCGCTTTTCTCAGGGATTCCTTACGCTAGATTGGCACGGGCCGAGAGCCTCCCAGTCCTGGAGAAACTGGAGGGGAAAGGACAGGAGAGTCCCATCCCCATGGCTCCCAGCCGGGGAGAATCCCCTCACTCTGAGCCTGCAGGGTGACTGGCCTGCCATGCCCTAACCCTGTGAGACTGTATTGAAGGTCAAATGTCTTATCATACTGAGACCTTTCCCAAACTCAGGCTTGCCTGTATTTGAATGGTTTATACTTTTAAAAAATAAATGAATGTCTCTAGACAATAATCACAAAATTTAAAAATTTTTAGAAATAATGGAAAATGTAAGCCCCAGAAACATATGGTCTAACCACAGAATCTGAACTCCAAATCAGAAGCGGCCAAAGCCACAGAATGTGAGGGATGGACTCGTGAAGCGTTAGTGTCACAAGGCTTCAGAGCCACAGTGGGACAAGTCAGAGGATGTTAAATCCCAATGCTTAATCACCAAACTGGATGGGCCCAGGGGTGTCTTTCACATTGCTTGAATTCCCCCCACTCCTTCTGATTCTAGACACCCCAGTGAAGCAAATAAAGGCCCCAACAAGGCTGCAGAGAGGCGTGCCCTTCCTTCTCTCCCAGCCTGGCCAGCCACCTTCGCCTTGGCATTAATGCAGACTGTTAATGTGGACTATTCTCCACACTGCACTTAGAGCTCTCCATCAAACCCTGGAAGAAAAGCCAAAGGTGTCTGAGAGAAAGATCACATGCAAAGCCAAGAATTACCCCCCACCTCAAGGTGTAGAGAAACCAGCAGGAAAGCCACTGAGGCCGCTCTGCAGCTGGACATTTGTGCCCTGAGAGCTGTTGGACGAGCCCTTGGAGATCATCATGTTAGAGATGGAAAAACAGATTCTGAGAAGGAGAGGTGAGACTCGGGGCTGCTAGGGAACCCCTGCAGTCCCCACTCCCACTCTTCCCCTGGCTCCTCCAAGAGCGGTGTTCACCGCAGGATGGTAGCACCCTGTTCCTGTTCGCCAAACCTTGCCCAGAGGCCACACCAGGGGACCAGCAGGGAGCCCTATGTCGCTCCATGGATGCCAGCCTGTGCTGGCAGGCGGGCAGTCCCTGCACAGCGCCACCCCCCCCACCATGCAGCCCACTGAAAGGCCCCCTTGTGTGGTGGCCCAGCCTCCCCGCCGCAGCGCACAGCCCCGTTCTCTTACCTCATAAACGGCTAATTTGTTACATATTTTCTGACGCTGTAAATGGGAGAACAAAGACCTTTTCTCTCTCATATTTTCGTTCAATTATGTTTGTGGGGGAACCTGATCCCCTTCAAAGGGGGGCTGAGGAGCCGGGTGGAAGCCTCCCAGGCTCGCTGACCTCCCAGGCCTGCTCCAGTCTGCTGCCCCCATGGGTGCCAGAGGGCTGTGTGGGTCTGGGCACAGCTGGGCACGGTGGGAGCCTGACTGAAAGGGAGAAGGGCAGGCAGGTAAAAGCCTGGGCCCCCACCCCCAGAGGAGCAGATGCCAGTTTCAGAAGCAGGTTGGGGAGGCGGGCTCCTCCAGGGGACACAAACCCCCGGAAAAAGGTTTCAGGGCCGTGTGAGGAAGGTCCTCCTCACAGTCCACATCTCACGATGGCACAGCTAGCTGGACAGAGGATGAGCTAGCTACCTGTCACTACGCTGCCAGCCCCCCTGCCTAAAACTGAGGTGTGTCCCCCAGGGAGATGTGACAGGAGCCAGGGGTATTGGGAAAAGAGTAAAATCTCATAGCTACGAACTCCCGGGCTGTACCGTTTCTGAGTCCCCTCTAATCCCAAGGTTCTGATTGTGTGTAGGCTTTAGCCCAAAGCTGGCTCACATCTGGGATTCCAGCATGTTCCTCAAAGCACACTTACTGGTTTTGAATACCGCCTCTCTAATCCAGGAGCCAGGGGTATAGGGTTGGGGGAAAACCTGGCCTCTGGAGGCATCTCCTGTAGGGCTGGCTGCCCAGAGATGCCAGCCTCCCCTCCCCTCCTCTCCTCCTTCCTTCCCCTTCCTTTTGCCATTCCTTCTGTCTCTTTAGTGGGTGGCTGCAGGCGGCAGGTTCTGGCTAGGTCCTGGGATAGGAGGATGAGTGAAGCTGACGTGCTCCCTGCCCCCCACCCACCCAGTCATGTCCACAGAGAAGCTGGTAGAGGACTGGTTGGCACATGGCTAATATTACCAGACTGTCTTCATTCACACGACACTTACTTGCTGTGTGACCTCAGGCAGGACATTAGCCACTCTGTGCCTTCTTTGTCTCACCTGTAAAATGAGGACAAAATTGGAAACGACCTCACAGAGTTGCTGGGACTTATTAAATAATATTTGTAACAAACTTTGCACATACCTGGCATAGGACAAATGATCGATTGATGATATTTAATATCATTATTAGAATAAGCATTAAATAAATGACTAACCATATAAATGTATAAAGCCATACTATTATGAGTACTCCACAGAAAGTGTAGAGAGTATAGGAGAGCTTTGAACAGGGGCCCTTGAGCTGATCTGGGGGATCAGGGAAGGAGTGTTCAAGAGGTAATTCTTGAGCCACTCTCTGAAATATAAGTAGAAGCTGGTGAACAAGAAAGGAGGGCTGGTAGGAAGGACCTACCTGGCAGAAAGACCAGCACATGCAAAGGCCCTAAAGTGGAAAGAAATAGCACATTTAAAAAAAACAACAACAAAACTGCAAAGTCAGTGAAGACACAGAATAAGGAGATCTGGGAGCTGGATGGTACGGAGAGATGTGCAGGGTCTTGCCAAGTATGGCTGAGGGCCCATGTTGAAGTTCATTGTTATTCCTGGAGCAGAGGGGAGCCCTGAAGAATTTAAGTCTGAGAGTGCTATAGTCTCATTGATGATTTTTAAAAACTGCACCCACACACAGCATCCCCTATTCCTGTTAGGCCCAGAACCAGTGGGACCTGCATCAAGTCCCAGGTGCTCAGGATGTGAGATAGAGCCTGGCACCTAGGCCCCAGGACCTGGGGCCACCGTGTGCAGTGCCCTCCAGCAGCAAGGAGAAAAGAATGAGAAGGTGTCAAGGTGGTTGAGGTTGAAGACACAAACACCACTGGACCAGATTGCAGAGGGCCTGCTGGGCAGTTTAAGACTGTACCGTGAGAATGATCCATGGAGCCGCTTGGTGTCAGGAAAGGGGCAGTTCAATCTTACTGATCTCAGTCTCCCCAGAAGCCCCGCACAGCACCTGCCCAGGAACAGACACATCTGTTACATGTGCGACTCTTGAGTCTATGGTTGGGCCTCTGCATGGCTAGGTTTGCACACAGTGCAGTCTGCACTCCTGTCCTGACTTGGTCTGCCTCTGTCTCTGTCATTCTCTCTCCCTCGCACACACACATTCTTACACAACCCTCAGTCATGTGGAACCCCAGACACCCCAGAGCAGAAAGCCGCCCTGGCCTGCAGCTGTGTTTCTCAGTTGCAGGAGCTGAAGGGGAGGCCTTCTTAGAGGAGATGAGCATCCATGGCGGCAGGGTAGATGAGCGGCTTGTGGACAAGTGGGGGCCAGCAGGGACCTCAGCCTCTGACCTGGCAGGGCCCTGGTAGCAGGTCCATGCTGGGATGTCAGCAAGGGCCTGCCCACAAGATTTGGGCAGGGAGCTAAGAGGCTGGAAAAGTCCTCTTTCTGCCCATGGTGGATCCTGGAAGCAGACTGGCCCCTTTAACCAGCTCTCTGGGGTGGGGGGGGCTCCCTCTCTGCTCCCATCACCTTGCATTGCACTCAGCTGCCCTCCCTGGTCAGACCTGTGAGACAAGAAGGCCTTGGACAGCATGGAGTATTTCCCATCTGCAGTGTAAGGTGATCTCTGCTCATCCAGAATGCGTCTCACTCCTCTGTGTTCTTTTCCCAAAACTCAAGGGTCAGATTTCAGTTTCACATTCTTTTGCCTTGGGTCTAAAAACATTTTCCCTTTCTGTGGTAGGGGGAAAAGTGGATAAGGGGGCATAGGAGACCCGAGCTGCCCAAGTGAAGCAGACGGGTGCCTCATTCGTGCCTTAGTCCCCTGGCTTGCTGTGTGACCTCAAGCTCCTTCCTGCCCTCTCTGAGGCTCAGTGACCTCTCTGCACAATTAGAAGCCCTGTGCTGGACCTATGGCCCCTCCCTCACCTGATGTTGCCAAAGTCTTCAACACTCCCATCCTCTGGCAAGATGTATCTCCTGTGACTTAAACATGCAAAACCCAGGAGACGTTGGCCCTGCGTTTCGTTTTGTCTGTGAGGCCAGGTTCTATGCAGCTGTCCCCTTTCGTGCACCCTAGGAGGATTGTCGCTCCCTGAACTTTCAGCACCACAGGGTCCAGTGCATGTCCCACGAAGGCTGTTCTCCTTCCTGCCTACTGCCTGTGCCTGCTTTGTCCAGCCCTGCCCCAAGGGGGCTCCAGGATTCCTAAAGGGAGGAGGAGGGGCTGTGAGGCCCAGTCCAAAAGTTGAAGAAGGGGACGGGGGCAGTGATGGGAAACCAAAGAGTCTCAGAGCCCTGAGTTGAAAGGTTCCAGAATATGGAGGTCTGGAGAGATCTGGGATTCTAAGGGGCTCCTCACTTCCTCCATGCGTCCCCAGAGCACCTGGGGCCCAGGAAGGACCTCCCCACCTTTCTGGGTGCAGGGAGTCTGCCCCTCTATGCCTTCCTGAACACAGCAGCCAGAGGGCAACCTCTAAAACCAAAGCCCAACAGAGCACTGACTGCTTAAAAACTTCAGGGGCTTTGGGCAGCACCTGTGGCTCAAAGGGGTAGGGCGCCGGCCCCATATGCCAGAGGTGGCAAGTTCAAACCCAACTGCAAAAAAAGCCTTCAGGGGCTTCCCTGTAGTCCAAGCATAAAGTCTAAGCTGTGGATCCCTCCTCTGTTCCCTGCTTTGGGTTCATCCCACGCCCTTCTCCGCTGCTACCTGCATTGCAGCCCAGGGTGATCATAGTCATGTCCCCAAACCTGCCAGCCTCCTCAGCCCTCATTCCTTTGCATGGACTGTTGCCACTGCCTGGAATGCCTTTTCTTTCTTTTTTATGTGGCAAATATATGCCCCACAGGGTCTTGTTGTAGAGTCACCTCCTTTGAGATCTGCCGTTTGTACGCCCCCCCCCCCATTCTCCTAGGCGGTCATCCCTTGACCCCAGCTCTAATCAGTGTGCTTAATTTTGTCCCAAGTCCTTGGGAACCTCTCTGGCTCTGCCCTACTCCTGTCTGCAAGCTCAAGGACAGAATTGGCACTGATTCTGTCTCCTGGTCCCAGCACCTAGCACAGAGCCTGGTGCTAGCCCAGACTGAACATTGAAGAGGAAATGGGAATCCTGTCCACAGAAGCTAAGCTCTGTCCCCACCTCAGATCACCTCCTGCAGCTAGGACCTACCCCAGTGCTTAGGGTTGAACAGGAGCTCCCTGGAAGTGTGCGTGTGTGTGTGTGTGTGTGTCTGTGTGTCTGTCTGTCTGTCTGTCCTAAGGAAAGGCAATGAACAAGGCTATCAGAACATTAATCTCAAGCAGGCATGACACATACATAGTATTATTCTTCTCACTTGCAGATGGGTAAGCTGAGGCCCAGCAAGGAAAAGGGCCTATCCCACGGTCTTACGAGCACATCACTGAAAGAGGCATGGTGAGAGCTTCATACAGCCTGTCTGTAGCAGGTCTCGGCTTTGAGCTGGATGAGAGCCCTGCCCTTTCTGTGGCTCATTTGTCTCCGAAGCACTTGGTAGCGGTGGCCCAGCAGACAAACGCAGAGGCGTGTTACAATTTCTCTCTTCAGAATTCAGTGCTCATGGAGCCAACTCCTCTCCTCCCACACTGGGCCACCTGGAAGTCCCCACTCCAACTCGGTCCTCCCTGGCCGCTGCCCAGGACCAAAGCAGAGAGGAGGGCCCACACCGCTGCAGGGCCTGTAAACCACCCCCCACCCCCCGCAAATTGGTAATTGCTGTGTGGTCAGACCAGAGGAATTAGACAGGCCCTCTAGGAATTTCATACTGATTTTGCAAATGAACATGGAGACTTGCCTTTTGAAGTCTAGGCAGCTGTGTCAGCAGGGCAGATCTGAGACAGGAGGAGAAATGAAAATGACATTCTTTAAGCCCATGGAAGCAGCTGCTTGATAACAGTAATGATGATGATGATAACCATGGCGACTGCTGGCCAGTCACCTCCCGTGCAGACCACTGTCCCTCTGCAGGTCCCATTCGGCTCACTTCTGATCCCCTTCTGCATCTTCCTCTACAGGTGACTTGTCCACTGTCTGAATGTCGGGTGAAGCAGGGTGGTGTGTGTTGGCTGGGCACAGTCCAGAGCTCGTAGCCTGAGACAGAAGACTCTGCCTCTGGACCCTTCCAGGGCTAACTCTGATACCTCTTAAAACACACTGGGGGGGTCCGTGCCTTCTGCTGACAGCACTTTTTCCCTCACCACCACTCATTCTTCATAGCCCAGCCAAAGCCTGTGATTTCTTCACTGACTCCGTGCTGAGTCAGAACCTCCTCTGACCCATATCCCTATGTTGTATCATTAACTTACTACAGCGTTATATAATAATTACCTGTTCCTCTGCCCACCTCCTCCATCACACTGAAGTTGCTCAGAGGTTTATAACTGAGAGTTAGTCAGCCTACGTGATTGTCTGGAACTTAAGAGTATGTTTTATTCCTTTTCCTCTGTGAGCAGAGTATATTCAGTTTAGGAGATCAGAGGTGGTTATTGGGAGGGAAAAAATTAAAAAAAAAAAAAAAGGTTCGTGGCTGGAGCAGAAGCAGGGGGTATGTGATGCGTGAAGCCCACACAGATATAAGACGGTGGACACAGGCCCCGGCACCGGGGAAGAGGGAGTGCCGCTTACTATTCTGAGCCCTGAATTCTCTGTCTGTTAAATGGGATCAATATACTGCCACCCTTACAGGGCTATTATATAGATCACAGGAGCCCCCATATGCAAAGTGCCTGGAGCCACAGACTGTTTAAATCATGAGGTGAGGGGTGGGGGCGCTCATTGCCGAGGCCTCCAGAACTGAGAGGTGCTCCCCATCCTTATATTTCAGAAAGGGACCTTGTGGCCCAGAGAGTGGGTCCCACAGCTGGTCTGAGTCAGAGCCTTCAGCACCAGAGTCCAGGTCTTCAGCGTCCCTTGGGCTTATCTGTACTGAAAACATTAAAAACTAAGGGGCCCACACAAACTCCTCTCCTGGAGACCCCAAGCCTCTGGGCCAGTCCCAGCCGGTCCCAGCCATCAGGCTCCTTACCCGACAGAATGCTAATCTCATCATGTGGGTGGCTCCGGATTTATGAGCATTTCCTGGCATGACTTAAAGGACAGAGGAGGAACACTGGGATCTTTAAGGGTGGTCTTTGGGTGGAGAAACTAAGCATTTAGAGAAAAGAAGGAAAGAAAGCAAGGGTGAGTCAGGCCTCCCGATGCCCACCCAGGAAAACACCGAGGGCTCAGCCAGCCCACACTGCAGGGCAGGTGGAGGTGTGGCCAGCACTGCTGGGATCCCCCAGCAGGGAGCCACAAGGCAGGGATCTGTGCTTGTTGGCGAGTCCATGGTTCCTTGGGTTGTGTCTGGGCATTAGGACAGGGAGACACGGAATGGAAAGGAGGAAGGTGGAGCTGCCGTAATCCGCAGCCTGAAGCCCTGGCTCCCCTCTGTCTTCCCAGATCCTCACAGCTAGCTCAGCACTCCTGCTCAGACTCCCTGTGACTTCCCATCACTGGGGGAGACAAAGACCTGTAAAGCCCCACCTGCTCCCAGAGCCCACCTCACCATACCTTCTCTGCCTTGTGCTGGGAATTCTCTTCTTGCCTTCCTGATCCACCTTCCACTCTTCCTGCCCTGCTCTGTGCCCTGGGCTGACCTGACATCCTCATTCTATTGGGAGAACTGGCAGGAAATGGGTGGACAGATAGGAAAGGGAGGTGAAACATTTCTTGCCTCCGCCCACCCCTCTCCTCCTTTCAGGTCCCTATTCCCCTCCTTCCACTAAAGGTTTAGGAGCTTCCCCTGCTGTCACTCACGCTGCTTCACCATCCCTGTCCACGTCTTTATGAATATCCCCATCATTCATTACTCCTGTCACCCAGTCACTCTTTCAATTGAATGACTTCCCTGGCAGTGTGCCAGTCGGCCTCCTGCTCACCTCCTAGCTCGCCCTCACTCTCCCCTTTCCAGCCACACTGTCCTCCTTCCTGCTCCTCATCCATCAAGCTATTTCTGCCTCGGGGCCTTTGCACTTACGGTTACCTCTGCCCAGAAAGCTCTTCTCTCAGCCACCTGGCTACCTCCTTCATCTCCCTCAGGTCCTTTCTCAAATGTCACTTCTCATTGCAGTCTTACCTGGACATCTTATCTAAAACTTCTACCCCCCTCCCAACACACCCACACTCACTTTATCTTCTTTGCCTTATTCTGTCCTTCACAACTGTCCCTCTCGACATGCCAGATAGTTTGCTTAGTGCTTGCCTTACTGTCAGCTTACTCCTTCTGGAATGAAAGCTCCTCCAGGGCTGGGATCTTCCCTGGCTGTGTTTACTCCTGTACCTCCAGGGCGTGGAAAAGCATCTGCTGTGTAAGTGCTTACTCAATATTTGTTCAATGAATGTGCAAATTAGTTCTTTTCACAGGTGGACAAACCAAGGCCCAGGGAAGGAAAGTGACTCATACAGTGGTTCATCGGAAAGAGTCAGATGGTGACAAGATCTCTAGTGCCATCTTCTGGTTCAGAGCCAGCCCCCAGCTCCAGGAAGTCTTGTGTTTATTTGAATGCCTCTTGCCTAGTAGCCCACTGTCCGGAGACAGGATTCTGTGCC